>NC_083425.1:36784210-37087240 GCF_020745735.1 Hemiscyllium ocellatum
GTGCAACTTAGGCGAATTGGCCATGGGAAATTGCTCATAGAAGTAGATGCATTAGTAAGAAGGAAATGGGTCTGGGTGGTTACTCTGTGGAGGGTCTGTGTGGACTTGTTGGGCTGAAGGGCCTGTTGCCACACTGTAGGGAATCTAATTTAATGTAAATCTCGTCTGCACCCTCCCGTTTAATAAAATCCTTCCTATAACGAAGAGACCAGAATTGTACATAGTACGCCTGAAGATGTATCCAAAGTCTGTACAACCTCAACATACCATCCCCACGCCTATGTTCTGGGCTGTTTGCTGGTCTGCATTTTGCTTAGTGTCTTCTCTTCCTTCTGCCCTGGTCTGAAACGCTGTTGAGCTGTTTTCCTACGGAATAGGCACTAAATAAACGCAGGCTGCTATTACAGCACGCAAGTCTGTTGTTTCTAAACAAACATTAGCAACCCATTGACTGGATGAGGTGGAAACTGTAAGTCGGAATTCTGTCATTGATTGAGAAAGGAAGACCTAAATGGGATCTGGAGTGAATGCAAAATAAGACCAAGAGTTTGACGAGGCTGTGTAAATATGAGTATAAGACAGTCTCAAAATGCGAACGGCCGCAAGTGACCAGGGACGCAACTCAAAGTGCACAAGGGGAATTCAACATTAGCACGATGTGGACCCGGGAACAGATTCCTTAAAAAAAAATGAGCCGACTTAAAGACAAAGTGAGCCTTTTTGATTAAAGTGAGTTTGATCGGTATCGGTTTTTAAAAAGTCAGTTTTGTAGAGACTGAAGGTACACCAATGATGCCATATTAATTGTGGATTGAAAGAAGGCAATGGGAGAAAAGACGTTTTGCTCCTTTGGATTTTCTCAGGATATTTGAGGTTGCAAAATGTTGCAGATAGTGTACACGGCTATCTGTCATTATGAGAGTAGACGAAATCACCGGCATATGCAGGCAAGGGTAAACATAAGCCCACTATCAACAGACAGAGGGCTGAAGAATGAAGGACAAGCCGGCATTTGTTTTTCCAATTGACAATTTCTCACAATAGTGAGAGAAAGTGCCTTTCCCGTTTTAGAAACTGATACGTAGCGTGTATTTCCCCAAATTTCCATACAGGGATGCCCAGTTTGTTTTTAGAAGAACAGTATTTTCCTCTGATGAAGCATTGGTTGCTGATAACAACAAAAACTCCCGGAGGCAGCATTTCCAAACGTAGCCGGCAGGTGTCTCCGGAGAGCCCTGCACCACTTCGCCTGCTCACTCTGATCTCTGAACAAACAGAGCAGAGCCCCAGAGGCTTCGCTAGCGTCCGGGATGCTGCTGCTGCTGCTGCTGCTCTAGTGCTCATTGCATTTCTACTCTGCACACCTTTCAATAATGGGTACAAATCCGTTTCGGTGTTGTCAGGATCTAGTTCTGTAACATAACACGGTTCAAGAGGCCTGAGGACTGAACAAAAAAAGAAGTACCTGTGTTTTATTATTGAATTTAGAAATGATGGAGAATGAAAAAGCGTACGGAAAACATTATGGATCTCTTGAATCAACTACGTGGAAGGCAGAGAATGTAAAAGGTAAAATAAAATTTCCGTGGTATGTTATTTATTCGCTTTTTTTTCCACGGAGTGATGAAAAGGTGACATCTGGTCCGGTGCAAGCTGCCAAAGTTCACCTGCTTGCTGTATACCCCTGCACTCGTCATTGTCTCAGCATTCATTTGTGTATTCTGTTTACTTTCAGTAAGTAAATGCTTTGAAATGCACCTAAGCGTGTCGTTGGAAACTCCATGCTGAATCTAACTCGATGCTAAATGCTGTCTTGCCGGTTGTGATGGATTCCTTCCTCCCATTGACCATCCACGTCGCACCCTCTACCTGTCCTCCCCTATCCCCACTTCACCACCCAGTCCATGCAGCCCGTTTATCTGCAGCTCACCCCATCTGCCCTCCCAGTCCTGAAGAAGGGTTACAGCCGAAACGTTGACTTCTCCCTCCCTCCTGATGCTGCCTGGCTCGCTGTGTTCTTCCAACCTCCTGCCGATCTACTTGCGGGTTGTTGTGAGCTCCGGAATGGTCACGAATTCTCATGGCTGCGTCGATTTTAAAAATCACTTCAAACGCAACAGTTTGCTCTATTTGAAAAGTCACTCTCCTTTTTAATGTTTGACAGAGGATCTCTTCCCCCCCCCCCCCCCCCCCCTCTCTCCGCACGTTAACGTGTTTGCGAGGATGGCAAGCAGATGAACGTAAGCCATACAATTGTCTATGCTATAAAAGCCTGTGTCTTCAACATCTCAGCGTCGGATAAACCCAGCTCAATACCTCCTCAGCCGATCAAACTTATTCAGTAACATTTCCCACTTCACAAATATATAACTTTGGATATAGTTGTATATCGAATAGTTTCTCACGTCAGTGCTGGAGCAAAGTGTATGCTTTCACAAAAGCAACATTGAATTTGGATCAATTTTGATTAAATTTTGATACATAAAGGAAGTTTAACACATTATAATGGGTTTAAAGGAGGGAAGAGAAGGAAAATCAGGAATTATTCTAGAAATTATACTGAAGAGGAGACTGAGAGGTACTGGTTACCTGGTCCTGAGAGTTTGACTGTGACAGGACTCTCACAATGTTTCCTAGTTTGGGAACGCCATTAACGATGACTGATACAAATAGCATCTGCCCTGTGAAAAATGAGGTAGAATACAATAGACATGGAGATGAAATGAATGAGGGAGTGCTTGATATTGGCTACTCTGAGATAGGCTTGTGTTTCTTCCCACAGCACCAACTACTCACATTGATTGCAGAAAATGGAAATGAACTATGCAATTGACATAAAACAGTACTGGGTAAGAGACAGTTCACCAATTTTTAAATTAGATTAGATTCCCTACAGTGCGGAAAGAGGCCCCTCAGCCCAACAAATCCACACCGACCCTCCAAAGAGTAACCCACCCAGACTCATTTCTGATTAATGCACCTAACACTATGGGCAATTTAGCGCGACCAATTCACCTGACTTGCACATCTTTTGGAATGTGGGAGAAAATATTCTCTTCACTTGGAAACTTTCCAGCTGATGATATCTGCACCAAGACTGAAATCATCCAATCAGCTGCCCCTGCTAGTTCTATTGCGCACTAAGACAAACTTCGTCATGCTTCCCCCCACTTCCAATCTGAATTTACTCTGTCTTAGCCCTGAACTTGCATTACCAATGTCTCTATCTTACCTCATGCTCCTCCCACTCCCCTCTTGCATGATCCATCTCAGGTTTCCCATTCTGAGCAAATTGCCAACCAGCCAACTTTCCTTACTGCCCCCTTTTAACTCACAATGCAATAGTTTCACATGCTCTAAGGTGGCTTCATTCTATATTTTAAAAAAATCCTCAACCTTCTGTTCTTGAAAGTTAATGCTTAATCTCTAATTGCTTTCTTTTATGAAGATCTTAAAATAGTAGTCATCTCCCAAATCCAATTTCACATTTTGATTTTCTCCAATCAGCTTTCAACCACTGCCATAACCCAAATTTCCACTAAGACTGTATAGGCTGGCACCTTTAAGACTGACAATAGGATGTTATCTTTCCTCAAACTTTCTGTAGCCTTTGACAATGTTAACCACATCACCGGTAAACAACAATTATTTTTCAAAATTGTTCATTTCTACCGGACTATTTCCACTTGGTTTCACACTCACAACATTTGTAGCAACGAAACTCTTTCCCATCCCAAGGATGTGGGAGTCCCAAAGTGCAATCCTTGGTCCCTTCACACCAGAGCACCCTTAGTGCTGCCTTCTGATGACACAGGTTCAGTATCAGTTTTGCTTGCCTTCTCTTAAAATTTCACTTGCTTTTAATTGGTTAACATAGCCAATATCTTAGACTCTAATGGGCAGCCAATATTACCTGTTAAGTACCAGAAACTCATCTTTATGACCTCTATCACAAATTTAGGACTCATCAACAAATGCAACCCCATTTCCAACAACAATCTCACACTGAACCAAATTGTTTGCGACCTTTAAGTTTCAACTCCAGCCTAAACCAATCTTAGTTACTTACTGTCCCCTGATAGTACCTACATGCCAGGGCAGGGTGTCAAGGAAGGAATACTAATAGTTGCTATGCTGTTTTGACAAGCTCTCATGTGGATTTTAATCTGGAGACATAAAACCTGCATTATCATGAACACTCGAGCATCTTCAAATAATTATGGATTATCAGGAACTTAGCAAAAAAGTTTTTGAATGTAGGAAGATCATTTGACAAAATTGCTTTGGTATGTTCCTGCTTGCCTTTTGCTTTCCTGCTGTTTGTTTTGGAGTGTAAGCAGCTGCCTCCTGTTCAACAGACTGTCACTTCTATGGGAAATGTTTGTTTACTGTCTCTCCATGGATGCTGCCTGACCTGCTGGGATTTCCAGCATTTTTTGACATGACGAAATCATCAAAAGCATTTCGCAGAGTGGAGTTGCATCATTCAAGACCGATCATCATGAGATCTGTTTAATCTTCGCAAAGAATGTGCCCTGATTTTTACAGCTTGTTGGTTAAGGGACCAAAATAATCCACCATTGCCCAAGTTTTACAGACCTTCGTGAATTGATGACAACAGCTGCTGCCCATAAAGATATAGCAATCGTAATAAGATTATCGCAGAAGGCTGCCACAATGAGTAAAGGCACTTTCATTTCCAAATCTAACATTCTCAGAAGTAAAGTTGAGTAAAACCTGTGTACAACTTTAAAAATCACAAGAGCTATTTTTCAAATGTAATGTTTCATACTTAATAAAATGTTCATTAGTTACTAGTATGAATCACATGTTTAATAAAGTATATGCTGATGTGCTACTGTGCTACACCTCTGGTCTCTGCTGAAGCATCAGACATTGGGAGTAAAACATTGATAGTAGGATACTTGCATTGTTTTTAATAACCAATGCTTCCAAACATTACAATAAATCCTTACTCTAACCCAATACCCTGTACACTTTTGTCAAAAAAAAGACGCTAACTATTTCTCTTGTAAAGCTAATGCACCATGCCCACTTTGCCATCATGTCCAATTTATGTGCTGCATGGAACAGACAGAAAAAATACTGTAATAAACTGAAGGAATTTGAATTACCTTGTTTAAAGTGAATAGTACTTTAATTCTAATGTGAGATTTTGACTGACCATGTTATTAAAATTGAAAGTGCGATGGCATTCCATTTTGTTGTGTAAGTCAATCTGTTACCAATTATTTAGCATTTTGCCTGCAGTTCCTCATAGGGTGTAACAGCTGATGTCAATGGAATCAAGCTTGGCTCTTGGCCCCATAATAATAATCAAACTGATACAGCACATCAACTGGCTGAGAAGACAAACACAAGTAAACTTCTACCACCTCATTGTGGTATATGGCGACCTGACTTAGCAAATTGCTTTGCAGGAAAAAAACGACAGCGTATTTCCTGCTACTATGCAAAATGTACTCTTTCATGTCAACCCTTGTAGCATTCAATCATGAAGGTTTATTTGTTCTCAGTGTATGGGTGGCATTGGCAAGCTATCTTTGTCTCATATCCTTAGATGCCTGACGTAGAAATGGTGAGCAATGTCTAAGAAACAACAATTGCTTATAGAACTTTTTTGAACTTGTAATTAATCAAACACATTTTTATGGCAGTTTGGCAGCTTTATTGTAATTTATTTATAACACTAGTTTCAGGGTATTTAGTTGAATTTGAGCTGTTTCTGAATAGATGTTTTCTATTATGTTAGCTGAAACTCTCATTCGTGCCTTTGTTATCTCTACATTTGACTATTCAACACGCTCCATAATTCAAACATCCATAAGCTTGAGGTCATTCAAAACTTTTTTGTCCATGCAATAACTTGCAGCAAGTTCTAATTCCCTGTTTTCCCTGTGCTGACCTATATTGGCAACCGATAAAGTAACAGCTTGACTGTAAAGTTCTTACATTTTTAAAAAATGCCTCCAGGTACTTGGCCTTCCCTACATTTGTAATCTCCTCTTGTCCCAATACTTTTCAAGATACCTGCATTTCTCTAGTGCTGGCTTTTCATTCCCTGTTATAATTATAATTGGTGGCTGGGACCCAGTTGCCGAGGCCTAGGTTCTGAAATTCCTTCCCTCCATCTCTCTCTCACTTTTCTCCTTTTAAGACATACCTTAAAACCTACTTCTTTGACCAAGTTTTTGGCTACCTGAATTAATATCCCCATATGTGACTCAGTGTCAAATTTTGTTTTATTAGCTCCTGTGAAGGTCTT
This sequence comes from Hemiscyllium ocellatum, assembly GCF_020745735.1. Classification (NCBI taxonomy): domain Eukaryota; kingdom Metazoa; phylum Chordata; class Chondrichthyes; order Orectolobiformes; family Hemiscylliidae; genus Hemiscyllium; species Hemiscyllium ocellatum. Next base: position 36,790,497 of record NC_083425.1, read on the forward strand.
AATTAGGATGTATAATTGCATTAAAGTGCTAGTCAAATACAAGTTTTTTTTGTAAACATTACACTTCTTTGCATTTGGAAAGACAGTTTATTTTTAGAATGAAACCATTCCAACTCATGAAGTGATCAAGATCATTTGTGACAATACCCAACATTATTTGTACTGTATTACCTGTTTAGATAGAACTTTGAACAATGGGACTGGACCTGCATGTTTACAAAATACAGGATAGTGGAAAAAGTATGCAGAGAATATCCAGAGGATTAAAGGCAAGTCGTTGTATAGATATGAAATTAACAAAATGATAGCAAGCAAAAAAAAAGTGATAAAAGGTTGTTTTTCAGACTGGGGGAAACATGTGATAGTTTGGAAACCATAACTCTTAGTTTATTTAAGGACCTGGACACAGGCTTGCAGAACTTAATTTCGATGTTCAGAGATGACGAAACATTTGGGAATGCAGTAAATAATGAGGAGGATAGTAACAAGAATTCAGGGGATTGCAGAGAATCTGGTGCAATGGTAAACATATGGCAGTTGAAAATCAATGCAAAAAATGTATGAAATAATTCATGTTAGTAGAACAAATGAGGAGAGACAATGTATTCAATATTTTTAGCAATGAATGATAACATTCTAGCAGTTTTCCTAATTATTTCCTGTACCTACCTACTAACCTTTGTAATTTATGCATTTGGACCCTTCAGCATTGAAGAGCTCTAAAATATTTCACCATTCAGATAATAGGCTTCCTTTTCATTTCATTTAGGTGCAGGGGATAGCATTTTGGCATGGATGGGCGTGGAGCATTCAGCATTCTACTGAATTGAATAGGAGAGGGAGAAGATCAGTGCACTCCCCATGCCTTTTCCACACTTGATGCTATCATTTCAATTAATCCACTCCCTGCTCTCCACATACTTTTACAACTTGCTGCCTCCTCTCTTGGTCCTGTCTTTATAATAAAGCCACTCCATGCTCTCTGGGCTCTTTTTGAACTTGTAGCCTGATCTCACTGGGAAGTGTAAATAATGTAACCAATCCATGTAGCTGTTTAGTGTCCACACAAGTGGTATGAATAACATTAACTTGAATATTGCTAATAGAACTTTTTAATGTAGAAAAGTAGTTTTTGGTCATTCACAGATGGGTAATTCAGCAAGACAGGACACTGATCCACAGAAGTGAAGATAAACTTTAAGAAACCTCTTAACTGAGGCAAGGTAGTGGTGGAGGAATAGTAGGAGTTAGGAAGAAATTTCTAGAGCTTGAGGTCAGGGCAGCCAAAGTATAGATAGCTACTAAAGGTAGAGCAAAAGTAGAGGAGATGCAGGCCAGGATCTGAAGTAAGGAGCTGTCTAGGGATGGTGGGGTGATACTGGAGAGCTAGAGGAGGCTGCACAGATGAGTGGAAGTGAATCTGCAGATTTGGACATCATTCCCTCAAGACTGATATTTCAAATTCTTGTGTATACCATGAGTCAGAACAGTTCCAGAACAATATAGGATACTTCAATCCTCTTGCTATTATTAGACTGGATCTGATGATATTAAGTGAATGAAGCAACTGCCATTTATTAGGACACCGAACTACATGTCTGATCTAATACTAATGCCACAACTAAAAATTTGATCTCTTTCTAATTGTTTTATTCATTTAACCAGTATATTGTGACCAGCATCTATTGTTCTGAATATTCAGGAATCATGAGTATAAATAATGGGCAATGTTTCATTTGGTGGAGCTGTAAAGAATATTTAATGTGTTGAAAACATTTGTCACGTTACCAATATTAGTGAATTTTAAAGCTAGTGCTTACCGTTTCTGGTGTGTATTTTGATACAAAGGATGATACAATGAAAGCAAATGCTGCTGTCTTCCATCCCACATTTTTGCCTTCCATCAGCAAATTTGAAGACCTTTTCCTCTCTTCTATGTGCTGTGTGATAATTTCTTTCAGACACATGGTGTACCTATTTCTATAAGGCACTACACTTTAAAATTCAATGACTCTGTTGATGCCTTTGTTTATATCACAGATACAGATATTATATCAATGGCTGATTCGACCATAACACTGGATGACATTGAAGATGAACTTTTTAAAATCGAAAGGATAAGAGATATACTGGTCAGACGAGAATCTGAACTCCGGTACATGTAAGTATGAGTTCTCCTTTATTTTAATATTTATCATTATGATATAAATTATGTTTTGGTGCTTCAGTAAGCTGCAAGAGTTTCTTCCAATGTTCGTTTGTAATTGTTTCATATTTACAGTATTTGGAGTGTTGTGAACCTAGCTGATGTTAATACGAAACAAGTCAGATCTCAGATTGAAATCCAGCTTAATAGAACATTTAAAAAAAGATAATGAAGTACCTTGCACTAAAATGTGAGCACAAAATGCTGTAGATTGAGTTTTATAATAAAACTGAAGTTTGTTACGCAAAAGAAAAGATTAGGTTATTTACATAAAACACAAGTTTTTAAAAAAGGCATAAAACAGTATTCTATCCATCCCAAAAACACCTAGACAGTAAATAGTGAACTACTTTAGACTTTCAGTTAGATGAATCTAGATTTTTTTTGCTTTTTTCCCCACACAGAAATAAACTCTTCAGTACACGGAATTCCCTCCCTATTACAGCTTTAGGTTGGCATAACTTTCTTTCAGTTCTCAGTCCTGAGTGTTTGACAGACTCTTCTTTGAGTATTCAAACAACTGAGCCTAGATTTTCTCAACTTCAAGTAACCCCTTCAGGGTTCTAACCAAACACTTCTGATCTGCAACTTTGAAACTAAACTCTTGCTCTGGAGTAACTTATACAGCACAATGGTGGAACAAGTGGACAGTGTCAAGCTCCTGGGAGTGGTCATCAGCAACAAGTTTTCTTGGACTCTTCATGTAGACGCACTGGTAACAAAGACCCCACAACATTTCTTCTTCCTCAGACAGCTGAGGAAATTTGGCATGATGGCACATATCTTCACCAACTTTTATAGATGTGCCATCGAGAGCATCCTGTCTGCATGTATCACTACCTGGTATGGCAACTGTACCATTCAAGATCGGAGACAGTTGCAGAGAGTGGTGAACTCAGCCTGGACAATCACAAAGACCAACCTCCCATCTATAGAACCCGTCTACCAGGCCCACTGTCAAGGAAAGGCAGTCAGCATTCTCAAAGATCCATCCCCCCCGGCGATGCTTTTCTACAACCTCTACCACTGCGGAGAAGGTACAGAAGCCTGAGCACAAGCACCAGCCGGTTTCGTAACAATTTCTACCCTACTGTTGTTAGAATACTGAATGGACTCGCAAGCTCTTAACATTCACCTGTACCTGTGTTTTTGTTTTTGTTTTTGTCGCTGTTTACCTATTATTTACTTATCAATCTATTTAACTCTGTGATCTACCTGTATTGCTCATAAGACAAAGCTTTTCACTTTGCCTCAGTACATGTGACAATAAATTCAATTCAATTCAATTCAGTTCAGTTCAATTCAATTTCATCTAGCACCTCTGTGAACTGAAGCCAAATGTCTTTCCAAACTGTGGGTGTTGAAGCAGGTTCAGTTGCAACATTTAAAGCACATTTGGACAGTATATAGATAGGAAAGGTTTAGAAGGATATGGACAAATGCAGGCAAACTGGACTAGTTTAGTTTGGAAAACCTGGATAAATTAGACTGAAGGCTCTATTTCTGTGTGGTATGACTCTAAGAAAAATAAATATCGATTCATCTAACTGAAAGTCTAATGTAGTTCACTATTTATTGTGTTCACTTGTAAAAGCTCTCCCTATGCCAACAAATCCCCAAAACACTGCAGGGATTATTTCTCTCATACTGCTTTTTTTGAAAAAAAAATTAGCGAAAAACCGAACTAACTAATCACGAAACCCCTTTATACACGCTAACCAAAACTCAAAATGACACTAATTCAAAGTCCAAACTTTACATATAAAAGTTTACCTCCATCACAGGACTAGTCTCCTTTCTATTCATTGACTACTTCTAAACAACATTTCGCAAAACACACTACTTAAAACATTGTATCTGTAGGACTGGTTCTGTCCAGTTATGTCATTAACAAATGTTTGTGGCTGATGTACTCACAGGGCTACTTGACTCCATCAGCTGTGTGTAAGTATCAATTATTCAAACAGGAACTTCATTGCACCTTGGAATCATTGACAAAGGCCTAGTTTCATCCCTGATCCGGTGGATGCAAGCTCATTAGATGCCTTGAGACAGTAGACCCAGGGAGCAACATATGAGAGGGAATGGCAGCAGGTGGATAAAGATGGGAAGACATTAAATTTTGGAGGAATAATTAAAAATGGTATGAACCTAATGTCCATCCTCACATTGTGATGTTTGTTGGTTTATTTTTAAAGCATTAGCAAATCAATTAAGTATTTTCCTGTTTTAAGGAAGTTACATGTTTATTTTATTATGCTTGCTCAATATATCTTTGGATACAGCCTGTGCAGAACATTTCTACAGTGAAATGAAAGTTGTGTCCAATGGTTTACTAAACTTTGGCACCATTATTGCCGTCATTTTAAAAACTACTGATTTCAGAGAAAACCTTCAAGCTTTTAGCAACCTACAGGAGGATTACACAAAGAACACCAAGTATGGTTACAATATCCCTTTCATGTGTGTGAGTGATTGTTGCCTTGATGTGTTGCTGACATCATTTGTTCTGTTCAAGGACATTCACCTTTGACTTTACAATAAAAAAATGTGCTTTCATATGCAGCGTATGACACAGGCACTATTTTGTGGAATAAAAAAATTCAAAGATTATCCCTCAACTGTAAAAGTTGAATTTCAACAAGTTAATACTTTGAATGAATTATATTTTAATGATCTCTGAAACCTAATGATAGACTGTCTTAAAGATTCTTAAATAGTTTGCATGCTTGCCAGCTGCTAAAATTTATGAGAAAAAGAGTTAAAGTTCCTGCGAGACATGTATTTGTCTGACACCAGAGTATGTTCCATCAAATAGGATGCTTTGATTGAATTGAACTGGTAACTGAAGAGAATATTACTTCTATCATCTGATGGACTGCTCTGTACTCTGCTGGGCTTTGGTAATACTTGCTCTTTGAACCTGATTAAATAAAATGTTCTGGGGAAAATCCTGGTCAATCTGACATCCTATTAGACGAAGCTGCATACCACCTGCTTCTTTCTTTATACATCAACCACTGTTGCCAACTGTAGCATCAAGAAAACATTGTGCTGACAGTTTTCAGACCCTAGACGCGGCATTTGGAACAATAGACTGAGGATTGTTTTGACACAAGTAAGGATTTATTTTGTATGGAAACTTGTTGCAAGCACAATCTTTCAATAATTTGAACTGAACATAGTAGCTAAGGAGCAAACTGGCTTCTGCGATGGCATCTTCACTGTCTCCACTATTTTGGAGCACAAATTCCTTCTCCTCAATTACTTGTGTTATCCATTTCCCTCAACATCTGGATATTAGTTACCATTTCAGGTGGGACCACTTCTTGGCACTGATTTGGGAAGTCACTGGGACCCTCTTTTTTTCACTGCGAACATGTGGCACTAAGGTGGATAGCCCTCTGCTAGCTCCTCCATTGTCCTGTCCCCCTTAGCAGATTAAATCAATGTTAGCGTTTGGCAACTGCTTGTGCATTCTTTTCTTCTCATTGTGCCAACATATGACTGTAGGTCTCCTTCATGCTAGATATGTTCACCATGGCCTTGACGTTTATAGTTCATGCATATGCTAGCACTGCAGTTGCTGCAAAGTGGACAGGTTTATCACAGGGACAGGCAGCACAATTCCCCAGACGGCAAAGCTGGAAGGAGGGTGGTGAGTGGGTTCCTTGCTGTCTGCCTTTAGGGTCACCTTGACCTTCTACTTGCTGGTTTAAATCTTGAAGAGGTATTTAGCGAGTATTCACCTCGTTGTACCTGACAAGGAAAGTGAACACATCATCAACAAGAGTATGGGAGTTGTGAATCTGAATCGTCATAACACCGTTCTATTGTGACTGCAGTGTGAACAGTGGCTCTGCCTTCAGAATTAATAGTGGTGCAAAATAGCTCCTTTCTCAACACCAGCTGCAATGTTGTAGAAGGCCTTGTTGAAGTACCTAGTGCTGGGAAGTCCTGAAGGGGGTAGATATCTGCAGCCTTGAATCATCTGTATTCCAGAAGAACTCATTTAATGAAGAAGGTGTGGTTGGTGGGTATACCTCTTTCCATTTTTCACTGCTATGCTGATGTGGTTGAATATGACCTGGTTGGGAGCTCATTTGCTGGCTGCAACCATCTCTGATAGTTTTACCTGGCTAAACAGTAAAGTTCTGCATTAAAGGTGTATAATATATTATTATTATTGAGAATTTTGATTTCAAAATAGAGGCAAATATGTTTTGGTTCTGCAAAGGTAACTTCCTATTTAGGAAATCAGAATATCATTTGGAAAAGTGACCTAAATACATTATTTCCAAGAAAACATGTGACTTTGTAAGTGCCCAACTATATACATGTGATGTTAATTGATGAAATGTTTACAATACTGAGTGTATGACACACAGAAAACCAAATGATTGGGACTACTAGTTTAGTTTAAGTTCACTTCACAACAATATGGCATGCAATTCTGGTGTCCTTCCTATCGGAAGGATGTTGTGAAACTTGAAAGGGTTCAGAAAAGATTTACAAGGACGTTGCCAGGGCTGGAGGATTTGAGCTACAGGGAGAGGCTGAATAGGCTGGGGCTGTTTTCCCTGGAGCACCGGAGGCTGAAGGATGATCTTATAGAGGTTTATAAAATCATGAGAGGCGTGGATAGGATAAATAGACAAAATCTTTTCCCTGGAGTTGGGGAATCCAGACCTAGAGGGCATAGTTTAGAGTGAGAGGGGAAAGTTATAAAAAGGACCTAAGGGGCAACCTTTTCACGCAGAGGGTGGTATGTGTATGGAATGAGCTGCCAGAGGAAGTGGTGGAGACTAGTACAATTGCAATATTTTAAAAGGCATCTGGATGGGTATATAAATAAGAAGGGTTTAGAGGGATATAGGCCAGGTGCTGGCAGGTGGGACTAGATTAGGTTAGGATATCTAATTGAGTTGGACCAAAAGATCTGTTTCCATGCGATACATCTCTATGACTCTAAATCAGTTTTCAGTTTCATCCTAGATGAAAGATAAGGTTTTCAGAAGAGTTGCTTCATGTTTGCAGACTGGCCATTTGTTGAGTTTGTAGAATCTTTACCTTCTGGGAGTTTCTTTTGGATGTCCGAACTGAAAAGGAACTGTTGGAACTGGAAAGACAACTCAAAGAATTTCAGCACTCAAAGAAAAAAACTGGAAAAGTCATTTCAGTAAGAAATGAAAGAGTTTGGACAGGAATGACATTTCTCTAAGATGGAGTATCAGTAAAGAATATTGCTGGGAAACATGTTGAAGCTTTATTTTAAGGTCTTTCTAAACACACACATACAGATCATCACCAACAAAATAGATGCTCTACCTCTCACACAAATGAGTAATGAGATTTACGATTTTCAGTGCTGATGTGATACCACACATCCTAAAGACTGACGGATTGTTTCAAACAGCATATCCCTTTGGTTGTTTGCAATAAGCAAGATACAGGCAATTCCCAGTTAGCCTGTGCTTGCAAAACTCAGAATGCAGTGTCTAACATTAAGAATGATTTTGTATTTGGATACATTTGTTGGCTAATCCTGAATATGCAAAGCATTATGCTGACAACAATTTTAGGATTGTCAGTCAGACTCGCAGTGTAGCAGACTTGTCTCTATTCAAAGTTACTTATATTAATATACAGGGTCTTGAATTTTGCAGAAAGAAATAACATTTCAATAAAATATGTGATAGCCATTTGCTGGTTAATTTCTCAGAGCAATCCCTTGACCAAAGAGTGATAACCTGCCTGGTGATATTTAAACAAAGCTTACCTGTCAGTCATAATTAGCTGGTGCACTGTCCAAGACAATACCTCTCTAACCAGAGTCCAACTGCCAACCAATCACCCTGCCCTATCAGATTGTATGAATGATTATTTTCTTTTGCATAATAGACTTGTGTCCTTTTATTGACGAATAAGATCAGTGACTAATCCCACGGTAACCAACTGCAAAACAAAATCAATGATTTGACAAGTTTCACTCCAGGAACTGACTTTTGCAATGTTACCATTAACTGAAATTATAACAGTTCCAAATGAAACCAAAGCCACACTCTGGCTTTTCATCCTTCTGTGTTGGAATTCACCAAAGTGGCAAAAGTGGGTGCTGGAGATTAGAGTCAAGATTAAAGTGGTGCTGGAAAAACACAGCAGGTCTGGCAGCATCTGAGGAGCAAGAAAATCAATATTTCGGGTATAAGCCCTTTATCAGGAATGAGGCAGGAAGCGTCTGGGGTGGAGAGATAAATAGGAGGGGAGTGGGGCTGGGGGCAAGGTAGCTGAGTGCACAACAGGTGGATGGAGGTAGGGGTGAATATGATAAATCGGAGAGGAGGGTGGAGTGGATAGGTGGGAAGGAAGATGGACAGGTAGGACAGTTCATGAGGACCGTGCTGAGTTGGAAGGTTGGAACTGGGATAAGGTGCGGGAAGGGGAAATGAGGAAACTGATGAAGTCTACATTGATGCCATGGAGTGGAAGGGTTCTGAGGTGGAAGATGAGGCGTTCTTCCTCCAGGCATCGGGTGGTGAGGGAGTGGCGATGGAGGAAGCCCAGGAACCGCATGTTCTGGCAGAGTTGGAGGGGGAATTGAAATGTTCAGCCATGAGGTGGTGGGGTTGATTGGTGTGGGTGTCTCCTGGAGATGTTCTCTGAAGTGCTCTGTGAGTAGGCGGCCGGTCTCGTCAATGTGGAGGAGACAGCATCAGGAGCAACGGATGCAGTAAATGACGTGTGTGGAAGTGCAGGTGAAGCTTTGATGGATGTGGAAGGCTCCTTTGGGGCCTTGAATAGAGGTGAGGTGGGGGGGGGAGGGTGTAGGCGCAGGTTTTGCAATTCCGGCAGTGGCAGGGGAAGGTGTCAAGACGGGAGGGTGGGCTGTTATGGGGTGTGGACCTGACCAAGTAGTCATGGAGGGAATGGTCTTTACAGAAAGCAGAGAGGGGTGGGGATGGAAATATATCTCTGGTTGTGAGGTCTGTTTGTAGATGGTGAAAATAGCAGAGGATGATGTGATGTATAGAAGGTTGGTGGGATGGAAGGTGAGGACCAGAGGGGTTCTGTCCTTGTTGCAGTTGGAGATGTGGGTTTCAAGGGCGGCGGTGTGGGACGTGGATGAGATGCATTGGAGGGCATCTTCAACCACCCGGGAGGGGAAATTACGGTCTTTAAAGAAGAAGATTATCTACTGTGTTTTGTGGTGGAACTGGTCCTCCTGGGAGCAGAGGCGGTGGAACTGGGAATAGGGGATAGCATTTTCGCAGGAGTCAGGGTGGGAGGAGGTGTAATCCAGGTAGCTGTGGGAGTTGGTGGGTTTGTAGAAAATGTCAGTGTTAAATTGGTCACTGTTGATGGAGATGGAGAGGTCCAGGAAGGAGAGAGGTGTCAGAGATGGTCCAGGTGAATTTAAGGCTAAGGTGGAATGTGTTGGTGAAGTTGATGAACTGCTCAACATCCTTGCGGGAGCACGAGGTGGCACTAATGCAGTCATCTATGTAGCAGAGGACAAAGTGGGGACTGGTGCCAGTGTAACTATGGAATGTAGATTGTTCTATGTAGTTGACAAATAGACAGGCACAGCTGGGGCCCATACGGGTGTCCATGGCTATTCCTTTCGTCTGGAGGAGTGGGAGGATTCAAACGAGAAATTGTTGAGGGGGAGGTCCAGTTCAGCCAAACAAGTGAGAATGTCAGTGGAAGGGTACTGGTGGGACATCAAAAAGCCAAAGTGTCTGTTGAAAAGCCCCCCAAAATAAAACAGAACCCTTAGAATTGTAGGTTGTCAGTCATCCTAGGAGGACCACCTTCACAATCATGGCTGTCTCCATTTCCAATGTTTAATTTACAAGTTTCAATGTAATTCCAATTTTGAGCTTGGATCGTTTTTCACTTTTTTTATGCAAGTCAAGATTTGTTGGTAATTTCTGCTTTCTTTATCATTTTTATCTTCGTCCAATCAATTAATCTAATGATGATATTCTTTGTCATGTTCACAGATTATAAAATTTGGAATATGGTGTGCGGTTCTGGTCTCCCTCCTATAGGAAAGCTGTTGTGAAATTTGAAAGGGCTCAGAAAAGATCTTCAAAGAGGTTGCTGGGTTGGAGAGTTTGTGCTATTGAGAGAGGCTGAGTAGGCTGGGGCTATTTTCCCTGGAGCGTCGGAGGCTGAGGGGTGACCTTATAGAGGTTTGTAAAATTATGGGCGACATGAATAGGGTAAATAGGCAAAGTCTTTTTCCCTGGGGTGGGGGAGTCCAGAACTAGAGGGCATGGATTTAGGGTGAGAGAGGAAAGATTTAAGAGGAACCTAAGGGGCAACCTTTTCACACATAGTGTGGTGCATGAATGGAATAAGCTGCCAGAGGAAGAGGTGGAGGCTGGTACAATTACAACATTTAAAAGGTATCTGGATGGGTATATGAATAGGATGGGTTTAAAGGGATATGGACCAAGTGCTGGCAAATGGGACTAAATTAATTTAGGACATTTGGTCGGCATGGACAAATTGGACCTAAATGTCTGTTTCCGTGCTGTACATCTCTATGACTATAAAACCATCCTCAGATTTATTAATCAAAGCATTGCAAGCAAAACGCTGCTCTTTTAAGCAGATTAAGTGTGAATTGGAAATGTATTTGCAATGAAAGGATCACCATCTTTAAGTTCCCCAAACAACTCACCATTCTGAGTTAGAACAATTTCATTATTCTTTCACTGTTGCCATGTTAAAACCCTGGAACCTTCTTCGTAACAGCACTGTGTGAATATACAGGTTCCCCAGGACTACAATGATTCAGGAAGGCAGCTCACCACCACCTTCTCAGTGGGAATTAGGGATGAACAATAAAGGATGGTCTTGTCAACAAAATGGGACTTTCAAACTCATTATTCTTACATTTCAAACTATTTCATGCTTAGGTTGCAATGCCATCTGATCATCAGCTAATCAGAGCAGTATCAAACAAATAACATAGCAAAAAATATCATAAATGAGCTTTACAAGGAATCATTACTCTATTCCATTTTAATGAGCAATATGCTCTTTGACGCAAAACAGGTTAAAAAAAGCAATGAAGTGCTTAAACTTGCAATAGCAATGGAACTGTTTTCTGAGACCAAAAAGGAAATCATTAATCTTTATCCAGTGTTTCCAATTAACGTTTTCAAACTCAGCTACATACATGCTGCATGGAGTTTAGTTTAATTGTAGTAACTTTAACAACTGTCACCACAAACAAAATGGAACCCCAAGAACAAATGGCTTCATGGATCAAATTTTTTTCAGGAAGCACTAGGTCTTTCATAACAGGCAAGTATGTATATTATATCAATTATTTCATCCATACTGATAGATTAAATACTGCTTCCCAATGCTATCATCCAGTTAATTACCAGATCAGTCTCTATTTTCCTGTAGGAATTCCCTCCCTAAATATTGCATCCTCTCAAACTCTCTCTTATGTTTCAAAATGCTCCTAAAAGTCCATCTCTATGAACATCCATTGAGTCGCCTGTCACTTTCTGTGGCTCAATCTCATTTTTTTTGTCTGTTTATGCTTCTGTGAATCTCCATAGGCTTTTTTACCAGGTTAAAGGTGCTAGGTAAATATGTAACTTCCCTAAGAGCATTCTGGGTCTACCTATATCATGTGGATTACAAGAAGGCAGCTCACCACCCCCTTCTCAAGGGGAACTTGGGGTAGGTAATAAATGCTGGCCAGCCAATGATGCCCAAACCCCACAAGTGGAAATAAAACTGACCGATTGCAAACATGGCTGTATCTGTCACTTTAGAGGCTGGAATAATATTGTTTGCCATGTCCACATAGCTATATATTAATAATCTGGGCTTTCTAATCTAATTTTAAAGTTTGCTACATTGAACTTTTATGTCACTTCAAATAGTGAAGAGGCTGCAACAACAGACTGTAGAAGGTCAAAAATTGGAAACCCAAGCAGGCACATGGTAGTGCAGAGTCCTGTGGTGATTCATGTTGAAGGGAGAAACAAGAAGAGAAAATAAAAGTTAAATGTATCTAGGTGGTTGAAATAACTCCACAGAGGCTGGTATCCTGTCACCAAGTCGCCCTTTATTTACACATAGAGAATCCTTGACACTGATCCAGCTCCCTTGGAGCCTGCTCCCAGAGTGAACAGAACCATGGACACTCCAGTTTATTTTTTTTATTTTATGAAACAATTGCAAAACAGTTCACAAAAAAAAGTTAACATTTACAGCTGTATACAACAGCAATTTTACAAGGGAGAGGAGCAGCAAAGCCAGGCTCCAAAACTTACCGTTCAACCAGTTTACAGGGAGATGAGGACAAACCTCAAATCCCACACTCCAGTTTATATCTGTCAGCCAGGACTCTCTGATTGAACCAGATTAACAGCATCAATCAGAGAATTCATATTCCATGAGGTCTACCTGGCTGACCTCGTTACAATCACTAGAGTGAGGCAGCTGCAGAGAGACCTGGAGGTGTGCATACACCACTCCCTTCTCAAGGGGAACTTTGGGTGGGTAATAAATGCTGGCAAACCAATGATGCTCACACCCTCACAAGTGAATGAAAAAAACTGACGGATTGCCAACATGGCTCGATCTGTCACTTTGAAGGTGACAGGATATGTTGAAAAGACATCCAGGATTCTGGGCTCAAACAAAGAGGCAGAGTACAAAAACAAATTAGCTATGGTAAACTATCATAAAACACTGCAAAGTTGTGGCCATTCATGGCACTGCACATGAGGAGGCTGAGCAGGAGACTTACTGGAATGGACTCCAGGAATGAAAAAAAATGTTACGTGGACAGAATGAAGAATTTTGAATTCCTCGCCATGGAGAGAGATGTTAAAGATGAATTTGATGATGAGATTCAAAATCATGAAGCGTTTTGGTCGAGTAAATAAGAAGAAATGAAAAAAATGAAATTTTTTCTGCAGAGATAAATCTGGGAGTTGCAACACTTTGGCCAATAATTGTTAGCTCTTAAAGGAAAACAAGGAACATTAATGAAATTTTCAAAATGGCTTTCTGTTAGTGTCCTGGCTGACATAAATGGAGATCATTAATCATAGGCTGCTGTTAGCGGAGCCTTTGAAGACACACCTTATTAAGGATATGTTGAGAAGAACTCTTTCAGAAGTTTTTCAAGAGAACAGCTGCATCGGAGTTTTAGTTTTCCCATTCTTAGAAAGTTGAGGATAAGCTGGACCTCCTCTCTCTCAGCAAGGCTGTATTCCAACTGAATTACAAACAATTCCTGACAGCCATAAACACCGACATGTGATTTCCAGCAAAAAATTATCTGAAGTCATCTGATTCCAATGATGTTTTTAAAAATGTTCCAGGTGTCTTTTTGTGCATTAGTTTTTTTAAAAAAATGTGCTGTCTACATAGCTTTTCACGTGCACTGTTCCGAGTTTTTTAAGCATGATCTGTCAAAAATAGGAATAATGAAGCATTGTGTAAAGGCTGTGGAATGTTATTCTTTCCTGTAAATATAATTGTGGATTGAAATGAGAAAAGAACTGTTTGAAAAACCCGGGATGGCTGAAGGATTGCTGCGTGTTTTGAAGCAAATAATCTGACACTTCGAATGAGCATCATTTACACAACTGCTAATTTAAGTAGCAATTGAAATTTAAGTTTGCAGATAAATTGGAGCCAAAGGGTTGTGTACAAACAGAGCTTTGGTTGGCACCAAGTCATGGATTGTTTTGTAAACTACTGACCAGCTACCAATGACAAAGGTCTACTGCCTGACGACAATTAGGAAATTTATAGAAATCCAGTGAGAAAGAAACTAAGGGAGTGAGTGACTTTCCTGATGGCAAACGTGGAGGTTTGGGAAAGGAGTGTGATGCAAATGAGAACAAAACTGAAGAGAGAAAGATGTTCATAGAGTTGAACAAAGTGTATGAAAAGACTGGGGCTGAACAATCTGAAGTGCTGGTAGCAGGAACAATAGCTGCACAGATGGTGACAAACATAATTCATGAATTAATTGCAGTTAGGTCTAACTAGGGGGTGAACAGAATCCTTTCTTCAAACCGCTCTGAGCTTTGAAAGCTGAATTTTAAAACAAGATGATGTTGCCAATTTAATAAATAAACACCACATTATGTAAAATTTGATGCATGGAAGAAGCTAGCCAGATTTATGTAGTCAACATTTAAAGAGTTAGTTTTAGTTTGGAGACTTTCTCATGTAAAGAAGTATAAATTACTAACACGAGCTTTAAAATGTTCAAATATGTCCAACCATCCACTACTACAAAAACCAGCATATAATTTTCCAAGCATATGAAACAAAGACAATAAAACTCTGCGGAGAATCAGGTTGTGAATTTTGACCAAGCTCCAGAAAAAGAATCATTCAGATTTTCAAGTTTCTAGTCTTCAGTTGGATCACAGAATCATGAAGATGTACAGCACGGATACAGACTCTTTGGTCCAACTTGTCCATGCCGACCAGAGAGCCTAATCTAATCTAGTCCCATTTGCCAGCACTTGGCCCATATCCCTCCAAACCCTTCCTATTCATATGCCCATTCAGGTGCCTTTCAAATGTTGCAATTGTACCAGCCTCCACCACATCCTCTGGCAGCTCATTCTATTCCTCTGTGTGGAAAAAGTTGCCCTTAAGTCCCTTGTATATCTTTCCCCTCTCACCCTAAACCTATGCCCTCTAGTTCTGGACTCCCCAATTCCAGGGAAAAGGCTTTGTCTATTTACTCTATCCATGCCTCTGATGATTTTATAAACCTCGATAAGGTCACCACTCGTGGGAGACTGACGCTGGTGTTTCTCATTGGATCAGTCATGACTGAATGACTGGAGACAGTGGTCCTGATTCTGAATTCTCCACTTGCAGCAACTCGGTCTTCCAATGTGCTTTCAACTCTGAGGTCAGATCTGAGCCCTTGAACAATGGGCGCAATGGGAAGTGAGTTGAAAAGTAAGGAAAAATATTGCCAAGGAAGAAAAGTCCAGTTTTGCACTGAAGGTTTAGACAGTAAGGTGAATGTCTCATTAGCGAGTGGCAAGAGCTCTATTTGGATGCATTTACACGTTATTATTACTTATTTCATCTAATTTATATGCAGTTTGCTATTCCCCAGGTGGCAGAGAAAGGCTAGATGGTGTCAATTGCCAACATGGAAGTCAAAGTAGGCAACTGGTCTCCCTGGTTCACCACTTGCTGTTCTGACCCTCTATCCTGAACAGCAGTCCCCAAAATCTCAGAGCACATCCTGTGGGTAGCAGCCACTTCCCTCCTAATCCATTCACAGAAATTGGCATCGGATATATATCAGCCTCACCATGTCTCCAAATCACTTAGAATTTGGTTCTTTACTTCAGTATTGCACTTTGGAGCTCACCAATACCTTTCATTGTTATGCTGCTGCCAGCTACCTAGTGTGCAAGGCCAGGTACCCAGCTCATTTGTTGCACCTCAGGGCTCTTCACTTGCTTTCTTAGCACTCACTCGATCCATGCCTACTTGTTGCTCACAGCATCTTTTGCCTTACTGCACTGTGCTGCCTCATTCAGAGCTAACAGACCCTCAGTAGTTTTGTCTTATCTTTCCTTTCAGCACAGACCTAAAGTCAGACAGATTGTCATGGTTGCTAGCAGTGATTAGTCAAGTGGGTGAACAGTAGATGTATGGCATTGTACTATGCCAATGTTACACCTTGTACAGCAAACACACTGCATAGGCTTCAACCAAATGGCCATGTTTCAAAGCCTAGGGGGAGCAATCAAGTCAAGGGGGATTGTTACCACTCAGAGGATGTTGCAATAGTCAGTCAGGGCCAGCGTCTGATCTATGTCCAGGCACTTGGACAAGATTTGACCTCAGTCCAAGTGCTTGCAGATAGTGGTCAGTTGCTGGTTCAGTCATGGTCAGAGGTTCTGTATCCAAGAAGTGGGCCATGGTCAGTCCTGCAGGTCCAGTGCAACCAGTCCTGGGATTAGCAGTAAGTCAGTTGCGGAGCTGTATGCAGATTAGTCAGGGATCTGGTTACTCATCTATTGGCACTGTCCTTCCAAGTCAGACAGTGGGGGAAGGCCACAGCTGGAGGTTTGGTCCCTGAAAGTCATGGTAGATTACCAGGGACCATTGCTGTGGTAGAGAAGTTGTGGAAAGCAATTATGGGATTGGAGACAGTATGCTAGGATGCACAGGGACAATAATTGGTACAGAGGGAGCTCAGCATATAAGGATGGGGATAGTAGAGCATATAAAGATATATACAGGATAGCCATGGCCACCCTGACTTCAATAAGAGGGCTAGAAGAGTTTGGTGGAAAAACATGGAGGCTTGGAACTGATGGGTTTAAGGAAGAAAACAGCAAAGTTTTGGGGTGGGCCCTTGATTTTTAGGCTTGGCCAGTGACTCAATCTGCAAAGCATAACCTGTGTTGCCTTCCATCCTTATCTGAATCACAATGTGCAATGGAAATAAAGAAGAATGGCTGCCACCACACCAAAAGGGTGGAGTAAGTGGTTTGTCAGTCTGAGAATGCAGTTCTACTTGTCAGTAATATGATACTCTGCAAGGGGCAATTGCATTCATCAGGCACTTGCACAGTACAGATTAAAGATCTCTGCAATCACAGAGCCCTGCATGTGTAATGCATAGAGTGACCAAATGTGTGGGATAAAATCCTAGTCACAAGCAAGCTTCACCATGGTCATTGGTCATTACAGATTGATCTGAGTTATCTCTGTGAATCAGCAATAATCATAGTTAACCGAAAAAAAAAAGCACATCTTGGCCTCTCTTCACAAAGTCAGTCCAAGATCTCATAAACTGCACAAGGGCATGGAGCTCATCTCGTCTCAAGTTGAATTTTAAGTGTTTTCCAATGGGCTTTTATATGCAAGGCTGCTGTTCTCGGAATGCTTTTGAGGGGTGAGGATTTGAGGGGAAGGAAACAGAGTATCAGTGACCCTATCACACTTACAATCTTCCACTATATTTGTGCTGTATACCTCAGAATACGATCCCCAGTCAAAGGTCCATGTTGAGGCATTCCATGGACCTCCTAGTCAGAGTCCTCCATGCCCCACTCTATCAAAGATCATGCTAAACCATCCTTTGCGTGTGATATAAATACTGACTGCTCACATTACCACTTACCTCCTCTGTTTTTGATCTTCCCCACAGAGGCTCTTTGGAACCATGACCAATGGATCCAGCCTCAGCTCAGGTGATTGGCACCGAAGCTGGTGCAATGATGCTGCAGACGCATTGAGGAGGAATAGATGCGTCAGTGAGCTGAGGACCAGCAGCAACCTTCAGTGGCTGACAAACAGCTTCCAGGTGGAAGTGTTGCAGCAGAAGGCTCCCTCAGGGCAGAGAGGAGGCATGGGGTCAATCATCCTCAATGCTATTTCCTCCAGATATGCCAGGCACAGTGTCACCACAGGCAGAGGATGCCCTGGGACACTGTCACTGACTGTGCCAGCTTTTGGAGGGGGACTTGTGACCTGAAGGGGTGGGAGGCTCGCTTATCTTCTAATCGTCAGGGTGACAGTTGCACTCAATTTTTACGCAAAATGTTACTTCCAGGGATCCACTGGGGACCAGTGTGAGATATCTCAATACTCAACCCACAAATGTGTTAAGACTATTGTTGGTGCAATGTATGCCAGAACACATCTCTTCATCTCATTTTCCCATGATGAGGTCAGTGTTGTCACCCCCAGCAGCAGGCTTTACAACCTAGCTGGCTTCCCCCTGGACAAGGCACCATAGACTGTACACACATTGCAGTGAGATCATTATATCATCAAGCAGCTAACTTGATCAATATAAAAGGCTTCCATTCTACCAATGTGCAAATCATCTCTGATCACATCTTGAGGGTCTGTACTAGATACCCTGTGAGCTGCCATTATGTCTATATCTTTGAGAACTCTCATGTTTCTGTTTGATTCAAGGATCATATGCCTTACAAGGATGTTACTGGGAGACAAGACTTATCTTCTGCAACCATGGCTGATGACTCCATTACCCAGTCCCTGATTGAGGTTGGGTGTAGATACTAAGCTGCCCATTCTTCCACCAGGGTCCTAAAGATGAGGTGCTGATGCTTGGATCAGCCTCGGGATGGAAGGGAGGTAGATGTTGGGACCTTGCAATACAATCTGCACAAAGTATGCCTCATGCTGTGCACTGCTCAACTGAAACAGTTGATGCAATGAATGCTGAGGATCTGGGAGAGCAGGAATGGTTTTCCGAGAAGGAAGATTGAGCAGGAGAAACATTTCTGCACAATAGAGTGCTACAATGTCGAGTGCACTAAGCCTGACAGGACTATATTGGTACCCCAACTTTGATGAAGACTCAAAAGGTGAGTTTACTTTCTCTCCATGGATGCTGTGATCTCCACCATTTGCTGCTTTCAGGACTGAATTGGGACCCGCTTCCAGTAGATGAGATGTGGGTACAGGGATCATTCATTAACTTTGCTTCCCACCAATAAGCAAACAGTCTACTCCTGGAAGCAAATGAATACTTTTCTTTGGTTTTCCTTTACTTTTGTTGTTGCTGAATAACAATTACTGCTTTCAACAGTTTAAATAGTTGGGCAGGAGGCTGAAAGAACAGAGCGACCCAGGGAGCATCAGGAGGTGGGGGAGTTTCAGGTATAACCCTTCTTCAGGACTGGGGGTGGATGTGGGGGGAGCTGCAGATAAAGGAGGTGGCACGGTCAGGGTGGTGAAGTGGGGATAGGTGAAGACAGGTAGGGAGTACAAACTGGTTGGTCAATGGTCGGTTACACCCAAAACGTTGATTTGTCCACCTCCTGATGCTGCTTGGCTTGCTGTGTTCTTCCAGCCTCCTGCCTGTCCAATTTGAATTCCAGCATCAGCAATTTTTTTTTTGTCTTCAACTGTTTGAAGGCTTTCCAATGTGTGGGGTTCACACATTGAACTTTGTGAAGAGATCAGGCTACTCTGAGCATTAGGGCAAGAGTAGGATGTTATTAGGGATGGTTAACCTGTGCAGTTTGATTCTTGTAGCTGCAGTTACAGTGATAACTTAAAGTCTGGTTGAAGATTTGTAGTTCGGGTGTCCGTTGTTGTGGTTCTGTTCGCCGAGCTGGAAGTTTTTGCTGCAAACGTTTCGTTCCCTGGCTAGGGAACATCATCAGTGCTATTGGAGCCTCCTGTGAAGCGCTGCTTTGATGTTTCTTCCGATATTTATAGTGGTTTGTTCTTGCCGCTTCCGGGTGTCAGTTTCAGCTGTAGTAGTTTGTATGTGGGGTCCAGGTCGATGTGTCTGTTGAAGAATGTTCTTGCCGTTTCCAGGTGTCAGTTTCAGCTGTAGTGGTTTGTATATTGGGTCCAGGTCCATGTGTCTGTTAATGGAGTTTGTGGATGAATGCCATGCCTCTAGGAATTCCCTGGCTGTTCTCTGTCTGGCTTGTCCTATGATGGTAGTGTTTTCCCAGTCAAATTCATGTTCCTGGTTGTCTGAGTGTATGGCTACTAGGGATAGCTGGTCGTGTCGTTTTGTGGCTAGCTGATGTATCAGCTAGCCACAAAACGACACGACCAGCTATCCCTAGTAGCCATACACTCAGACAACCAGGAACATGAATTTGACTGGGAAAACACTACCATCATAGGACAAGCCAGACAGAGAACAGCCAGGGAATTCCTAGAGGCATGGCATTCATCCACAAACTCCATTAACAGACACATGGACCTGGACCCAATATACAAACCACTACAGCTGAAACTGACACCCGGAAACGGCAAGAACATCCATCAACAGACACATCGACCTGGACCCCACATACAAACTACTACAGCTGAAACTGACACCCGGAAGCGGCAAGAACAAACCACTATAAATACCGGAAGAAACATCAAAGCAGCGCTTCACAGGAGGCTCCAATAGCACTGATGATGTTCCCTAGCCAGGGAACAAAACATTTGCAGCAAAAACTTCCAGCTCGGCGAACAGAACCACAACAGTGATAACTGATCTGAAAACTGATGATGTGAAATAGCAATTTACTTCTGAATATGCAATTGCGCTTGCAATGAAGTGCCTGCTGTGGCACCCATGTGCCCTCAGAATCTTTTTCATTCTCCTCCCATTACATGCACTGTGAAGGGCAATTCCTGGCTAGTGGTGCTTAACCTGGTGCATGACTGGGCTTTACAAATGATGCCAGTGCAAGGAACCCTGAGGCGGGGGGGGGGGGGGTTGGCGAGGGGTGCTCCCAGCATTGCCGAGTGCTACTGCTATTGCTCAGTGGACGATAACACAAATCGGGTGCCGTAGTGTGTGTGTAATGAGGTGAGCTGCGGAGAAGAGTGTGTGAAACTTCACTAGGGTTCAGAGAGAAACCCTGCATGAAACTCCCCAAATTGATGCTTAGCCAATTTCTCAATAAATTGGATCCTCATTGTTACTACGTTTTGATTGTAATGTGCTGCTGTGTTAAAAAAGATTTACATTCATTTCAGAAATATGAGAAGGAAGAGCTTATTTCCTTGCTTCATACAAGTTCATTGAAAAGAACATGATGTGCATTAACCCTAGCTTGCATTGTTGAGTTCAATTCTCTAATGTCCATCTTGTTCTCGGATGACTCTTTGGAAAAGAAAGCTATTGACAATATTTGCTAAAATTATAGTAAAAATTGCATGAAACCCACATTCATAATGTTGTGAAAGTATAACGTTAATGTACAGACAGGTCAAACGGTTTGAATATTAATGAAATGTAAATTATTACATTCAATTAAATATTTTGTTAGCATGCAGAAGACAAATTTAAGAATAAAGAAATTGAACACAAATCCTTTGTACCCATCATCTGATGTATAGTTCTGATATCACATCTGACATGATTAGGAATTAACCAACAAGTTTGGGAGATGTAAGTGCAAAGGTCAAAGTAGAAAGAAACATAGAAACATCTATCAAGAGGAGTGGGCCACTCAACCACCTCACCCCAGGTCTTTTCTTCCTGTTTATCACATCTGATCTGTCCTTCAATTCCATGTATCCATTTTTGATGGCTATTTCTTGATTGAGGGTCAGTTCAGTGACCACAAAGCAGAGTGACCCCAACAGCGTGGGTTCAATTCCCACATCGGCTGAGATTACTATGCCTCGCCTGAAGCATGGAGACCCTCAGGTTTAAACCACCACCAGTCATCTCTTTCTAATGAGAGAGCAGCCCTATGCTCTGATAGACTATGGTAACTTTGCCATTACTTGTTCCTCGATGGTCTTAACTAAAACACATGTCAATGTTGAAATTTTAACCTACCTAGCATTACAGACATTTAGCAAAGTAGGTTGCAGATTTCCACTACCATTTGAATGAAAAAGCAAATTTCACTCATAATTGGACTTGCTGTAATTTTAAGATGAAGCCTTTTTGGTTTCGGTTGCCTATGTAATGAAAATAGCTACTTTATATTGGCCCTATCAAATTCTTTCAACATTTGTAGGGTCCTCATTAGATCCACCCACAAGCTACTAAAGTCATGGGAATGCAAGTCAAGATTATGCAATTTGTCCTCATAATGTATTTCTTTAAGCTCGTTTATCATTCAGTTTAAACGGTGCTGTACCCTTTCCAAAGTCAATATATGTTTCCTGAGGTTTGGTGGCCAAACCTGAGCATGATACTCCAGATGGTGTCAAATCAAGGCTCTGTTATTAAAGTATCACTTCCTTCTGTGGCTAAATGCCAACGCTCCATTAGCAAAAGCATTTGATTGCAAGAAAAACATTCTTCCTATTACCTGTTTTATATTGTCCATGTTCTCATTGCCCTCTTTACTTCAGTCTGACATAAAGTAAATCAAACTGTTTTTTAAAATTAACTGGTTTGGATTTTGCAATCAGAATGAAGTGACAATGCTCACCACTAATCTTACAGAAAGCCATAAAGCAACATTCTTGCACCCTTTGTCGTGGGGACCTCATGTTTCTAATGTTAGCTTAATGCTAGTACCACCTAAAAGAGTCTTCTGGCATCCAACAATGATGATGTCATGAAGAGAGTAACTAATTACTGAAGAATTCTCATAGACAGCGTATTGACAAGTAAATGACACTGATATCCTTCGTCTTAAACCATTTTACACGTGATAATATAAAGTTTGAATAAACGCAAGATCATGGTGGGAGCTGAAATATAAACACTTCCTTTGAAAAATTGTTAAAAACTACTACAAATGGAATCTGGTAGCACTCTGAGTGATAGAGCGGATGGTGGAATTTGTGACAGAACCAGTTGAGAAGCCTGACGATGCCTCCTCACCATTGGGAATATGTTGCTGCATCTGTTATGTTTTTACCAATTGGATTGGCATGTTTCTCACTAGGTAGCAATGAGTTGCCAATTAAGGGGTATATAATTTGGTAAATGCCTTATCAATGCTGCAACTTGCCTCACTAATGTTCAGCTTCCCATTTTACCAAATGCATCAAACAAGCTAGGCACTGGGAATTTTCGACATGGAACTCAGAGCAGGTATCTGGCAACTTCTCACCATTGGCTGCAAGCAGCCTCCAGTTTGGACACGGGGAACCCATATCTCAGAACACACGCCATGGGCATAGGCCACATGCACTTCACATCCCAGGATGTTGGCATTTGAAATGTACTGACTCCTAAGAACCTCATCTCTGATCGACTTTCAGTCTGCTCCTGTACTTCGATGTTGCATCTCAGACCACACTGAAAACTATCATTGTAATGCTGCTGTAAGATGGCAATCCACTCAGGGACCCAGCCAGCTCATAGACTGAACCATTATTCATAGAGTCATAAAGTCCTACAGCATGGAGACAGGCCCTTTGAGTAAAAAATGAGGTCTGCAGATGCTGGAGATCACAGCTGAAAATGTGTTGCTGGTTAAAGCACAGCAGGTTAGGCAGCATCTCAGGGCTTATGCTTGAAACATCGAATTCCCTATTCCTGAGATGCTGCCTAACCTGCTGTGCTTTAACCAGCAACACATTTTCAGACAGGCCCTTTGACCCAAGCTGGTCCATGCTGACCAAAATGTCCATCCACTCTAACACCATTTCCCTGCACTTGGCCCATATCCTGCTAATCCTTTCCTATCCATGAATTTGTCCAAATGCCTTTTAAATGATATTGATGTCCCCACCTCAACCACTTCTGCTGGCAGCTCATTCCGTGTCTGTGAAAAAAAGTTGCCCCTCAGATTACCTTTCATTCTTTCCCCCTAACCTTAAACTGATGCCCTCTAGTCCTTGATTCCCCAAGCCTGGGAAAAAGACTGAGTCCATTCTCCCTATCCACTCAAGAAGGATGCTAGGGATAAACCAGGAAACAGCAACCAGTGAATCTACCATCTGTAGTAGGGAAACTATTAGAAAAAGTTCTGAGACAGAATTAATCTCCATTTCAGGAGTCAAGGATTATTCAAGGATAGTCAGCTTGGCTAAGGGCAGTTGTGGCACAGTGGTAGTATCACAGCTCTGGGATAGAAGTCTTGGGTTCATGTCTTACCTGATCCAGTGGTGTTTTATTACATCTTCCAAACAAGTTAATTAAAATATCTAGCTGGTATGGCTTTATAAAGGGGAGATCATGCCTGATAAATTTGACTGAATTTTTCAAGGAGATGATTGAAGCTTTTGACAAAGTCTCATCTGGCAGACTGGTTAAGAAACTAAGAGTGGAGAGTGCTTGTAGATTAATGTTTTGGTGACTGGAAGCCCATGCCCAGTAGTGTACCACAGCGTTCAGAATTGGTCCCTCGCTGATTGTTGCATCAATTCATGATCTAGATATGAGTGTAGGAGATACGATCAATAATTTGCAGATGACATGAAAATTGGTGATATGCTAAGTAATGAGGAGGAAAACCTTGCAAGGGCTTGCATGTGCCAGTCAGATTCAGACACACAAATTGAATTTAATTCTGAAAAGTCTGAGGCCATGCACATTGGGACGACTAATGAGGTGAGGGAGTACACCTTGAATGGTAGGACCTTCAGAAGTACAGAAGGTCTGAGGGACCTTGGTGTGCATATACATGGATCCTTGAAGGCAGCAGGATGCGATTGTATGACAGAGATGTGGATTGTGTGGGTATGGGCTGATTAAGCTCTGAGGAGAGACTAAACGCTCTTGTGATGCAGTGGTAGCAACTCTTCCTCTGAGCCAGGTGGCCTGGGTGAAGTTGCACTTGCTTCAGAGGTGTGTCATAACACTTCCGAAGAGGTTGATTAGAAAACATCTCAAAACAATGATATGAGATTAGATAGCCTGGCATTGTTTCCTTTAGAGCAGAGAAAGCTGAGGTTAGACCTGATTGAGGTCACAGAGTCATAGTCATAGAAATGTATAGCACGGAAACAGACCCTTCAGTCCAACAAAGTTGTGAGAGTCATAGCTAGAGAGCAAACATTTCCCCTTAGTAGAAGAGTCAGTACCCAGGGAGCACAGATTTAAGGTATGGGGCAGGAGATTTAGAGAGGATTTGAAGAAAAGCCTTTGCACCTAGAGGGTTCTGGGTATCTGGAACTTAGTGGCTAAAAGGATGGAGGAGGCAGGAATCCACAAGACATTTAAGAAGTGTTTAGATGAACACTTGAAATACCATAGCAAACAAGGTTATGGGCTAAGTGCTCGAAAATGGGATTAGTACAAAGATGCTTGATGACCAGTGTGAAGAACATAAATATTAATCCAAGGAGTTTTATGCATTTCTTTTCAGCAGTAACTGGAAATTCTAGCCCCAAATTCTTCTTAAACATGAGGGAGTTCCTGTTCTCTCTACAGTTGCAGAATACTTGTTTTTCTGTGGCTTCACTCAAGAAGAGAGATGAGAATAAGTTGAGCTAGCTCTTGGAATAGAGGGTATTGTGGGGAGACTAAACAGATGCATTCCAAATTACGAGAATTTGGTATGAGTCAGTATAAGCAGAATGGGCCAAATAGTTTCCTTCTGTGTGGTAAGATTCCATGAAAGTAAAATTGCCAACTTCATTAGTGAGTGTTCAATTGTGAAGGAGCTGAAACTGTGTTGCTGGTTAAAGCACAGCAGGTTAGGCAGCATCCAAGGAATAGGAAATTCGACGTTTCGGGCATAAGCCCTACATCAGGGCTATTCCTATTCCTTGGATGCTGCCTAACCTGCTGTGCTTTAACCAGCAACACATTTTCAGCTGTGATCTCCAGCATCTGCAGACCTCATTTTTTACCCGACAATTGTGAAGGAGGACAA
Organism: Hemiscyllium ocellatum; assembly: GCF_020745735.1. NCBI lineage: Eukaryota > Metazoa > Chordata > Chondrichthyes > Orectolobiformes > Hemiscylliidae > Hemiscyllium > Hemiscyllium ocellatum. Next base: position 36,815,973 of record NC_083425.1, read on the forward strand.
GTGATTACTCACGTTTGTTAGAATGGACATTTTGCCCCTTTTTACTGAAATGATGGAATCAACCAGCATGCATCAAAGGAAGAGACATCCAGCTCAGCAGCAATAGAGATCACAGATAAAATGTATTTTTAATTACATTCCTATGGCCGGAAGCTTCTGTTTTGTTCATAACTCGCAACGAGGTTTTCTGCTTTGACACATGACAGAAGATGATATAAAATAATTGCTTCTTCTGTAGCATCCCATCCATTAATTCTGAAAAAACAATTTATTTCAGCTGAAAAAGGAGAGAAATTCTTTTTCATCTTGTTTTTACCTGGGAATCACAATGCCAGCTCACTGATATCATCTTTAAATCTTATATATACCATAAGGACATAAACATTTGAAAGGCTAGACTAAGAAAATAATTCATAAAAGCAAAAGTCTGATGTGATTTTACAGTATACAAAGATTCGAACCTTTTTGTCTTGTCTTGTCTCCTGCTGTTATATTTCACAATCGAGCCCTTTGTCAAATTGTGTTTTTTTTGGGTTTAATTGGAAGGCATTATTCTAATAGAGGCTTTGAGCTGATGTGAAGCCACAAGAGTGAAATTGGAAAAGTATAAAATAGATATCACAACTTGCGTAGATTACTGCTTTGGAATCATTTCCAATAACTACAGCTGAAGACCTCTCGGGTGTCCCTTCTGCTGTGATTTGGATCTGTTTGTTTTCCCACTGTGCTTCATTATTGAAGTCCAGACTCTTTAATTGCGGCTTGAATTGAATCAAAAGCTTGAATTCAAACACTTATTTGACGCTTTATTTACCCATGAGAGACATTGAATGATGATTATGTGCACAAGAGTTTTTTTCTCCTGAGGAGAAAGAATAATGCACACATGGAGAGAAACCTGGGCTGGTAATCACTTCTGCAGGCTGACCCTTTCTGAGGGGCAGCACATTAATGTTTTCCTGCTTTTTCCTAAAGGTATTTTTTCAAGCTTAAAATATCTAAAGAAAAATTGGCCCAGATTTTGCAGTTGCTTTGACAACAAAACTGTCAATGGTCACTGTCAATCCGGCAGTGAAACTGTCAGTGTTTCTAGCTTCCACATATGCAGTTAAATGAGGAAATCTGGAATGTGCTCTCAGTGATTCCCTGATCTTCCACATGCAATCCTGCAGTCAGAAACGTTTACACGCCCTAGAAATGATGCAGCATTTCCCTTTTGATAGCACTACAAAAAAGATTTGAAAAATGTTGTACCTTGATGAGTGAATTGACTAAAACTGGGCATTTAACTATATACTGAGTCATAGGTACTGCTGGTAAACCATTCTGATGCAGTAAACTAAATGTGTTACATTTGTCTAATAATAAATATTAATATTTGGGTTTATATGTTATTCCCATATGGATGTCAAAATTTTTATTTCACTTCCTGACTTGCTGTCTGTGCAAATTGTTCAATGTGATTAACTGCTTAGTCTGCTTGATTACTTTGGTGCTGCTGAATGCATGAAGGATCCCTTGGCTTAGCGCTGAAAGCATACTAATGTCAGGAAAGGAGAAATCCATATTGTGGGTAGTTTCATTTGAAGTCAGTGACAAGGGCCATCACTTCAATGCTAACTGCAAAATCCAATGCTGTGTTTTTCTTGCCAGCAGACCAGTATCATTTCCAGTGAAGTGGTCCCAATGTAGTGTGAAAAACAATGATACGATGTGAAGAGTAATTTTAGTAATGGCACCAGGTTAGGAAATTGTCAAGGTTTTAGACTGCAGTTCATGGGGCTTCTTTGAATAGAATCTGACTACTGGTTTTATTTAAACAACAAAGCTTGTCTAAATTAATTTTCTAAATAATTTCCTGTTCGATTAAGTTCTTTCATAGAATGTGCCTGAGAAATTTTAAAATCTATTCATTTACTGGTTATTTAAATGTTGCTGATATATTATTTATTCTTTGTCTGAAATCCTAAAAGTATTTAGAAAACAAGGGCTGAAAAAGAGATAACTTTATATAATCATTTTTAATAATTTCTTTTCATTTAATCATGGGAGTTAAGAGGGGTTCTTAACTTGCATTGAGGTCAGACCAAGTTAGGGCTGACAGATTTCTTTCACTGGACATTCGTGAATCAGAATGGATTTCACCACGTGGTCACTGTTACTGGTGCTAGCTTTTTAATTTAAGATTTATTATGAAGTAAATTTAAGACCATAAGAGACCATAAGACATAGGAGTGGAAGTAAGGCCATTCGGCCCATCGAGTCCACTCCGCCATTCAACCATGGCTGATGGGCATTTCAACTCCACTTACCAGCATTCTCCCCATAGCCCTTAATTCCTCGAGACAGCAAGAATCTATCAATTTCTGCCTTGAAGACATTTAGCATCCCGGCCTCCACTGCACTCTGCAGCAATGAATTCCACAGGCCCACCACTCTCTGGCTGAAGAAATGTCTTCGCATTTCTGTTCTGAATTGACCCCCTCTAATTTTAAGGCTGTGTCCACGGGTCCTAGTCTCCTCGCCTAACGGAAACAATTTCCTAGCATCCACCCTTTCCAAGCCATGTATTATCTTGTACGTCTCTATTAAGTCTCCCCTTAATCTTCTAAACTCCAATGAATGCAATCCCAGGATCCTCAGCCATTCCTCATATGTTAGACCAACCATTCCAGGGATCATCCGTGTGAATCTCCGCTGGACACGTTCCAGTGCCAGTATGTCCTTCCTGAGGTGTGGGGATCAAAACTGGACACAGTACTCCAAATGGGGCCTAACCAGAGCTTTATAAAGTCTCAGTAGCACAACGGTGCTTTTATATTCCAGCCCTCTTGAGATAAGTGACAACATTGCATTCGCTTTCTTAATCACGGACTCAACCTGCATGTTGACCTTTAGAGAATCCTCGACTAGCACTCCCAGATCCCTTTGTACTTTGGCTTTACGAATTTTCTCACTGTTTAGAAAGTAGTCTATGCTTTTATTCTTTTTGCCAAAGTGCAAGATCTCGCATTTGCTCATGTTGAATTCCATCAGCCATTTCCTGGACCACTCTCCCAAACTGTCTAGATCCTTCTGTAGCCTCCCCACTTCCTCAGTACTACCTGCCTGTCCACCTAACTTCGTATCACCTGCAAACTTCGCTAGAATGCCCCCAGTCCCTTCATCCAGATCATTAATATATAATGCGAACAGCTGTGGCCCCAATACTGAATCCTGCGGGACACCACTCATCACCAGCTGCCATTCCGAAAAAGAACCTTTTAACCCAACTCTCTGCCTTCTGTCAGACAGCCAATCCTCAATCCATCCCAGTAGCTCACCTTGAACACCATGGGCCCTCACCTTGCTCAGCAGCCTCCGGTGTGGCACCTTATCCAAGGCCTTTTGGAAGTCTAGATAGACCACATCCACTGGGTTTCCCTGGTCTAACCTACTGGTCACCTCTTCAAAGAATTCCAACAGGTTTGTCAGGCATAACCTCCCCTTACTAAATCCATGTTGACTTGTTCTAATCAGACTCTGTTCTTCTAAGAATTTAGAAACCTCATCCTTAATGATGGATTCTAGAATTTTACCAACAACCGAGGTTAGGCTAATTGGCCTATAATTTTCCATCTTTTGTCTTGATCCTTTCTTGAACAAGGGGGTTACAACAGCGATCTTCCAATCATCCGGGACTTTCCCTGACTCCAGTGACTCTTGAAAGATCTCAACCAATGCCTCCGCTATTTCCTCAGCCACCTCTCTCAGAATTCTAGGATGTATCCCATCGGGGCCAGGAGATTTATCAATTTTAAGACTTTTTAGCTTTTCTACCACTATCCCGTTTGTAATGACAACCATACTCAACTCAGTCCCCTGACTCCCTTTAATTGTTGGGATATTATTCATGTCTTCCACTGTGAAGACTGACGCAAAGTACTTGTTAAGTTCTCCTGCTGTTTCCTTATCTCCCATCACTAGGCTTCCAGCATCAGTTTGAAGTGGCCCAATGTCTGCTTTTGCCTGTCATTTGTTTGTTATGTATTGAAAGAAACTTTTACTATCATTTCTAATATTACTGGCTAGCCTACCTTCATATTTGATCCTCTCCTTTCTTATTACTCTCTTTGTTATCCTCTGTTTGTTTTTGTAGCCTTCCCAATCCTCTGATTTCCCACTGCTCTTGGCCACTTTATAGGATCTCTCTTTATCTTTAATACATTTCCTGACTTAAATTGTGTTCAGTCCATCGATGATTGGTGCCAACGTTTGGATAACTAGCACTGAAATATTCACTTTCTGTAAAGATACGTACATCTTATGGTTAAATCATATCATGCCAAACAGTGTGAAAGTAATGATCAGCAGTGAAGCAGGACATTCTATTTACAATTTCTCATGAAGAGACCCACAAGTGAAAGGTAGAATAATGTAATAAAACTATAGAATGGGTGAATGTTTATAAGACCATTTAATCCATAGTTAGGAAAACAAAGGATTGTTTACATTTCAATAGATGTTTCCCACAGTTTTGATTACTTCTCTGATTGATATGTTACAGTCTTAATTTGATAATATCCAACACATAAAATTGTCTTATTGTTCATTGTTGCATTTTTCTAGCTAACTTATGTTGAAAGAAAAAAACTATCAGTAAGACAATTTCGGAGATTCAATACTATACTATATATAGGAGTGATATTGCAAAATATGCTTTTTGAATACATTTCAATGGATCATCATATCATCAATGTATAAACATATGCAATTGTTTTTCTGATATTCATTTCTAGGATGGATGATATACAACTGTGTAAGGAGATAACACGACTTAAGAAAGAGCTACAGAAACTAGTATCAATACCAGGTGAGTGCTTGAATTCCATTGACATGAAAAAAATAAATGCGTCAACCATGTTTTCAAAGCAAGTCAAAGCTTACACCCAAAACAATTAGAATACAGTGATTGAGCATGCTCTTATTCCCATGGGCAAAGGCTACCTCCATTGCACTGAAAATGTGGATTGATTGCATAAATAAGTGTTTCAGCTTCCACGTTTCTGGAATGGACAGATTCTACGACACCCAGTGCAATGAGTCTCACAGAATTATTGACTGCTTGAACAAGTCAATTAAACTATTGTTTAAAACCTAACATTTATCAACTTCAATGGTAAAACAGTAACTTGCATTGCCCTAATGTGTGCTTTCACATTGTTTAGTCAGGGTCTCTGTGCTGGAATAATTGGAGACTATGGTTCAGTCTTTGATGTTGATTTATTTTCCTTAGAATAGCAATTAGAGATTGATGTCAGTTTAGTCTGTGATGGTTACAAATGACCTGTAAGTGTCCTCTGTGTAACCGTAATATTCGAGAAAGGCACATTCAGACCATTCAGCCTCTTGATTCCATTATTATGCAAAGATTTTTCAACTTTTTCCTTCGATATACTCAATGACTTTAACATTCACAGCTTTCTGAAGTGGAAAATTTCAAAAATTCACAACACTCAAAAATTTCTCCTACTCTCAGTCCTAAATGACTGAACCCTTTTTTCTAGCAATTTCTGTTTTTATTCCCTCACCTGAGGAATTAGTTTCATGGACCTTTGTTGTTCTCCCTCTAGGGCTAGTATATTCTTCCTATGAGACCAAAACTGTGTGTAACACTCCAAGTGTGATGTCACTAAAACTGTATATAGCCTTTACTCTCATAGAGGTAAAAACAGTGACTGCAGATGCTGGAAACCAGATTCTGGATTAGAATGGTGCTGGAAAAGCACAGCAGTTCAGGCAGCATCCGAGGAGCAGGAAAATCGACATTTCGGGCAAAAGCCCTTCATCAGGAATACAGGCAGAGTGCCTGAAGGGTGGAGAGATAAACCCCCTTTACTCTCATAGAGTCAGAGACTCATTGAAATGTACGGCATGGAAACAGATCCCTTGGTCCAACTCGTCCATGTCGACCAGATATCCTAAATTAATCTAGTCCCATTTGCCACCACTTGACCCATTTCCCTCTAAATTCTTCCTTTTCATTTACCCTTCCCGATGTCTTTTAAATATTGTAATTGTACCAGCTTCCACCGCTTCCTCTGGCAGCTCATTCCACATATTCACTACCTTCTGTGTGAAAACGTTGCCCCCTAGCTCTCTTTTAAATCTTTCACCTCTCACCCTAAACCTATTCCCTCTAGTTTTGAACTCCTCCATCCCAGGGAAAAAGCTTTGTCTATTTACCCTATCCATGTAGACTCCAACTACTTTGTAATAAAGATTAAGGTGCAACTTATTGATTTGTGCGCATTAGCACCCAGGTCCCTGAAGGCCAATATTCCATCATTTTCTCACCTTTTAAAAAATATTCAATTTACAAATTTTCAAAGCAGAAATCTTCATACTTGCACACATGATAATCCCTGTGTCATGTTTTCTTTACAGCAGGCAAAAATAAATTTGCATTATAGTTTCAACTGGACACACTGTTTTCCTTTCTCAAGAATATATCTGTATGTCCTTCTGTTTGAGCTGAGGAAGAATGGTTCTCAGAATCCACTTGCCAAGCAATCAACACTCTCCTATCATGCAGTATTACTCATATCGTCTTGACCCAAAATATTAGCTTGCTGTCTTTCCATGGATGCTGCCTGACCAGCACTTGTTGTTTCAGTTTTTTTTCTCGAATTGCAATTCTTGCAAATTGTTGATAAAAGTTTTGACAAAAAACACGTTTTTTATTCAGTAAGTTTTGGATACATTTTTCTTATTGATTTATATCATTTAGAACACTTTTTCCATATCAAATTTACAACCCCTCCATATAATCCTCCCAGATAAGATAACCATGGTGCTAGTTGCACGATAGCTACTTGCTCCTGCACAGCAATGTCCTGGGAATCAACCTTCACTTTGGTTTGCTCACCTTGGTTCATGAGCTTGTTCAAACCTTGACTGGTGTTTTAATAAAGGAATGAAACAGTTTTATTGAAATGGGTTATCAACTTAATAACCCCAAAATCATTTTAGGGTTTATGAACTAATTAGCTATATTATGTGATGAAATCCATTCCTACTGTTATGTGGTTAAAAATCACACAACACCAGGTTATAGTCCAACAGGTTTAATTGGAAGCACACTAGCTTTCGGAGCGACGCTCCTTCATCAGGTGAAAGTGGAGGGCTCCATTACCACCTGATGAAGGAGCATCACTCCGAAAGCTTGTGTGCTTCCAATTAAACCTGTTGGACTATAACCTGGTGTTGTGTGATTTTTAACTTTGTCCACCCCAGTCCAACACTGGCATCTCCAAATCATTACTGTTATGTGAGAATGCAACATTCAGAGAATAGTTTTAACAGTTGTCTGAATGACCGTAGATTGGAAAAGGGGGTAATGCAACGAGACCTAGGAACCCTTAAGTCACTGAAAGTAAGCATGCAAGTGCAGCAGGCGGTGAAGAAGGCAAATGATATATTGGCCTTAATAGCAAGAGGATTTGATTACAGGAACAGGGATGTCTTGCTGCAGTTGTGTAGGACCTCAATGAGATCTCAGTAAGGAGTATTATGTACAGTTTTCCTCTCATTAGCTGAGGGAATATGTTCTGGCTTTGGAAAGAGTGCATTGAAAGTTTCCCAGACTGATTCCTGGGCTGGTAGGACTGAAGAGAGACTGGATTGGTTAGGACTATATTCATTAGAGTTTAGAAGGATGAGGGGCACTTCACAGAAACGTGTAAAATTCAGAATGTATTAGGTGGGGTGAATGCAGGAAGAACATTCCCGATGACTAGAAAGTGCAGAACAAGGGTCAAATACTATGGATACAGGGTATATCATTTAAGAATGAGATCAGGAGAAATATCTTCACACAAAGAGAGTGTGAACTTACAGAATTCTCTGCCACAGAAAACAGAGTCATAGAGCCATAGAGATGTATAGCACAGAAACAGACCCTTCGGTCCAACTTGTCCATGCCAACCAGATATCCTAAGTTAATCTAGTTCCATTTGCCACCACTTGGCCATATCCCTCTAAACCCTTGCTATTCATTTACCCAGCCAGATGCCTTTTAAATGCTGTAATTGTACCAGCCTCCACCACTTCTTCTGGCAGCTCATTCCATACACGCACCACCCTCTGCATGAAAAAGTTGTTCCCTAGCTCCCTTTCAAATCTTTCACCTCTCACCCTAAACCTATGCCCTCTTGTTCTGGATTCCTCCACCCCGGGGAAAAGACCTTGCCTATTTATTCTATCCATGTCTCTCATTATTTTATAAATCTCTATAAATTTCAACCTCCGACGCTCCAGGGAATACAGCCCCAGCCTGTTCAGTCTCTCCATGATCAGTTTCCTATTCACCCTATTCAGCTCAAGTTCTCCAACCATGGCAACATCCTTGTTAAGTTGAGGCTAAAACATTTAATGTTTTCAAAAAGGAGATAGATAGGATTATAGAGAATCATAGAGATGTACCGCATGGAAACAGATCCTTTGGTCCAACTCGTCCATGCTGACCAGATACCCTAAATTAATCTAGTCCCATTTGCCAGCACTTGACCCATATCCCTCAAAACCCTTCCTATTCATATAACCATCCAGATACCTTTTCAATGTTTTAATTGTCCTAGCCTCCTCCACTTTCTCTCTTTCCTAGAGATAAAGGGACCAAAGGGTATTGGGTGAAAGCGGGAACATAACACTGAGTAGAATGATTATACTGAATGACAGAACAGGCTTGAAGGGACAAATGGCCTACCCCGACTCTATTTTCATGTATCTGCACAGGATTTGTATAGCGAGAAATCAAGGTAATACTATAGCAGTTGACTTGCTCTGCATAGTGAGGGCTCTTGGAAAGTCCTGAGAGCCGTGGGAGGGCCAGAAAAGAAGCAGCTGTCCATTAACAGTTCATTCCAATTGATTGTGGAATTTGAAAAAGCACATTAGCAGTTTTTGCCAGATGCATCCGAAGCAAAATTAAAGCTCAGGAAAAAAATCCAGAGGTAGGGCTTGCTTGGTGAAGCAAACTGCCAGTGAAAAGCTGGGGTTTATGCTTGTAAAAGAGTACTGGAATGTAGTGTCAGAGTCCAAAGGAGTGAAGGAATGAGAACCACTGTTGAGGTGATCCGTGACACAGTGGATCTTGAAATAGAATTTCAAGGCCAGATCAGCAAAAAGAAAGAATGATGATTCCTTATGAAGTTTAATCGGATTTGATGACTTACAATGTCAATAACATCTGGGGCAATATGAAGAAATCAATGGGTTCTCACTTGATTGCATTTATTTCTTTGAGGTGCACTGTGGGTGTTCTATTTCCCCTGTTTATTCTGGGTTTTAGAACAAAGTTGTACATATATTGTAGATTGTATTACTGTTCTAAGTTGTATAGTAAAGCTTATTGTAGTTTGTGTAAAACTGTGGAATATTCTCTTCGTCAATCCTCTGGATCTCACAATTTGTTCATTGCAAAAATAAAAGTTAATGGTTCCCTAGCCAGATCGTAAGATATATTTGATGGTCTGCTCCAGGATCATAACAATTACTTTCAAGATATTTCTGAACATGTGTCCAAACAACTGGGGTGATTTGTTTTCCAATTTTCACCCCAACCATTTGTAGGACCATCTCGTCTTGAATCAGTGAATAGTTTTATGAGATTTCAGAAACTCAACTGAAATAACTCAAACTGTATCAAGTTAAAAACTGGACTGAACACTGTCCTCACCAACACTGCCTGCCAACTCATCACAGCTAGCAGGCATCAGTGGGGACTGATTAAAATGGAGTGCCAAGTTATTTGTCAACACCTTAGCTCAGAAAAAAAATTAATTCTGCTTACATACAAAATATTTGAGTTGTTCAGGACAACGCAGTCTTGTGTATGAGTTAGGATTGTGATTATTTAATGTGAATGTCTTGTTCCAAAGAACAAAAACTGCATGTGAAATTTGGAAGCCTCCTTTGGAATGTTTACTTTTTCTTGATTATTTTTTATATAAATTCCCAGAAGTGCTCTCAAAACTGATTCAAGTAGTCAATCAGATTTCCAGTTCTGAAAAGACATATGCCTGAGGTTTAGTTACATGTCATCACTCTATCTGTTAAATGGACTTTTAGATTAGATTCCCTACACTGTGGAAACAGGCCCTTTGGCCCAACAAGTACACACCGACTCTCTGAAGAGTAACCCACCCACCTCTGATTAATGCACCTAACACAATGGGCAATTTTGCACAGCCAATTCACCTGACCTGCACATCTTTGGATTGTGGGAGGAAATTGGAGCATCCAGAGGAAACCCACGCAGACACGGGGAGAATGTGCAAACTTCCCATAGGCAATACCAGGTTATAGTCCAACAGGTTTAATTGGAAGAACTCCAAAATCCAGTGCTTCCAATTAAACCTGTTGGACTATAACCCAGAGTACACCCCAGTCCAACACCGGCATCTCCAAATCATCCTTACAGACAGGCATCTGACGCAGGAATTGAACTTGGGTCCCTGACGCTGTGAGGCAACCACTGAGCCACTGTGCCACCTGAAATTGTTTTTCACAACCTTAGGATATTCTAAAGCAGTCTCCAGTCATGAAATGAATCACAGTGTAGTCATTATTGTAATATGTGAAACACAAAGGCTAATTTTCTGTCAGCAATTTCCCCATAAACAGCAATATGATAATGGCCAGTGTATCTTTTGCTTTTTCCATTGCAATGTCTCAGTTAATTAGAGTTGAACTGTCAAACCAGTAATCACTCTTTTCTTCTGTAGTATAAATTTAGCATTCTTGTATTTGTCTTGACATGTGAGCAAAATAAAATGTTTTTGAAACATGTATCTGTTTTCAGCAATATTCAAGTTCTGTACTGTCAAGCAAAAGTAATCTGTTTTTCTCATGTTGATTGGAGGATAAATATTGATCAGGAGAACTCCTCTGCTCTTCTTCAAAATAATGACATTCACTAAACAGGACTTTAGTTTTAATGTTTTATCCTAAAGACAGCTCTTCCACTAATGCAACAGCCCTTTTATTCTACACTGCACAACACGCTAGCCGTTTGGTCTCAGGTCTTTGGAATGAGATATGAACCCATAGCCTCATATTTCAGAGACAAGAGTCGACCGACAGAACCACCACTGATCTTCCCCTTCCTAACTTGGGCATAGTGTTAATTGTAACATACACAGAGCAGTTAATTCCATGCAGATGAGGCATCAAAATGAAGACATTGCTAGTCAGTATGACTCAGCTGTTTCTGGAAGAGTGCAGTCAGATTTTTAAAAATATCACCTTTCTCTATAAACACTGACTTAATTGACACTCTCATTTGTAAATCTAGATAAAGACAAATCAAATGAAGATAAACAGAAGGAAGAAGAATTGTTGCAACAGATACACAAGCTGGTCGAGACAAGAGATTTTCTCGTGGATGATGTTGAATTTGAAAGACTGAGGTACAGAATCTTTACTTCAACAAGCTTCTGAAATAATTTCCAATGCAGGATCAAGGATCTGAGGCTTGAATTATAGAATATGATGCCTTTGTAGATGTGTTGATAATCCTGAACTTGGTGAACCACTAGCCAAACTGTTCCAGAACAGCTACCATACTGATATATGTGTATCCCTGACAATATGGAATATTCAAAGTTTGGGAGAAAATTTGTAGCTCGGGTGCTCGTTGTTGTGGTTCCATTCACCGAGCTGAGAATTTGTTTTGCAGACGTTTCATCCCCTGTCTATGTGACCTCCTCAGTGCTTGGGAGCCTCCTGTGAAGCGCTTCTATGACCTTTCCTCCTGCATTTGTAGTGGTTTGAATCTGCTGCTAGTAATAACACTACTATTATAGGACAAGCCAAACAGAGAACAGCCAGGGAATTCTTAGAAGCATGGCACTCATCCCCAGATTCAATCAATAAGCACATCGACCTGGACCCAATATACCGACCACTGCAGCGGACTGCAGGAACTGACAACCGGAAGCAGCAGAGACAAACCACTACAAATGCCGGAGGAAACATCACAGAAGCTCTTTACAGGAGGCTCCCAAGCACTGAGGATGCCACCTAGACAGGGGATGAAATGTCTGCAACACAAATTCCCAGCTCGGTGAACAGAACCACAACAATATGGAATACTATCCAGGTATGTCCTGTACATAAAAAACAAGCCAAATCCAACCCGGCTAATTATCACCCCATCAGTGTACTCTCGGTTATCTGTAAAGTGATGGAAAGTGTCATGAACAGTGCTATCAAGCAGCACCTGCTGAGCAATAACCTACTCAATGATGCCTAGTTTGGGTTCCGCCAGGGCCACTCAGCTCCTGACCTCATTACAGCCTTAGTTCAAACATAAACAAAACAACAGAGTCCCAGAGGTGAGGTGAGAGTGACAACCCTTGACATCAAGGCCACAACTGACTGAATGTAGCATCAAGAGGTTCTAACAAATCGCAGGGGTTCATTGATAGTAATACCATTGAGTATCACTGCCTGGGAGTCAGTGGGAATCAGAGGAAAACCCTCCACTGCTTGTATTCATACCTGATATATGAGAAGATGGTTCTGGTTATTGGTGGTCAGTCACTTCAACTTCAGGCATCTCTGCAGGTGTTTCTCAGGGTAGTGTCCTAGGCCTAACCATCATCAGCTACTTCATCATTGACTTTCCCTCCATCGTAAGGTCAGAAGTGGCCATTTTCGCCAGTGATTGTTCAACACCATTCATGACTCCTTATATACCGAAGCAGTCCATCTTTAAGTGCAGCAAGACCTGGATAATTTCCAGGCTGAGCCTGAAAAGTATCAAGTAACATTTGGGCCAAACAAATGCCAGGCAATGATTAGCACCAATAAGAGACAATCTACAACTGTCCCTTGATAGTCAGTGGCATTGCCAACATTGACTCTCCCATGAATAACATCCAGGAGCTTATTATTAACATGAAACTGTATAAACACAGCGGCTCCAAGAGCAGGTATGAGGCTCGGAATGCTGCAGCAAGTAACTCACCTCCTGACTTCCCAAGGTCTGTCCACTATCTACCAGGCACAAGTCAGGAGTGTGATCGGATACTCCCCACTTGTCTGGATGAGTGCAGCTCCAACAATACTCAGGAAGCTTTGACACTACCCAGAACAAAGCATCCTGCTTGAATAGCACCACATCCGGAAGCATCCATTCCGTCCATCACCGATCACTCAGGAGCAGCAGTGTGTAACTTCTACAAAACACACTGCATAAATTCTCCAAGTACTCCTAAGGCTGTACTTCCCAAACCATGACTGATTCCAACTAGAGGGACAACGGCAGCAGATATATAGGAACATCACCATCTTCAGGTTCGCCTTCAAGCCACGCACAATCATCAGTTGGAAATATTTCGCCGTTCCTTACTGTTATTGGGTCAAAATCCTGGAACTCCCTCCTTAGTAGCACTGTGGGTCAACCCACAGCAAGTGAACTGCAGCAGTTCAAGAAGGCAGCTCACCACCACCTTCTCAATGGCAAGTAAGGATGGGAAATAAATGCTGGCCAGCCATTGACACCCACATCCTACAAGTGAATAAAAGAAAACAGCTATCAGATATCTGATAAATGGTGACCACTGAATTTTATTGCTTTTATCACAGGGAGAGAGAGGAAGACAAAGAAATGGCTGATTTCCTGCAGGCAAAATTATCAAAGGCCAGCTCCAAAAAAACAGGTAGGTTTTTAATTATCAAGCCATTGATCCATCTCTGCTGTACATTTCACCTCATTGTGGCAAAAGACGCGCTCTTTAAACATCTCCAATTCCTCTGTTTTTCCAGATTCCTACCCCACCATTGAACCTTTGTACTTTTGTACCATTTAACGGTTTGTTGCATCTAATATATATATTAATTGATCACTGCTTCCGAATTCATCTTGGCTCACTGTAATAGTTGTACCCCACGTTAAATAGCTGCACTGGTGAACTTGCTGCAAATATAAAAATTTGCAAGACTATACAATTCTGTCCAGAATTTTAGGCACAACAGGAAGCAATTTCATTGTTCTGGTGTTTTGTTGTGATATCTTTTTCATTAAATTGATATTTTAATGAATTGCATATATTCTCAATGGGACCTGCACTGTATTTTTCCCTTCCTGTGAAAGCTGGTTTATGGCATCTGTATGAGTCATATGAGAAATTGAAATGCTTCCACAACTAAATGTTTTAGTAATACTGTGTATGAAGAATGGCAAAGTAATTTTAAACTGAAACTTATATCCTTAAAGAACAAAATATGTGGTCTGAGTTTTGCTGGTTGCAATTTGCTTGTGGTAATTATTATGTTCTGCCATTTGCTATTGAGATTCTTAGGAAATTTAGGTGCAAGTTGATATCAAAAAATGGGTGCAAAATTGAGCATTTCAGAAATAACTTCCCAACACATGCCATCACAAGAAATTATATCCTTGACTTTGAGAAGTGTTGTCAAAATTGAAGGAGCAATGGAGGGGATTATTGAAAGAATTCCAGTGAATAGGGCTGAGCAGACTGGAAATGCCTGTCACAAACAATAGCATAAAGGGAGCCAGTGACACATTAAGGGCCAGAGTTGGAAACAGTTCGGTATATAGAGTTAAAAGAGGTTTCAGAGAGAACATGAAGTGTAAATCATGAAAATATTTAAAGACTATGACGAGGATTGTATGAACAATCCATTAGGATCGAGAGGTGATGACCTAGTGGTATTATCACTGGACTGCTAATCCAGAGACCCACGTAATGTTCTGGGTTCCCAGGTATGAATCCTGTAATGGCAGATGGTGGAATTTGAATTCAATAAAAATCCAGAATTAAATGTCTAATGATGACAATGAAACTATTGTCTATTATTGGAAAAACCTATCTGGTTTACTCATGTCCAATAGGGAAGGAAACAAACATCCTTGCCTGGTTTGATCTACATGTGATTCCAGACCTACAGCAATGTGGTTGACTCTTAACTGCCCTCTGGACAATTAGGGATGGGCAATAAATGTTGGCCTAGCCAGTGATGCTCTCATCCCATGAGTGAATATAAAAACATAGCCATAGTGACCATTGACATACTTTGAACTGAAGTCGTTGCCGTAATGTGGGAAATGTGGGAGCTAATTTGTGTCCAGCAAATTCTCACAATATTCAATGTGATAATGACTGGATTATCTGTATTTGTAATGTTAACTGAGGGATATATATGTTAAAGAGATTGGGGATAATTCCCCTTTTTTTTGCACATAACATCATGGGATCTCTTACAGCCATCCAATCAGATATATGCAGATCTCCCAAAGTAACTTGGTGGTTGGCAAGGAAGACCCTGGGAGAAACAGCAGTAACAAAATCCTGACCAAAGATATTAGTGGGAAAAGGTGAACTAAGAGGAGGTGTTGCAGTGTTATGTAGCTGTAGGTAAGCATGTCATGAATGTGATGTGGAGTTTGAAACTCACTTGAACTAGATACCAAGGTTTTTCAGATTTGTTCAGCATAAGTAGCTAGGAATAGGGAAAAAGTAATAATGTGTTACAGCAGCTGAAATCATTGGCTTTGACTTTCCAGTGTACCACATAATGGATATCTCAAGATAGTTATGAAGCTTAGCTGGTTGATGTTGGAATGATAACATTGATGTTGAAAGGCTGAGAGACTTGGGTCTGTTCTCATTGGAAAGAAGAAGGCTAAGGGGAGATTTGATGGAGACATACAGGATGATCAGAGGATTAGAGAGGGTAGACAGAGAAAGACTTTTTCCTAGGATGATGATGTCAACTTGTACAAGAGGACATAACTACAAATTGAGGGGTGATAGATTTAAAACAGACGTCAGAGGCAAGTTCTTTACATAGAAGAGTGGTAAGGGCGTGGAATGCCCTACCTGCTAAGGTAGTCAACTCAGCCACATTAGGGAGATTTAAACAATCCTTAGATAAGCACATGGATGATTTTGGGATCGTGTAGGGGGCCGAGCTGAGAATAGTTCACAGGTCAGTGCAACATCAAAGTGCCTGTTCTGCGCTGTATTGTTCTATGTTCTATAAAAGCAGAATAAGAGCAGGAGGAGGCCTTTTCAGCTCCCTGAGCCTGCTGCACCATTCAATACAATCACAGCCTAACTCCACTTTCCAACTGTGAAACTCTTTCCAGCTTCTTAATGGAATTAAAGCAGAGAAAAAACACACCTTGAAAATACAAACTGAACCAGAAGTGGAGTTGATTAAATAAAAATTGGAAATATTGAGAAAGACTTCCATTGCCAATACTGTGGAGAATAAAGCATGTTGAAAATCACTAAAGAAGACTGACTGCCTGTTCCTGATCACAAGCAACTATTGCCAATCTGACTGGCTGGAATGTCTTCCTGTTTACAACCTCATGACATGATAGGATCTCAATCCCAATCCAAATCCCAATCCCTAATCTGACATTTTAGCAGAATGTCTGCTTTTGTTCAGGAACATGACTGAAGATGGTCGTCGAGAGTAATGTGAAAATCCTTTGTGTGGTGTGGTGACAATAATATCTTCAATTCCACCTGAGTAATGTTGGTCACTGCTATGCAAGCTTCTCCTCTCCTTGGTTGCTCCTCCTGTCCACTCCTGAACCTTACCAAATGCAGTGCTAGCTTCCAAACTGCCAACTACTCCAGGGATGTTGCAGTACCGGGCGTAGGGTGTGGGCTGGTGGGGGATGTGGACCTGACAAGGGAGTTGCGGAGGGAATGGGGTGGGGAGGGATATATATCTCTCGTGGTGGGTCTGTTTGTGGAGGAAGTGGCGGAGGATGATGCATGTATGCGGAGGTTGGTGGCTGGAAGGTGGGGACCGGGGGATTCTATCCTTGTTACGTTGGGAGGGGTGGGGTTCAAGGGCAGAGATGCGGTAAGGGAAGGAAATGTGCTGGACAGCATCGTCAGCCATGTGGGAAGGGAAATTGCGATCTTGGAAGTAGGAGGCCATCTGTGATTTTCTAAGGTAAAATTGGTCATCCTGGGAATAGATGCGGATGAAGTGGAGGAATTGGGAATAAGGGATGGCATTTTTACAGGAGGTAGAGTGGGAGGAGGTGTAGGTAGCTGTGGGAATTGGTGGGCTTGTAGTAGATGTCTGTGGTTAGTCAGTTGCTGGAGATGGAGATGGAGAGGTCCAGGAAGGGGAGCAGGTGTCTGAGATGGTCCAGGTGAATTTGAGGTGGGGGTGTTGGTGAAGTTGATGAACTGTTCAACCTCATCGTGGGAGTACGAGGCAGCGCCGATACAGTCATCGATGTAGTGGAGGAACAGGTGGGCGATGGTGCCGGTGTAACTGCAGAAGATAGACTGTTCCACATACCTGACAAAGAGGTGGGCATAGCTGGGTCCCACGTGGGTGCCATGGCCACCCCTTTGATTTGGAGGAAGTGAGAAGATTGCAAGGAGAAATTGTTAAGGATGAGGATCAGTTCAGCCAGGCGAATAAGGGTGTCGGTGGAAGGGCACTGGTTGGGACAGTGTGAGAGGAAGAAATGGAGGGCTTGGAGGCCTTCGTGTGGTGGATGGATGTCTACAAGGGCTGGATGTCCACAGTGAAGATGCGGCATTGGGGAGCGGGGAAACAAAAATCCTGGAGGATGACCAATTCTACCTTAGAAAATCACAGATGGCCTCCTCTTCCTAATTACTTATGCATGCTGAACAAACCTGAAAAACCTTGGTATCTAGTTCAAGTGAGCTTCAAACTCCACATTATATTTATGACAAAGACTGCTTACCGACATCTACATAACACTGCAACACCTCCTCCTAATTCACCTTTTCTCACTAATATCTTTGTTCAGGTTTTTGTTACAGCTGTTTTTCCCAGGTCTTCCTTGCCAAACTTCAAATTACTTTGGGTGGTGTCTTGAACGTAGTTGGGGAGTTCCTGGACTAAGGGAGACAGGACGGTGTCAAGGTAAGCAGAGTTGAGACACTGGACCGACCAGGGAAGTCAGGCTTGTGAATCTTTGGTAGAAGGTAGAAACGGGTGGTGTTGGGTTCACAGACAATGAGTTTGGAGGCTTCCCAATTCCTCCACCTCCACTGCATCTGTTCCTAGGATGACCAATTCCACCTTAGAAAACCCCAGGTGACCTCCTCTTCCAAGATCACAATTTCCCTTCTCACGTGGTTGATGATGCCATCCAGCGCATCTTCTCCACCTCCCGCATCACCACCCTTGAACCCTATCCCTCCCAATGCAACAAGGACATAACCCCCCAGTCCTCACCTTCCACCCCACCAACCTCCACATACATCGCATCATCCTCTACCACTTCCGCCACCTACAAACAGACCCCACTATGAGTGATCTATTTCCCTTCCCACCCTTATCAGCATTCTAGAGAGACTATTCCCTCTTCGACTCCCTCGTCAGGTCCACCAGACCACACCCCACTTCCTGCACCATTCCCTGCCACTGCTGCAAGTGCAAAACCTGTGCCCACACCACTCCCCTTACCTCCATCGAAGGCCCCAAAGGATCCTTCCACATCCAACAGAAAATTACCTGTACCTCCAACAATGTCATCTACTGTATTTGTTTCATCCGATGTGGTCTCCTCTACATTGAGGAGACAGGTTGCCTACCTGCAGATCATTTCAGAGAACATCTCTGGGATACTCGCACCGCCCCAACCCCACCGCCCCATGGCTGAACACTTCAACTCCCCCTCCCACACAGGGCACACAGGCCCTGGGCCTCCTCCATAGCCAAACCCTAACCACCCGACCGCCTGGAGGAAGAACGCCTCATATTCCGCCTTGGGACCCTGCAACCACACCAAATCAATGTGGATTTCAAAAGTTACCTCACTTCCCCTTCCACCACATTATTCCCAATCCCAAGTCTCCAACTCAGCACAGCCCTCCCGACCAGTCCATCACCTTTCCCATCTATCTGCTCCACCCTCCACTCTGACCTACCACCTTCTCCCTCACCTTCATCTACTTTTTGCATTCCCAGCTACATTCCCCCCCTAGTCCCACCCTCCCTCCCATTGACTTCTCAGGCCCCCAACCCTCAGCCCACAAGCCTCATTCCTGATGAAGGGCTTGTGCCCGAAGCGTCAATTTTCCTGCTTCTCGGATGCTGCCTAATGTTGCAGTGCAGATCCTGTTTGACAAACACGGCCTGCCCTCAGAATGGCCATGTTTGTCAGCAATAACTTAAATCTAGCCCTTTTAGTACATAATTCCTGTTGCACAGGAGTGGTTGTAATTTTGATTGCAGTGTAGCTGCCTGATATAAAGCCAGGCTTTTGCAGTGATCCTATTGTGTAACTGGAGAAGAAATCTGAGTCAGTGCACCTGACTTCAGATTGAAGTGACTCATGGAGAAGTGTTTGGAATAAAACCAGACAGAATGACTGACTGCTATTAACTGTGATTACTGAACCATATCTGTGCTCAAATTCAGATGATCATGTGATTTTGCTACTGAACCTAGAAAAGATAGTACCGGTTTCAAAATTAGAGACTAAAATATTATCAATTCTATCGGCTGCCATCAGAGCACAGAAGGTTATACATTGCAATGAGATCCCTGTTCATGCTTTTAAACTCTAGTGAGCACAGGTTTAGTTGACACAATCTCTAATTAGCTCAAACATCCCTTCCTAGGTAAGGAGATCAAAATTGCACACCATTCCACCAAGGTCCTGTGAAATTGTAGCAAGATATCCTTGCTCCTATGCTGAAGTCCCAGAGTAATGAAGTTAAAAATCACACAACACCAGGTTATAGTCCAACAGGTTTAATTGGAAGCACACTAACTTTCGGAGCAACGCTCCGAAAGCAAATGTGCTTCCAATTAAACCTGTTGGACTATAACCTGGTGTTGTGTGATTTTTAACTTTGTACTCCCCAGTCCAACACCAGCATCTCCAAATCATAGTAATGAAGACCTACACATGATTTGTCTTCCTCACTGCTTGCTGCCAATGAGTAATGTACAGGAGCACCTTTACACAACCACATTTTCTAATCTATCACCATCTAACACTCTGCCATTTTGTTTGTCTTGCCAAAGTGGATTATTTCACTATTATCTATGTTATGTTGCATATGCTATATAAATAAAACAAACAAAGGCATACTTATTGCTGCAATCAAGGCTGGAAGAGTGCCCTATTGTTCTCGTTTCATGACTCCACAGATAACAACATAAAATTGAAATAACTGCACAGAGGCCAATACCCTGTCACCAAGTCACCCTTTATCTACATGTGGAGAGCCCTTGACACTGATCCAGCTCCCTCAGAGCCAGCTCTCAGGGAGAACAGGATGTTTGACATTCTTATTCTTATGTCAACCAGGGCTCCCAGATTAACAACCCCAATCAGGGAACTCATATTGTATGAAGTCCAGCTGGCTGACCTTATTATAATCACTACAAAAATAAAAATATATCTCTGGGTTACAGACACAGCCAATAAATGCCTTAAAAATTTCATGTTTTAAATAAAAAGATTTATCAATTCATTTTCTTAATAAACACAAAATTGTTGTTTTATTATCAAAATAAACTTAGTAAAACTTACTGAATGAGTGGTTAACATACAGTCAGTAAAATGGAAATGAAAGTATTTATTCCGTTAAGTAATCCAAAGCACCCACGTATTTCTGGTACGGAGAAAAAATTCTCTCTCCAGAGATTCACTCTCTGGTGATTAGGGTTTTGGCATGCATAGTCAAGTCACTAATTATGCACGTTGTCCGAAGGAGTCTTGAGAGACACAGCTTGCTCAGGAAATGCAATAGTAAGAGCATAGTGGCTCAGTGGTTAGCACTGCTGCCTCACAGTGCCAAGGACCTGGGTTCGATTCCCACCTCAGGTGACTGTCTGTATGGAGTTTGCACATTCTCCCCCTGTCTGCATGGGTTTCCTCCATGTGCTCTGGTTTCCTCCCACAATCCAAAGATGTGCTGGTCAGGTGAATTGGCCATGCTAAATTGCTCGTAGTGTTAGGTGCATTAGTCAGAAGGAACTGAGTCTGGGTGGGTTACTCTTCAGAGGGTCGGTGTGGACTTGTTGGGCCGAAGGGCCTGTTTCCACACCATAGGGAATATAATCTAATCTTAAATCTAAGGTCTTTCAGGGGAAGCTATAGGTTTTCCCCTGAACTTGGCAAGAGGGTTCTTTTGAGAAATAGAAGAGATCAGCTGGGTAATCTTTCCTCCCAGGTTTCTTGTTCTGCAACTAATTCCAGATACCAAGATATCCTCCATCAAGTCACTATTCAGGCAGGTCCAACAGGGTCTACAGCAGAACAAGCAGTTATCGGTAAACATGTGATTTCCCAGGAAACCTTGTTAGTAAATCTCAATGTGCATAAAGGCCTTTTAATGTTTTTTTCTAAAGAAGATGTATATGTTTTCACAAAACTTGAGATAAATATTTTCTTTGCAATGCTTCAAAACGTAAGTTCTCCAAGAAAATATAAATATGAAAAGTCTTCCTAACATAATATTATACCTTTAATCTATTGAAAGCATGAACTTTTTCCCAGGGTAGAAGGGTCAATTATTAGAGGACCCAGGTTCAAGGTGCAGAGGAGAAAGTTTAAAAGAGATGTGCAAGATAAGTCTTTCACACAAAGGGTGGGGAGTGCCCAGAATGCATTGCCAGAGGAGGTGGTGGAAGTGGACAAATAACAGCATTCAAGAAGCACCTGGACAAATACATGAATAGGAAGGGAATAGAGGGATATGGATCCTGTAAGTGAAGACAGTTTTAGCATGGAAGGGCAACGTGTGTTGGCATAGGCTTGGAGGGCTGAAGGACCTGCTCCAGTGCTGCCTTATACTTTGCTCTTTGTTCTAATGAAACATCACATGTTGCTTCACAGGAACACTACAAAACCTATTATGATACTCAACCATATAAAGAGACATTAAGTCACGTGACCAAAATCCTGGTTAAACAGCAAGTAGGAGTGTCTTAAAGGAGGAGAGTGAAGTAGTAAGATGGAGAGGTTCACGGAGGGAACTCCAGAGCTTGGAGCCAATGCAACTGAAGAGACCACCACCAATGGGGGAGCGGTTAAAATTGAGGATACACAAGAAACTAGAATTGGAGAAGTGCAAGAAGTCTTGGAGGATAGCAGGACTCAAGGAGATTACAGAGATAGGAAGGGGTAAGGCTTTGCGGGGACTTGAAAACAAGGATGAGAATTTTTTAAACAAAATATTGCTTGATAGGGAGCCATTGAAGGTCAGCAAATGGTGGTAGGGATTGGCATTTGGTATGAGTTGAGATTAGGCAGAGTTTTGTTGCTTATGGATGTTTAAATGTAGGAGATGAACAAAGAGTGAGTCAATACTATATTCTTGCCTCTGATTTATGCCATTTCAGTGGAATTTTGATGAATGGAATGTCTGCTGCATGACACTTCCAACTTTGGAGAGGACCACTTAAACCAAGCCAAGTGGCTCTCCCATATCCACTCAGTTCCAATCTTTAATGTAAATTGATGACAAAATGAGTCCATGTACATGCTGTAAATAGGGTATGTTTTGAGAGGTGTGGCACTGGAAAAACACAGCAGGTCAGGCAGCATCCGATGAGCATGAGAGTTGACGTTTTCAGGCATAAGCCCTTCACCATGAATGTGGTGGGGGGGGGTGGGGAAGGGGGCTGAGAGATAAGTAGGTGGGGGTGGGGTGAAGGTAGCTGGCAAGGCAATAGGTAGATGCAGGTGGGGGTGATAGTGATAGGTGGGACAGGAGGGTGGAACGGATAGGTGGGAAAGAAGATGGACAGGTAGGACAGTTCAAGAGGGTGGTGCCAAGTTGGAGGGTTGGATCTGGGATGAGGTGGTGGGAGGGAAGTTTAGGAAACTAGTGAAGTCAATGTTGATGCAGCGTAGTTGGAGGGTACCAAGGTGGAAGATGAGGCATTCTTCCTCCAGGTGTTGGGTGGCTTGGATTTGGCGGTGGAGGAGGCCCAGGACTTGCATGTCCTTGGTGGAGTGGGAGGGGGAATTGAAGTGGTTGGCCACAGAACGGTGGGGTTGTTTGGTGTGTGTGTCCCTGAGATATTCCCTGAAACACTCCACAAGTTGGCGTGCCATCTCCCAACATAGAGTAGACCACATCAAGAGCAATGGACACAATAAATGAGGTGTTTGGAGGTGCAGGAAAATCTCTGCCGGATGTGAAAGGATCCCTTGGGATCTTGGACGGAGGTGAAGGCAAAGTGTGGGTGCAGGTTTTACCCCTTTTGCAGCCGTAAGGGAAGCTGCCAGGAAGGTGGATTGGTGTTGGGCGTGGACCTAATGAGGGAGTCGTGGAGGGAATGGTCTCTGCGGATCACAGATAGTGGTGGGGAGGGAAATATATCTCTGGTAGTGGGGTCTGATGGTAGATGGCGGAAATGGTGGAGGATAATACACTCTATCTGGAGATTAGTGGGGTGGAAGGTAAGGGTCAATCCTAGTTGTGGTTGGAGGGATGGGGTTCAAGGGCAGAGGTGTGATAAGTGGAGGAGATGCGATGGAGCGCATTGTTGATCACATGGGAGGGGAAATTGTAATCTTTGAAATAGGAGGCCATCTGGTATGTCCTGGAGTGGAATTGCTCCTCTTTGGAGCAGATACGGCAGAGGCGGAGGAATTGGGAGTCCCTGAAATAGATGTCCCTGTTGAGACAGTCGATGGAGTTGGAAATGGCGAGGTGTAGGAAGGGTGGGGGGAGGTGGGGAGGTGTCTGAGATGGTTCATGTGAACCTCAGGTCAGGATGGAAGGTGTTTGTGAAGTTGATGAACTGTTCAACTCTGTGGGAGCATGATGTGGCACAGATACTGTCATCAATGCAATGGAGGAAAAGGTGGGGGATGGTGCCAGTGTAACTGTGGAAGATGGACTGTTCCACGTATCCTGTGGAGAGACAGGCATAGTTGGGGTCCACACGGGTGCCCATGGCTATCCCTTTGGTCTGAAGGAAGTGGGAGGATTCGAAGGAGAAGGTTTGTGGGGGCTGCTGTAGTTGGTTCACCAACCTCTACACCACTGAAGCCAGGCGCCAACTCACAGGTACCTTGTCCTACTGCCTCCTTGACTACTACCTCACCTCCCATCACTAAACCATCATCTCACAGACCATCCATAACCTCATCACCTCAGGGGGTGTCCTATCCACAGCCTCCAAACTCATTCCCGGAATCCCACAGTGCCCAGTCCTGCCTCTAATCCAAAATCCACAAATCTGACTCCCCGGTTGACCCATCGTCTCCACCTGTTCTTGCCCGTTGAACATTTATCCTCAAATCTCGACATCGTCCTGTCCTCCTTGATCCAGGAATTCCCGCATACATTCAGGACACCACCCACGGCCTCCACTTCCTCCATGACTTTCATTTCCCCAGCCCCAATGCCTCATCTTCACCGTGGACATCCAGGCCCTATACATGTCCATATGCCATGACGAAGGCCTCCAAGCCCTCTGTTTCTTCCCTTCCTGCTGGCCGAAACAGCACCCCTCCATGGAGACCCACATGGGCAGCCGCTATGCGTGCTTCTTTGTAGGATACATGGAGCAATCCTTCTTCCGCCGCTATACTGGCACCATTCCCCACCTTTTCCTCCGCTGCATTGATGACTGTATCAAAGCCACCTCGTGCTCCTATGAGGAGATTGAACAGTTCATCAACTTCGCTAAAACCTTCCACCCTGACCTTAAGTTTACCTGGACCATCTTGGACACCTCCTCCCCTTCCTTAACCACTCTGAAACCACCTCTGTCATCCGACTCAACACAGACATCTACTTCAAACCTACCGACTCCCACAGCTACATCTACTACATCTTTTCCCACACCTCCTTCCTCTAAAAACATCATCCCTTATTCCCAATTCCTCTGCCTCTGCTATATCTGCTCCCAGGACCCAAGGACATCCCAGATTACCTCCTAATTCAAGGACCACAATTTTCCCTCCCATGATCAACAATGCCCTCCAGTACATCTCCTCCATGTCTCACACCTTGGCCCTTGAATCCCACCCCTCCAACCACAACAAGGATAGAACCCCCTTCTACCTTCCACCCCACTATTCTCCAAATATGGTGCATTATTCTCCACCATTTCCACACCTCCAATCAAACCCCACCACCAGAGACATATTTCCCTCCCCATTCCTATCTGCGTTCTATGACTCCCTCGTTAGGTCCACAATGCACCTTCCACATCCTCTACCTTCCCTTGCCACCACGAGAGGTGTAAACCTTGTGCGCACAAGTCCCCCCTCACATCTGTCCAAGGCCCCAAAGCCTTGTACATCCAAACACGTCATCTACTGTGTCTATTGCTCTCAATGTGGTCATCTCTACATTGGAGATACAGGACGCCAACCCACGGAACATTTCAGGGAACATCTCTGGAACAAATGCACTAAACAACTGCACCACCATGTGGCCACCCCCTCCCATTCTGCCAAGGCCATGTAAAAGTCCTGGGTCTCATCCACTGCTAATTCAAAGACACCTGATGACTGGAGGAAGAATGCCTCGTTTTCCGCCTTGGGACCCTTCAACCATACTGCATCAACATCGACTTCCTAATCTCCCTTCCCCCCACCTCATCCCAGATCTAACCCCTCAACTCAGCATCGCCCTCTTGAACTGTCCTACCTTTCCATCTTCCTTCATACCTATCTGCACCCCCTGCTCTCTGACCTATCACTATCTACCCCCCACCTGCATCTAATTATTGCCTTTCCAACTACCTTCCTCCCACCATCATACTTATCTCTCAGTCTCCTTCACCCCCTCACATTCCTGATGAAGGGCTTATACCCGAAACATCGACTCTCCTGCTCCCTGGATGCTGCCCCACCTGTTGTGCTTTTCCAGCACCACACTTTTCGACTCTGGTCTCCAGCATCTACAGTCCCGACATTCTCCTATGTTTTAAGAGCACCTTTCAGCTTGATTTGTTTTGTTAGGGGATTTGAAACCTGCTATTTCACACCATGACAAGCACATCACTAATCAAAAACTGCTATACACATTTTGTAGTCATTAGAGAAAGACAGTACTCCAATGCCAGAATAGAATGAATTTCCATGCAGAGTAACTGTTTGTATTACTGATCCTCTTACCAGCAACTACAGTTCCCTTATATTAAATGCTCTGCTCATCTAAACCATTCTTCAGTGATTTAGTGGTTCTGTCTGGGATTAAGATTAGATCTACAAAAATATTTCTTTGTCTTTTTCGATGGACAACCAAATTGTTGGTCACTGGAGTTTGATAGCATAGCTGTCATCTTGAGCAATCAGAGGTACTCACACAGAATTGGAGGTCATCTATGAGGATTCATATGGATTTCTGAACTGAACGTGATTCCAATCCTTAAATGCTCAGGTAGTACACAATGAATATCTGAAAATATGCTGTGCTTTCTGTGTGCTGGATCAGCACACAATGCGTTCAATGTAGGGAACCCAGATGAATGTACTTACATAGAATAGGAGCAGAAGAAGACCATTTTACCCCTTGCGCTTGGTTCACCATTCAATAAAATCATGCCTGATCTGTTTGTGTTTTGGATTTCACGTTCCCAAAGATGTCCTTTGATTCCCTGGCCTAATGACAATCTGTCTACATCTGCATTAAAGATATTTAATGGCTTCATCTCCACCACCTTCTGAGGCAGAATTCCAAAGTGGCACAACTCAACGAGAAAGACAATTCTCCTCATTTCTATCCAAAAAGTGTGAGCCATAACTTTTAAACAATTTCTCCTTGTTCTGGACTGATCAGCAAGAGGAGACATTCTTTAACTTCAATCAAGTCACCCTCTTATGCATCTAAATTCCTGTGGAAAGTAGCCCAGCCTATCCAACCTATCCTCATAAGACAACCCACTCATTCCAGGTAACAATTTAGTAAACTTCATCTTAACTGCCTCCAGTGGATTTACAGTCTTTACTAAGTTAAAAGACCAAAACTGCGCATAGCATTCCAGATGTGGTCTCACCAATGCTTTGTATAACTGAAACATGAAGTCTCTCTCAAAATAAAAGATATCATCCCATTAGCCTTGAGGATTTATTCCTAAGAAGAAACCCAGTTTTCCATCAGGCCATCCTTGTAAGGCTCAAGCTGCCTTCTAAAGTCAGGGTCCTGTCCCTCCATTTCCTGTTGGAACTGTTGTCAATCACTCCCTCTCCCACAATGAATCTCTGCCTCCTGCAATTAAAAGAACCACCTTTTTTCTAAACTAACAGGAGAACATTTTGACACTCCCATCTGTCTGGTGCCCTTATCACTCTCCGGGGGGGGGGGGTGGGGGGAGGTAGATGCACAGGTTTAGAGGTAGCAATGAAGAACCCTTGGTAAGTTGCTGTAGTGGATCTTTTCAATGATCCATCCAAAAGGTCTGTTGCATTGGTGGTGTAGATAATGAATGTTGTTGGATGTGGTACCAGTCAAGTGTGCTGCTTTGTGCATGGTGTTGAGCTTGTTGAATGTTGTTTGGCGCCACACTAATGGATAGGTGTGGTGTATTCCATCGCAATCCTGGCTTGTGCCTTGTAAATGATGGATGAGCTTTGGGAAAAGATTCCTGATTTTGCCTGAAATCAATGCCCTACCCAGTGAGCAGAAAACAATTGGCCTGTTTTCTTGCCAGATTCATAAAACTGAAGGAGTGTACTAGTTAGTGCCAGCAACTGAGTGGGACCCAGCAACTGAAGATTTGGCAGAAGTGACACAGTGTAAAATATCTTAATTCACACACTTGCTGGTAAAACAGGATAATTAACTGTTTGGGATTAAGGAATTTTATTTGTGTTTGATCTGTCTGATCAATCCTTCCAGAAGAACTGGGAAAAATGTAAGGCCTTGAAAAGTGGAATTTGTTTCAAGATGGCATTCTATTCATGCAGCTGGAGGAGAGAAATGTTCAAGCAGTATTTATATCATCAATTGTATCCACGCTTTAAATTACTGATCTCTCCTTTAGAGTTTCAAGATTTTAAAATGCAATCTGCTCAATACTTGCTGCTCTTCCCCCAGACAATGAATTTTGAATTATTAAATTCACAGTTCTTGTAAACCCATCAATGAATAATATTCCGAATAGATGAATGAAAACACACAACTGAATTGCCATTAATTCTGCAGTACCAAGCTCACAAAGTTGACAAAACCAACAAAAATAAACAGTTTTCAATATGTGAAAGTGTGCGAGTCATTTAATTTTCCTGGCTGCGATTGTCTCACACAGATGGCTTTGCAAACCTATTCAGTCAGTTTAGTCTGCCAACATAAAAACAGAAAATTCTGCAAGCACTCCGCAGGGTCAGGCAACACCAGTGGAGTGAAGAATAAAGAGTTCTGAAACTTTACTTCTGCATCAGTACATTAATGAGTCAAAATAATCAGTTAATTGGATTCCACAAGAGGATTCAAATTATTCATTCTTTCCCTTCTACATTCTATAACATTGAAGACCAATGTTGCAAAGAAGTAAAAGTATAGAAAGTTTGGTATTTCTGTACCTGCAGTGAGTAAGCTGGAGTTGAGGAGATGTATATACACGAGGAAGAGCGATGCACAGACCATTAGACACTACTTCAGTTAATTCTTCTCTATTTGTATTTCTAACTGTATACCTGATAATATCCTATGGAATCTGACAACTTTGTATATCCTCCTTACAACAGAGAAACCAAAATGCAACACACTCCCAGAACACAGAACAAAAAAAGTTCATTTACATTGCCTGAAAGGTTATCTGACTGGATGCCATGCATACACTACATACTACTTAGAATCCTGTGAAGCCATTCACACTGCAGAAATGTTACAAAATCCGCAGGTAAAGCCAATTCTTTCGTTGAAGTCCCACAAATTGTGTTTGCGACCTTTGGAGATTTGGAAGAATTATGCTGCCAAGCCTACTGTTCCTGAGCCGACAAGTCGAGAGGCTGTAGCAGCTGTGTTTAGATGAATTAAGATAGATGGAGATAAGGATGAGAATGGAACGGAATTCAATTCCCCCTTGATGCCCCAGCTGATTATTGTGCATAATCTTGTTTCTGAGGAGGAAGTGGAGTTGATTATTGAGATTGCACCCAACTGAGAAAAGCTGCTTGAATTTGGAACAATCAAATGTCCTCTTGGCATTTTGAAATCCAAGCAGATCAACATTGCACTTTCAAAACAGTGTAATTTTTAACATTAGCCAACTGCTTCAGTTTTCCTTTTTAAATTTTTAACTTTGTCTTAAAATGTTATAAAGCATACTGTTATGCAGAATGTGTGA
This sequence comes from Hemiscyllium ocellatum, assembly GCF_020745735.1. NCBI lineage: Eukaryota > Metazoa > Chordata > Chondrichthyes > Orectolobiformes > Hemiscylliidae > Hemiscyllium > Hemiscyllium ocellatum. The sequence goes on from NC_083425.1 coordinate 36,845,271, forward strand.
AATTTATTTAAATAATCAATTTCCCAAATGTGACAATTGGTTTTTTGAAGCAATTAAGGGTATGGGTCACGGACTTCCCTTTGTTAAAATAATTTTTAACCCTCATTGTATCAGTTAAAACTGGACAACAATTTTCATTTATATGGCACCATTAATGGGTGTGAGAGAGAAGAAGGATGTAAGGATTGATTGTGGAAGTCAGTTCTAAAGATTCTGTTAAAAGTACAGCAATAGTAAAAGGATGGTGAAAGGAGATGTAGGGCTGATTATGGATGAAAAAGGGCATTTACATAGCATTAAATTAATACTTTGTACCTCTGTTTACTCATGAGGCAGATGTTGCCCAGCCTGGGGTCTCAGAGGAGAAAACTCAGTCACTGGAAGGGTTTTAAGTGGTAAAGAGGAGGAGATTTTGGATACGTAGGTGGCACGGTGGCTCAGTGGTTAGCACTGATGCCTCACAGCGCCAGAGACCCAAGTTCGATTCCAGCCTTGGGCGACTTCTGTGTGGAGCTTGCACATTCTCCCCGTGTCTGCGTGGGTTTCCTCTGGGTGCTCTGGTTTCCTCCCACAGTCCAAAGATGTGCAGGTTAGGTGAATTGGCCATGCTAGATTGCCCATAGTGTTAGGTACATTAGTCAGGGGTAAATGTAGGGGTATAGGTCTGGGTGGATTGCTCTCCGGAGGGTCGGTGTGGACTTGTTGGGCCGAAGGGCCTGTTTCTACACTGTAGGGAATCTAATCTAATAAATAAGAATGGAAATTGCAGAGGCAATGATAATTAACTTTAAATCTTCCCTGGATTCAAAGATGTATCAGAGGAGTGGACAATTGCAAACATTGACTGAGGGCTAACCTGATAGAAGTATATAAAATAATGATAGGGTGGATAGTCTGAGCCTTTTTCCCAGGGCTGAAATATCAAATACAAGAGGGCATAGGTTTAAGATGAGAGAGGATATGGTTAATGGAGATGTGAGAAAAAAAATATTTTACACAGAGAGTGGTAGATGCCTGGAATGTGCTGCCAAGGGAGGTGGTGGAAGCAGATGCAATAATAATGCTTAAGAGGCTTTTAGACAGACAAATGAACAGGCAGGGAATAGAATGATCTGAACCATGTGCAGGCAGATGGGATGAGTTTAGAATGGCATCATGGGGAGCTGAAGGGCTGAAGGGCCTATTCCTTTGCTGTACTGTTCTATGTTCACATATGTGGCATCATTCAAGATGTGTGTGTGAGAGAGAGAGAGAGAGAGAGAGAGAGAGAGAGAGAGAGAGAAATGACCATAGGATAGACTGTAGAGGTCAATTCTAAGGAGTCTGTTAACAGTGGGAAGAAATGTGGTTATGTTGGTAGGTAGATTTAATGAGAGAGTCTCTGTGTGCTAGAGGAGTTTTTCAAGGCTTTATTTGCAATATTTTTTGTGATGGCTGCTCAAAGTATTCCAAGGCAGGTGTAAATTCCTTCCAATTGTTGAACCTGATCTGGTGATAATTTTCTTGCCATTATTTGGAACTCACTGTTGACTTGTGGATTTTCAATCTGGAACTCAGATCTGCAGCAATGTTAAATAAACCCACAAAATGTTTGTCCATTAATATTTACTGTCAGTAATTGCTGAAGTTGTATTTCTGATTGGTTTTAGTTTGAAGCTAACCTTTTGGTGGTGATGTTAAACAATGCTCAATGATGCTCGGTGACACCTCTGTGTTTTAGAGAGTGTGATGTATGGCTCAATTTGTTCAACTGGGTCAAGTGTAAATAATCAATATATAATCGTTTTTGCTGAGGAATACTAGTCTAAATTTAGATCTAAAATATGAGCAAGTTTATTTCAACAGCTTGCCCAGCTTTAGTTTTGTGTTGTAATTCCCAGATCACAGCTACTAGTTCCTTCAGTGGCAGACAGATGAATATGAGAGTGCTATTTCTGATTCTAGTTCAGTGTTGTATTTAATTAAGGGATATTGGGATGAATTTTCTCATTTTCTCTGGCATTCTCACTGTGAAAGTAAAGAAGAATTATGAAAAAGACTGACAGCTAACATAAAGGGAAATACCAACATTTTGTCCAAGTACACCGATAGTAAAAAGGTGGCAAAAGGAACGGTGGGACTCCAAAAAGAGCATTTACAGCACAGGCAAGAGGCATGACTGAGGTGTTAAATGAATATTTTGCGTCTGTGTTTACCCATGAGTCAGCTGTTGTCCAGTCTGTCATGGCAGAGGAGGAAACTCAGTCACTAGAAGGGTTTAAAGTTGGTAAGGTGGGTGGTGGGGGTGAAGGTGTGGGGAGGGGGGATGTGGGAGGGTGGGGAGAGCAGTTGCAGGTATTGAATAAGCTGTCAGTGTTTAATTTGGATAAGGCACTACCCTCGATCAGATATGTCCCAGGATACTGAAGGAAATTGCAGAGGGACTGGCATTTAATTTTAAATCTTCCCTGGATTCAAGGGTATGTCAGATGAGTGGACAATTGCAAACATTACACCCTTGTTCATAAATGGTTGTAATGTAGGCCCAGCAATTACAGAACAGTTAGTTTAGCTTTTGTAGTGGTGAAACCTCTAGAATCAATTATTCAGGATAGAATTAATGTAGATTGATTTGGAAGAGTTTTGGGATTGTTCTGGGAATATCGCATCTAACTAGTTTTCTGGAGATTTTTGAAGAGGCAACTGAGAGGACTGATGAAGGGAAGAATGTTGATATGACATGGAGTTTCAAAAGATGTTTGATAGAGTACCACAGGACAGATTAGTGAGGAAAGTTTTAGAATATCAGGGACAATATGATGTGGTAGCTGAAATAACTCCACAGAGGCTGGTAATCTGTCACTAAGTTACCCTTTCCCCAAAGTCTTTGACACTGATATACACTGGATTGTCGGAAGCTAAGGGCTGACCTTATAGAGATTTATAAAATCATGAGGGTCATGAAGATGGTGAATAGCCAAGGTCTTTCCCCAGGTAGACAGCATAGGTTTAAGGTGACAGTGGAAAAGTATAAATGGGACCAAAGTGGCAACATTTCTATGCAGTAGGTGTTGTGTGTAAGGAATGAGCTGCCAGAGGAAGTGGTGGAGGCTGGTATAATTACAACATTTAAAAAGCATCTAGATGGGTACACAAATAGGAAGGGTTTAGAGTGATGTAGGCGAAATGCTGGCATATGGGACTACATAAATGTAGGATATCTGGTCAGTATGGACGAATTGGAATGAAGGGTTTATTTCTGTGCTGTATGACTCTATGACCCAGTCCAGCTTACTCAGAGCCAGCTTTCAGAGTGAACAGAACATCTGACACTCCTGCTTATTTTTAAAAATTTTTTTTACTCCTGTTTATTTTTTTTTGCTTAATTACCCCCACGCTCCTGCCTGACTGTGGTACTGCTTATTTTTTCCCCAGCACCCATGGTGTGTGTGTGTGCAGGTGTGAGGCACAGTGAAAGACACAAGGTGCATGAATCTTTATACAATTTCCACCACCAGAAAAATAGGAAAACACCCGAGTGGCCTGTACCAAGCAGTGCCCTTCACATCAAAGGGCAATGTGGCGTGATCACACAGTGAAGGGGAGGGCAGGGGTTAAATCAAAACAGGATTAGACGAGGAAATAATGCACTCTTGTTGAATTTTTTCAGACCCCTTCAAGGAGGAGAGTCCTTGCGCGCACGCGCGCACACACACACACACACAGATCCAGCTCTCGAAAGGAAACACCCAAGTGGCTAGTAACAAGCACTGCCCTTACACTCCTTTTTGCCTTTTTTAAATTAACCCCCACACTACCGCCTAACTGCAGTAGTGCTTATTTTTTTTCCCCAGCATCCATGGTGTGTGTATGCAGGTGTGAGAGATACAATGTGCACGAATCTCTATTCAATTTCCACCACCAGGAAGATAGGAAAACACCCAGGTGGCCAGTGCCAAGCAGTGCCCTTCACATCAAAGGGCAATGCTGCGTGATCAAATAGTGAAGGGGAGGGCAGGGACTAAATCAAAACAGGATTGGACGAGGAAATAATGCACTCCTGTTTATTTTTTTTTGCTTATTTTTTTCCCCAGCACCCATGTTGTGTGTGTGCAGGTGTGAGACAGTGAGAGACACAAAGTGCACGAATATTTATTCAATTTCCACCACCAGGAAGATAGGAAAACACCCGCGTGGCCAGTGCCAAGCAGTGCCCTTCACATCAAAAATGGCAATGCTGTGTGATCAAACAGTGAAGGGGAGGGCAGGGACTAAATCAAAATAGGATTGGACGAGGAAATAATGCACTCCTGTTTATTTTTTTTTGTGACAAGCAGTGCCCTTCACGTCAAACACTCCTGTTAATTTTTTAAAAAAAAGACAAAAAAAAAATAAACCCCCACACTACCGCCTAACTGCGGTAGTGCTTATTATTTTTAACCCCAAAACTCCCATTTATTTTTTTTTTCTCTCTTTTTTTTTATTATTAACCCCCACACTACCGCCTAACTGCGGTAGTGCTTATTATTTTTAGTCTCATGGTTTTTTTTTAAACCCCAGCACCTATGGTGTGTGTGTGCAGCTGTGAGACACAGTGAGAGACATAAAGTGCACGAATATTTATTCAATTTCCACCACCAGGAAGATAGGAAAACACCCGCGTGGCCAGTGCCAAGCAGTGCCCTTCACATCAAAAATGGCAATGCTGTGTGATCAAACAGTGAAGGGGAGGGCAGGGACTAAATCAAAATAGGATTGGACGAGGAAATAATGCACTCCTGTTTATATCTGTGAGACAGGGGTCCCTGATTGGACCAGATGAACAGCCCCAATTAGGGAACTCACAAGGTGCACCTTGCTGACCTTGTTACAATCACTACATCCTTCCCCCCACAGAGTCTGAGGACATAGGCTTTTTTTTTGTAACTCCTCCTGGAGCATTTTAGCACCAGGTCAGGTTTGTCCAACGGCGCCATGTATCCCACAGTACCTTGCCTCTTGTGCCCGAAGCATCTCGGAACAAATTCATTCTCCTGTTGGGGTAGCAACAGCGTCAAGGCTGCAATATCTGTCATGTCCATCTCAGATTCCAAATTAACTTCAACGCTTGATGGAGTGGGAGAATTCACAAGTTCCTGAGCAGTCAGAGAGACTGTCGAGGAGTCAGGCACATTGTGTTCCCACAGTGTTTGCAAGTTTGCAGCTTTCATCTGATCCACGTGCCTGTTCAGGATTCTTAAACATCTACATGACCTTTATACCTGACCTCACGTTGACCATGCCACTTACCTATGCAGTGCCATTCCCATAGTTCCTACACCAAATTTTGCTCCCAGAAGTAAACAGAATGCTTATTGGAGCCTTGTGTCAAGCAATGGCGTTCCATTTCATCTGCCCCTCCAGGTCCGGGAAGATCAGATTTAACCTGGTGCAGAGTCTTCTCCCCATTTGCGACTCTGTTAGAACTATCCCTGTTGTTGCATGAGGGTTGGTCCTAGGCAGTTTGATATTCAGTAAAGCTGTTTCCAGCTGCAGTTGCAAGTATGTGTGTCTCATGTTCAGTTTTGTGAAGGACAGCCCCCCCCCCCCCCGCCAGCTTTATGTGTAACTCCTCTATGTGAAGGATTGGGTATTTATCCAGCTACAAAAAGCAATTTACCATTTGTGTAAGATCCCACAAAGGTGAACCGACACATTGGGTTTCACAATTGGTTCGACTGGGTGCTGCTCATTTTGCAAACTGGACTGGTTTGATTTTTCCTTCACTTTCTTGCCTTCTGATTTCTGGCTTTACTATTCCCCGTAAAGTAAATGGCACTGGGTGGCCCTTTCAGAATCATGGGAATGCTTCCTGGTCAACATGCAAGGTAGCCTTTGCTCCTTTGATAGCTCCGAGACCTTCCTGAAAAATCGAGGTGTAGTGGACAGCGAAGAGGGTTACCTCAAATTACAACAGGATCTGGACCAGACGTGCCAATGGGCTGAGAAATGGCAGATGGAGTTTAATTCAGACAAATGCGAGGTGCTGCATTTTGGGAAAGCAAATCTTAGCAGGACTTAGACACTTAATGGTAAGGTTCTAGGGAGTGTTGCTGAACAAAGAGACCTTGGAGTTCAGATTCATTGCTCATTGAAAGTGGAGTTGCAGGTAGATAGAATAGTGAAGAAGGCATTTGTATCCTTTCTTTTATTGGTCAGAGTATTGTGTACATGAGCTGGGAGGTCATGTTGCAGCTATACAGGACATTGGTTAGGCCACTGTTGGAATATTGCATGTGATTCTGGTCTCCTTCCTATCGAAAAGCTGTTGTGAAACTTGAAGAGGTTCAGAAAAGATTTACGAGGATGTTGCCAGGGTTGGAGGATTTGAGCTATAGGGAGAGGCTGAATAGGCTGGGGCTGTTTTCCCTGGAGCTTCGGAGGCTGAACAGAGAACATTACAGCGCAGTACAGGCCCTTCGGCCTCGATGTTGTGCCAACCTGTCATACCAGGTGAGGGGTGACCATATCGAGGTTTACAAAATTATGAGGGGCATGGATAGGGTAAATAAGCAAAGTGTTTTCCCTGGGGTCAGGGAATCCAGAACTAGAGTGCATAGGTTTAGGGTGAGAGGGGAAAGAAATAAAAGTGACCTAAGGGCCAACCTTTTCACGCAGAGGGTGCTACGTGTATGGAATGAGCTGCCAGAGGAAGTGGTAGAGACTGGTACAATTGCACCATTTAAGAGGCATTTGGATGGGTATATGAATAGGAAGGGTTTGGAGGGATATGGACCGGGTGGTGGCAGGAGGGACTAGATTGGGTTGGGCTATCTGGTTGGCATGGACAGGTTGGGCCAAAGGGTCTGTTTCCATGCTGTACACCTCTACGACTCTTTTTAATTAGGACTTCACTTAGACTGCCAATTTTTAATTGATAAAAGTTGGACCAATCAAGTTGAATCTTTCTCAACCCATTCTGCCCCATCTGGCTTGGGCCTGAGCCTTTCACAGTGGTAACTAATTATGGTCACATCATCAGTGAATGAGCTGCTTCCCATAAAAAGCCAAAACCAAAGTTGTACCCTTAATCTGTAAAGGTTCCCAGGTATTAGTCTTTTACAAACCTAAGGGCTAGTGTCCAGACTGAATTTTGTTAAAGACTGGTTCTACAATCAGTGAAAAGGCCATGCCAGTATCAACCTCCATTCAAACCGGCGATCATTTAACCAGATGTTCATTTTGATTGGTTCTGAATTGGATATTGCAAGGCAATTTACCTGTTGCAAACCAGATGTAGGTGGACTTTCTACATTTTACACTTTTCTTGAATACTGCCCTATGAGTTCTCACACTAAACTTACTAGGAATCTTTTGCTGCTTTGAGTCTGCATACTGGCAGCAACTACAATGGCTTGCTGGCCTGGACTCGGAAGAAAATTTTAACCATTTGATCGAGGCTTGGTTTTGTTCTAGGGTTTTGTTGTGGGCTGACCTAGAGTCTGTCTGTTCAGGATATGTCCTGAGTGAGGCTGTACAATTGCCTTCACTCATGTGGTGTCCCTCAGGCCAGTCAGACTGACAAAGGTGTCCATTTCCATTGGAATACCCTGTAACTCATATGCTCCACTTGCTGCATTTCCAATATTAAATCCATTATGTTTCCTGCTTCAGCTTTGCTGCAGCTAGTAGGCACTTTTGTCTGGTTGCATCATTAATCCCACATACCAAACAGTCTCTCAGCATCTCGTTGAGGGTTAAATGAAAGTCACATGCCTCTGCCAGTCGTCTTAACCTCAAAAGTCCCAACAAAGATCCCCCTGGTTCTTGAACTGCCGAGTAAAAACGGTAGTGACTTAGAATTAGAGGAGGCTTGGTGTTGTGTGATATTCTTTAACTAAATTCATCAATCCCTGACAGCTTTTAGTATCTGGTGCCTCAGGGGAAGATAGGCTCCTAATAACTGTAAGCTTCGTTTTGGTAAGGTCTCATCTACTTGTTTACTTTGTGGGATTCATTTTACATGAATAATAAGATATGGTCTACCATGAGGCTTGATTTATTATCATTGAAACAGAAGACAGACACATACGCAACTTTACAAAACCAGTCTTTCCTCTAACATGTCAAGTAACCTCCCAGTTCTTAAATATCTATGCCCACACACCAATTCTGCTTTGGGAGCGCAAGATGTTAAAAAGTGTATACTATCCTGGTCAGAGCAGGTAGAACTAGAATCAAAGCGGTCTTCCTGCTTTAACCAGTTATCTGGGTCATTTCCAAGTGCAGTGGCTTAGCAGTACTTTGATGTAACAATGTAATTAGCATAATTTACATTGAGTTTCTTCCTCATGAAGGGTATAACAAAAGACAGTGTTGCATATTATACTTTCCCTTATGGATTGAGCTGACCTTTGGAGCTGAGCTGTCTTAAAATTCTATTGAAACTCAGACCTATTGTTCCACCCGAAACCTTGTAGCATTGCATCACCAACAACCCATTCAATAGTCAATTCAATAGTCAATCAAGGTGAATGACTTGTATATCTCTCTGTCTCTCGTTTGGTTCACTTTTGACAGTGAATGCTGCAAACTTCCTGGCTTAATAACTCCGTTCCAGTGTCTCATTAGCACCTATTCAATATAATCAATCCAAGTAACTGGTTTGCATACCTGTCTGACTGAGCTGATCCAATTCCTCACAAACTCTTCAGTTGGCCAGTTTTCTCAGCCTGCAATCGAGTTCACCAATAGTACTTTCAGCATCCCAAAAGAGGTGTTTTATTTATAAATGACATTCCACTACCTGCATTATTGAAAAAGCTGTAGGTCCATGAGCTTCAGGATTGCGTGTTGCTTTTCATCTGCTCCAATGTCTTTTGCCTGGAAAAGGTTATGTATTCTTTCCACATCCTGGGTCCAGTCTTTGAAGGTAGGATTGAGTGAGTCAAACTTCTCAAATAATGGTTTGGAGATGCCAGCGTTGGACTAGGGTGTACAAAGTTAAAAATCACACAGCACCAGAATATAGTCCAACAGGTTTAATTGGAAGCATGACCTTTCAGAGTGCTGCTCCTTCGTCAGGTAGTGTCGTGGAGAAAATGTAGAGAATCCCCAGGAGACGCGGAGAGTTCTTCAAGGAGTAGGTCTTTTATTTGCAAATAAAAACCAGACATTCAGAAAGCAGATGCTTGAATGCCCACGAACCTCAGGGTCCGTGGTTCTCTATATTTTTATATATCATATTTTTGTTAGCTTATCAGCATGTCCAACTGTGTTAATCAACATTACCTCACTCCAGCTACACAATAAACCAGTGATGTTAGTTCCCATTATCTTTTTAGTTGTATCACTATATTTTTTCCTACATTCTACTTAATGCTATTCTAACATCATGATTAGATATTTTACTGTCAAGGGTCTCAAGCAGGCTGACTCTATTAACTACTAATTAGATATTTATTGTCAAGGATCTCAAACATTTATTATTACAACCTGTTCCAAACCTGCCATGGTGATATTTTGTAGGCGAGGCTGACTTTACTCACTGTGTTATTTCATCCCACCAGAGTGACCTTTCAGCCTCAACCTTACCCTGCTAATTGGTGTAAGAGCATTCCACTATTCTAATCCCATCCTGCCTTTGACCTTTTGACTAGTGTAGCATTCCGCAGACCCCTTGCAACAGATTGCCAGTGGTCGTCATGCTTTAACCCTTCCCATGCATTCATGCTCTTTATTTTCCATAGTGGTTGTGGAGGATAAGTTTGTAAGACAGAGAATTTATAGCAAAAGTTTACAGTGTGATGTAACTGAAATTATATATTGAAAAATACCTGGATTGTTTGCTAATCTCATCTGTTAGAATGACCATGTTGGTTTTAGTTCTTTCATATGTAAATCACAAAACCTTTTTTAAAAGTTACATTATCAAGTGAACTTTAACAATTAGTGTCATGTTTGGGCCGAACCCCTGAGGCTCCTGTTCTTATCTGTCAGCCAGGGCTTCCTGATAGTACCAGATTAACAGCCCCAGTCTATGAGGTCTACCTGGTAAAAACAATGACTGCAGATGCTGGAAACCAGATTCTGGATCAGTGGTGCTGGAAGAGCACAGCAGTTCAGGCAGCATCCAAAGTGCAGCGAAATCGATGTTTCGGGCAAAAGCCCTTCCAGCATTCTCTGATCCAAAGTATGAAGTCTACCTGGCTGACCCTATTACAATCACTATGGTAACAAAATTGCCTGAGTGATAGGAAAGAGAGTATAATGGTCAATGGATATTTTTCAGGCTGGAGGAAAGCTTGTAGTGGAGTTCCTCAGTTGTCAGTATTGAGACCCTTGGATTTTAAGTTCATATTATTAATAACCTGGCATTTCTGACAGACATCTGAGACCTAATCTAAATGAAATTTTGTAATACTTTCCATTTTATTCTTTTGGACTTTATGAGCCAAGTTTGACTTGAGAAAACATCCTTCAGATTAGAGAAGAGGTAACTTGTGAAACCTTTCAGTGTTTGTTTTTGATTGGAAAGTTATACACTGGCCCAAATCTAGTGCCGTCATGACCAAAACTGTGCTGGATTTGGAATTTTCACAGATTGTGGAACCAACTCCTCTCCAATGGCTTTCTTTGATTAATATGATAAAAGAAAATTAGTTTGTAGTTCACAGGATGGCAGAGTGTCACAGGCCCTCATAACTGTTGTATAAGGAAATAATATTAAAGGAATTAATATTCATGTTACATTGAGCTCTCCTATTCTGTTGATATCACACATAGCCTGTGGGTCAAGACAGTGACCTCTACATGAGTTTTCATAGGGAGAAAATATGGTGTGTACAGCTCTTAAGAGTCCAAGTAATTATGCTGAGTGGTTTTCCAAGTTGTACTTATTGCTATCATGCAGTATACCAACTTGTTAGCTAAAACAAAGCCTCTTCTTTAAAGGCTCTATGATGGTATCCTATACCCCAATCATTAGACAAGATTTAGACAAAAATAGAAAAAGTGGGATTAGTAAACTATCTGAAACAGTACGTACTTCTGTTACAACCAAAGTTGGAGTTGTGTTTTGCCTGTCTCTAGACCTACCACTCCACTGGTCACAACAGAAGCTTAAGTGCTTTATCTAGTTACTGACATACTCAATTATATACTTAGGGTTAGAATAAAAGAACCGTCAATCAGGTTTCTTTAATAAAGACCAAAATTACTGTTTTATTTTGAAAAACATGACAAAGATGTAAAGCTGATGAATGCATCATTTCAAATAGGGAAGTATAAATAATTACACATCTAAATAACACACCCACAACACACACACACACCCCAATTAACCAGAGAAAATAACCTCTTATGCAGAGATTAATTTTGAATATAACATTTTGGCTAATAATTATGAATGGGAATAATTATTGATGGGGAAAGGATAAGGTATGAAATATTCAAGATGGCTTTCAATCAGCAACTTAGCACGCTGAGACAGATATGACTAAATATGGCACGGTGGCTCAGTGATTAGCACTGCTGCCTCACAGCACCAGGGGTCTGGGTTTGATCCCAGCCTCGGGTGACTGTCTGCGTGGAGTTTGCACATTCTCCCTGAATTTGCATAGGTTTTCTCCACCAGTCCAAAGATGCAGGTTAAGGGAATTGACCATGCTAAATTGCCCGTAATGTTTAAGAATTGTAGGTTAGGTGCATTTGTCAGGGGAAATGTAGAATAATAGGATAGGGGAATGGGTCTGGATGGGATACTCTTTGGAGGGTTAGTGTGGAGCTGTTGGGCCAAATGGCCTGTTTCCACGCTGGAGGGATTCTATGAACTACAGGCTGTTGTCACTGCGACCTTTGTAAATGCAATTTGTTCAGGAATTGTTAAGAACTAAATGTCTTTTCAACAGAACAGCAAGCTGAGTTTTGCAAATTTCACACTGCACTTTCCACAAGGGTTTGCTCAGAACAGCAGAGGTAGCTAAGTAACTTCTCTCTGTCAACAGGCTTAATCCCAACTGAACTGCAGACAACGTCCAAATCATTCTTAATTCCTGACAGTTATAAGTCTATGCATGTACCTTCCAGTTAATGAGTTCAAGCTATTAAGTTAAGGCATGTGACTACGCAGAACTATCTTTTAAAATATATTTTGTTCTCCTTTAAGAGACCCTTTCTAAAAGAAACAGTTTGGGTGTTTCTCTAATCTTTTCTAATGTATCAGTACCCCCAATGCGTTAAGTACAAAAATGCAAAAAATGAAACATCTTCATAAAACACTGAAACACACATTGGGAAAGGTGACAGAAACCACAAGGTGCCAGTAAAGGTAATCACAGTAATACTACAAAACCATTATCTGCTGAAACATTGAACATTTATAAGTTTTGGTTGTACAAATTTTTAAAAATTGACTTATCTAACAAAGGAGTGATTCTTACAAGTATAGAGTGCTTCAATTGGACAGCAGTAACAGAGATAGGCAAAAGTGAGGACTGCAAATGCTGGAAACTCTGATCTAAAAACTGCAGTAACAGAGACAGAGAGCAATGGCTGACTTCAGATCTTCTTCCCTCGAAAGCAGCTAGAAATGTTATTATTGGAATATTCTTGCTGATGGAAAAGGTAGCTTTGTGGCTAGAGAATGGAGATGGCCAGAGGGAGACAGAGCTGGTCCTGAGGGTACACAAATCCCAATGTGGCACAGTGGTTAGCACTGCTGCCTCACAGCGCCAGGGACACTGTCTGTGTGAAATTTGCACATTCTCCTTGTGTCTGCAGGGACTTCCTCTGGGTGCTCCAGTTTACTCCCATAATCAAAAGATGTGTAAGCTACGTGAATTGGTCATGCTAAATTGTCCATAGTGTTCAGGGATGCCTAGGTTAGGTGCATTGTCAGAGAAAATGTAGAGTACAGTAATCAGGTGGGGGAATGGGTCTGAGTGGTGGCTGTTTGGAGGGTCAAAGTGGACTTGGTGGGCCAAATAGAGCTTAAAAATGTGTTGCTGGAAAAGCGCAGCAGGTCAGGCAGCATCAAAGGAGCAGGAAAATTGACGTTTTGGGCCCTTCTTCAGGACTGTTTCCACACTGTAGGAATTCTATGAAATGAATTCAATAATTTTGTTTTCTGGAAGCAGGCTCAGAACAGTGTCTTCCTTCTTCTGTTCACTTTGCTTTAGGAAAGTGGAATCAAGGGTTATGGAGATAAGGCAGGGAGCGGATACTGATTAGGAATGATCAGCCATGATCATATTGAATGGCAGTGCAGGCTCGAAGGGCTGAATGGCCTACTCCTGCACCTATTGTCTATTGTCTATTGAAAGGCACCTGGGAGAAAACTGTCTGGTTTTTGGACAGCTGGTTTTCAGTCGTTGAAATGTTACTTATACTTGCAGCTTGGACTTAATTCGAACTTTTCTCTGACTATTTGGAACAGACGCCATTATATGTTTGCGTGAAAAGGACAAGGTAATTCAGTGTGTATGAACATTGCTCTACAATGCTGTGTTTCAACAGCTCACTAATGTTGTTGTTGTCTCATCACAGATGCTATAAAGGAAAGGAAGATGACATCGAGAGCACAGCAGACATCAGCACCTTTTGTGGCGAAGACTGGGCTGACCCTGCTGAAGGAATGCTGTGGATTCACCTGCTCCATCATGTAAAAGTCAAAAGGTTTTAAGAAAAACCTGAATATTTTGGATCTCTGCAGCTGTGTTCTTGGGATAAAAATATTTCAGTGATAGCTTATTCTGCAACAGGTGAATTAAAGATATTTGTGTAAAGCTACATTCTACTCAAGTCATACAGTCATAGAGATGTACAGATGTCCAATTCGTCCATGCCAACCAGATATCCCAACCCAATCTAGACCCACTTGCCACTGCCCGGCCCATATCCCTCCAAACCCTTCCTATTCATATATCCATCCAGATGCCTTTAAATGTTGCAATTGTACTAGTCTCCACCACTTCCTCTGGCAGCTCATTCCATACACATACCACCCTCTGCATGAAAAAATTGCCCCTCAGGTCTCTTAATATCCCGTCTCACCCTAAACCTATGCCCTCAAGTTTTGGACTCCCCCACCCCAGGGAAAAAACCTTGTCTGTCTACCCTAACTATGCTCCTCATGATTTTATAAACCTCTATAAGGTCACTCCTCAGCCTCTGACACTCCAGGGAAAATAGACCAGCCTATTAAACCTCTCCCAATAGCTCAAATCCTCCAACCCTGGTAACATTCTTATAAATCTTTTCTGAACCCGTTTCACAACATCCTTCCAATAGGAATACGAGAATTGCACACAATATTCCAGAAGTGGCCTAACCATTGTCCTGTACAGCTGCAACATGACCTCCCAACTCCTGTACTCAATACTCTGACCAATAAAGGAAAGCATACCAAACACCTCCTTCTCTATCCTATCTACCTACGACTCTACTTTCAAGGAGCTATGAATCTGCACTCCAAGGTCTCTTTATTCATGTAGCAATGTAATGTATTTATGGAATTCACAGTCAGTGACCTAGGAACAGGAGTACACCATCCTGTTATTCAATTAGGTTATGGCTGATCTTTATCTCAACTCCATTTTCCATTTATTCCCTACCCCTTGAGACTCAGAGTCATTGAATCGTAGAGATGTGCAGCGTGGAGACAGACTGTTCGGTACAACCTGTCCATGCCGACCAGATATCCTAATCTTATCTAGTCACATTTGCCGGCACTCGGCTCATATCTCTCTCATACCCTCCAAATGCCTTTTAAATACTATAATTGTACTAGCCTCCATCACTTCCTCTGGCAGCTCATTCCATACATGCACAACCCGCTGTGTGAAAAAGATGCCCCTTAGGTTCCTTTTATATCTTTCTCTATTCACCCTGAAAAATGCCCTCTAGTTCTATTTAATAAAAATCTGTCAGTCTGTCTTGGTAATTTCAGATGACCCAGCATCCACAAAATTTTGTTGAGAAAGTTTTAAAATTCTTTGCTGTTTGTGTGACACAATCCTGATTTCACTCCTAAATGACCAAGAGCCATTGTTAATGTTGGTTCCTCTTGTTTGGATTCTTTCACAAGAGTATTTACTCCATCACTTACCATTCAAACAACTCAACTACATCACTCAACCTTCTAGAATCCAAGAGATAAAAGCAACTCTTATGCAATCTGTCTACACATTCTAACCCTTTAAAACTTGTCACCATTCTAGTCAATCTCTTATAACCCAGTCGACCTTTCCTGTGGTATGGGTTTGCAAAACTATACAAAGTACTACAGATGGCCATGGCTCCAACAGAAACATAATTTACTCCATTTCATATTTCAAACCCTTACAGAAGAGCACCAGCATTCCTTTCAACTTTATATGATTTTTCTTTATGTGTGTAGATTAACCTTTACTGATGTATCTACCTAGGGACCAAATCCCTTTTTTCCTTCATAGTTCCTAATGTATTTCCCAATGTTAAGTCTGTCTGTCACAATTTCCCTGCATTCTTGCTTTATTTATGTCCCTTTGAAACTTACTACTCCCATCCACACAACTTACTGTGTCTCCATGCTCTCCAAATTTAAATATAGAATTTTCTAATTTGATGTAACTGCTGAAAAGCAAAGGCTCTGATACAGACCCGTGGTGAACACCATTTGACCCAATCTGTCAATCAAAGTATACTTTATTTAACTTTGCTACATAGTTCCTATCTCCTAACCAATTAACAATCCATGTTACCCTCAGAAGAAGGGTAGGGGGCAATACCTAGTGTAGTCACAGTAACAATTGTAAGTTACTGGGAGAGGGTTTACTAATGGCCTTGTCTTTCCTGTTGGGCTCCAATCACCTACCTTCTTAGACTTTGTACTTGGTTGAAATTGATAATGAATTTCTTTTTCTGTATTCTTCTGACCCCTTTAAGTGCCCTCCTGCTTTTTAGATGCTGTGGTCTCATAGCATATCTAATGACCTCCATCCTAGGAAAAATATAGCATGATTATAGCTGGGTCCAAGTGACAAGAAGGTGTACCACTCTGATGCCCCCATTCCAGTACGTGAAAATCCAAGCCTTTTAGACCTTGGATGTAATTGCTATTACATACCTTGGTGTAAATAGTCTTTATACCTGCGTCAAATTAGGTTCTGTATATACCATTCATAAGTTGCATACACACAGTGTTTGTTCCTGCTCATGTTTGCACATGATTTTGATGAACATCACCAGGATGGTTAAAAGAATTTGGCATCTCCTATTAGTCTCTCACATTTTTCCATGCACCTCACATGGACATTCTTAACAAACTTTTAAATAGCTTCATTACATTAAAATAATAGGTAAATAGAGGGTCAACAGGGTGAGTGGTGAATACATACCTTTGGAGAATCTCTGCTTATTTTCCTTTTAAGAGTCACTTGGGAATATTTGTGTTTAATTCAGATTACAGCAACAGAGCAAACTGAAAGCTATTGAGCAAAGCGATCGAAATGCAGAGTGTTCACCAATGTTTCAAGACCATGTCATCTCCACTTCCATTGCTATATTTTAATACATCTGTTTCGGTTGTACTGCCCAATAAAGTACACTGAAAAGCAATGTAAATTAAAAAGCAATTAGCAACTATAAATATGGTTGAGTGCTTACCATTTACTTATTGAGATATTGTGTCCTTTAATTAGAATCTGACCTCGGTTTTATCAGGCAGAACATTCCAAATCCAAACTACTCAATGCAAATTTAAAACATTTTATGGTTTTGAGGTTGGTAAATAGTCTCTTCAGTGTGGGCGCAGCAGAAAGATATTGGCTCAATGCGAGTGTGCTGGTTGTTTTGAAGAACAATTTAGTTACTCCATCTGCTCACACCTCAGTAGGTGATCTCTGAGCAAGAGGTTCATAACCAACTCTGAGATGAATGTTGGTAATTCTGGTGATGCATGATCTTTGCAAACAGTGATTATCCAACACTATGTTCTAAGGGAATGGCTTCTTTTCCTTAAGTATTAAAACCACGGTTTTGTTGGGTTATTAGTTTAATTTGATAAGCCAGATAATTGTGCACTAACATGTATCACACCGCAAATTTTTGACATTCCAAACCCTCTCCCAATCCCTGATCCTGAATAATTTGTGTGATACATAATCGGGTAAATTACTTTATGTTAAATAAGAAGGGCAGATGAAGAACAAACTCATATCTCAGACTAGGTGAAAATAATGACTGCAGATGCTGGAAATTAGAGTCGAGAGTGTGGTGCTGGAAAAGCACAGCAGATCAGGCACCAGGCAAGGAGCAGGAGAGTCGCTGTTTTGGGCAAAAGCCCTACCTCAGGAATGATCCTCATGATGGGCTTTTGCCCGAATGTCGACACTTCTGCTCCTTGGATGCTGCCTGATCTTCTTTGCTTTTCCAGCACCACACTCTCAACTCTAATGTCACACTGTGGAATTACCAACAGACTTCAAAATTGAAACAACTAATTTTTATTATAACATGTTTCATTGCTTGATGCAAAACCAATAACAATTCTGTGGGCGGCACGGTGGCACAGTGGTTAGCACTGCTGCCTCACAGCGCCTGTAGACCCGGGTTCAATTCCCGACTCAGGCGACTGACTGTGTGGAGTTTGCACGTTCTCCCCGTGTCTGTGTGGGTTTCCTCCGGGTGCTCCGGTTTCCTCCCACAGTCACAAAGATGTGCGGGTCAGGTGAATTGGTCAAGCTAAATTGCCCGTAGTGTTAGGTAAGGGGTAATTGTAGGGGTCTGGGTGGGTTGCGTTTCGGCGGGTCGGTGTGGGCTTGTTGGGCCGAAGGGCCTGTTTCCACACTGTAAGTCTAATCTAAACAATTCAATAATTTGCCATGAAAAAGTACACAAAAGATTTAATCTATTATGAATAGCTACAATGAGGGATAGATACTTCACTGAATGGGTTGCCACTTACTTTTACAACGTTTTGGCTTCACGTCGGTATCTGACGTGGAACATGTACCATGTCTGATTACCCAGTCTTGTGCTTTTGAACGTATTCCATTCAGTCCAATACCCAAGGTGCATAACAATAAACAAAATTTATCTTTCATGCAAGTTGTAGATTAATTAATGACTTAATGACATGATACTTCATGCATTTTTGTATTATGATCCGTGCACTATTGCTCAGTTTTTTTGGGGGGAGGTGGGGTCTCTGTCATGTTGTACTTTATCAAACTGTTAAAAAAAGTGTTTTATTTTCTATATTTATACTTTTTCCATTGGTAAATTAATTTTGATTGATGTACATTCTACCCCTCATTTCCTCCCAATTGCACAAGATATCGCCATTGTATCTTTTATTGTTGATTCATGCAGCTACAAACTGCATTCTTCTCTTATATTGAGTGTAATTCAAGGTGACATGCAGTAAACTGACTCGGAAGTAGATCAGCACAATTGCATTCTCTAGTAAAATGTATCTTGTATTTAGAAGTGTTTTAAATGTTCAAAACATTGTAAGACATTACATTATTCTGTCTGCTGTGCAGCTTGTTCTTGTTTAAAATGGTACATTTCCTATGTCCAGGAAATATAGCTAGTGAATTCCAATGGTGTTTTGTGTAAATGTAGTGTTAAATATGTGAAATAATGTACATTGTTTAAATCTGCCTGCAGAGTATTATAATGTGATAGTGCCTTGATTTTGCAGGAGTTCAAGTGTGGAGTTATTTGAAATGCACAACTGCTTTTGTTCACGAATGGAATGCTGAATCTGCAGAAATATTTGGATGGTTCTAAGTGATATGCATGGTGGTGATCCAACTGAGGGCGATTACATAATGCTGTAAACCATTAAGACAAATATGTAATTATTCCTTTGTTACCTGAATGCTAAGATTGCTTAATTGCCTGAAAATTGTTTGCAACTTAATATATCTTATCTTATATTGCTTAGATTTTGTTTTCCATCATTGCCTGTTGTTACTGTTGCATTTGCTGCTACTGATGTTGAGGCAAAAGATTGAAAATCTCACAGTATATCTCAGTATTTCTGATAGTGAATCACAAATAAAGTTATCATTTTATTAAAGTTAAAAATCACACAACATCAGATTACAGTCCAACAGATTTATTTGGAAACACTAGTTTTTGGAGTTCTGCTCAGGTAGCTGTGGAGCAGGATCATAAAACACAGAATTTATAGCAAAAGATTACAGTGTCATGCAACTGAAACAATATATTGAACAAACCTAGATTGCTGTTAAGTCTTTCATCTTTTAGAATGGGTTGCAGGTTTTGGTTCATTAATATGTAAATCCCGGAACTCCTTTTAGACCATAGAAAAGTACAGCACAGAACAGGCCCTTTGGCCCACAATGTTGAGATAACTCACATTCTTGAAATAACTTAAGGTTTTACACACGCACACACACACACACTTACATACTCAAGCAGACCCTCTCTCATACACATTCTCTCTCTCATACACAAATACATACACACCCCACACTCACACCCATGAATGCACCCTCTCACAGCCTTATACTCTATCACACTCACACACACACACTCCACCAAGCATGCACACAAGCAAACACACACACTCTCACATGCACTCACACTCACATGCACACATTCATATCCTCCCTCTCTCATGCATGCACGCACACACACAGTCTATGGGATGAATTTGCATTTGCAGACACAGTCTATTTTGTGCAAAAAGCACACAATCTGCAGGCAGTCAATCCATGTAACATTTTATAAATTCCTACTTTGGAAATAGAACCAATCTGACTCAAGACTGGGATACAAACAGACTCTAAACTCACACCTTTAATACATTGCTGAGCTGAGATGTCATTTTTAAAAATAAAACGTTAAATTATGTTGAGAATATGACTTAAATGAAGTTCAGGGATTTACATAATAATGAGCCAAAATCTGCAATCCATTTTAAAAGATGGAAAACTTACCAGCAATCTAGGAAATTCTGTGTCTTATGTCCTGCTCCATAGCTACCTGATGAAGGAGCAGTGCTCTGAAAGCTAATGTTTCCAAATAAACCTGTTGGACCTGGTGCTGTGTGATTTTTAACTTTATCCACCCCAGTCTAACACTGGCACATTCACATCATCATTTTATTAAAGGAATATAATACCCAGAACTGAGAAGAAGAATAACTCACCACCATTAATTCAGCATAACTTTATATTTGGGATTGTTTTACACAGTCATTTTTGTACCAATATGTTCAAAACATTAAAATGTTCTTGCATTGGATAAATTTAGCCCTTATACATCCATTACACATCTCTTACAAAATGAAGATGGAGATCTATGGGCAACTGATTTTCCTGTTTCTCATGTCCCTGTTGCTCAGAAGGTAGAGTGCATTTCAAAAATACTTCATCTGTAATGACCTGAGTTTGCTTATATTTCCAGCCATTCCTCCAAGACCTTGTACCTGATGTGGACCAATGCTGAGGTAATGCAGAGGAAATTCAGAGCTGTTCAAAATCTCTCAAGCCTGAAACATTGTGAATGGCCACTGCCATCAAGGTTTTCTGATTGTTGTCCAAAATGGTAACAGATTTCCATCAGAAACCCTTGTACTTGGAAGAAAACTAGGGCCTATTGTTGATCCTGTTGTCTTCACTTTCTATTCTTTCCTGAATAGGTAGAGTTTGGGTTTAGAGGCCATTCATCTGGATACCTCATGAAATGAATACCTTTCTAACACTGAGGGAATAAAATGATGTGATAGAGCCATGGTTGCCCTCATCTCTCTTATTACAGTGTCCCTGGTGTGTACTAAATTATAGGTACAGCAAAACAAGAAAATCAGCCCATTATCTTTTGTCTTGGTAATTCCAGTAACAATGTAACAGTAGTTATGTCTTTGACTATTAATGTTAATTCTTACTGCTAGTAATAATAAATGGTTTTGAACTATAGGCACTGCGTTAACGTTTTTTAAAAATGTAACTATGAGGAAGTAAGTGCAGTATCCCACCATCTCTGAAACCTGTTAATGAATCCAGTTTAGATGGATAGTTTTCTACCCTTTCACCTTCCTGTCTGTATCCTCTGAGATGAGGTGAGGATAGCTGGGGACAAAAACCCAAATTTTTTTGGGGAAAGAAAATGGTTGCAGAAGGGATAGGTCATCTTGTGCTTTCTGGGGCCAAGTCATCTTGGAATGTGCAGTAAGAAAATGGAATTGAACTATAATCAGGAGTCTGCAAAATATCAGCTTTGCTACCAGTTTGAGGAGAAAGTGAGGTCTGCAGATGCTGGAGATCAGAGCTGAAAATGTGTTGCTGGAAAGGCACAGGAGGTCAGGCAGCATCCAAGGAACAGGAGATTCGATGTTTCGGGCATAAACCCTTCAAACTGGTAGCAAGGCTGAAAATGTGTTGCTGGAAAAGCACAGGAGGTCAGGCAGCATCCAAGGAACAGGAGATTCGACGTTTCGGGCATAAACCCTTCTTCAGGAATCATTCCTGAAGAAGGGCTTATGCCCGAAACGTCGAATCTCCTGTTCCTTGGATGCTGCCTGACCTGCTGTGCTTTTCCAGCAACACATTTTCAGCCTTGCTACCAGTTTGAAATGGTTTTCCAAACTGCTTTGGAGGTGGTAACATCGTGATAAGAGGAGACTGAAACCAATCTGACCATCTGCGCAGACTCATCTGATTTTTAAACCAAACAGCTCTTCGGGACATTGACCAACTTGCTTTCTTAATGAGAATTGTGTTTAGTTTTGTAGAAGATGGGATTCCATCTAAACATGCAATTCAATTTTTGTTATCCTCACTGGAATACTAAAAGAGTTCCTTGTCAGTGGAGAAATTTATTAGTTTTTGCTGAGATACCTCTCAAATAAATATGTAATAAGTAGTTTTGTCTGTCTGGGAAGACATATCAGGAAAGTGTAAACTAATGAGTGAAAACTTGGTAAATTTGGTTTTATTGAAATTCCTTAATTGGTGACTGACTTATTTTCCAGACTAAACAATAAACAGGTGAAATTACAGCATAGTATATATTTTCAATTGTCAATTGCTATAGCATAGAAAGCGGACATTATGCCCATCACATTCATGCTAACTCTTTACTATAGTAATCCAAAATTAGCTCACCTGCCCTGTTCTCTTCTAATAGACAATCAAATGTTTGCAAGTTTCCTAAAAAGACATATTTCCTGCGGGGAACACGACTACAACATTATTTTCTTTTTGTCTAAATGTTTGGGAATAAATAAATGCAATTGAATTCATTTTAGACAGAGAACATCCAAAGTTATGATGAAATGGTCCTGAATGTGTTGCGTGTTTTAAGATTTGAAGTTTTAATTTTATCGCATTCCTTAAAAACAGATTTTATGATTTTGCTTGAAAAGCCAGGCAGTGGAAGTTTTGGCTGAAAACAATGTAGGTTGAGGTAAATTTCAACTTATCTCTAGAGAGCAAAACTGCATTTCAGTTAGGATATCCAAAAGAAATTGCCCAATTTTCCTTTTATCATGTGGTTCTATACTGCTTCTGCATCCTGCACTAGGTTTTACCTTCATTAGATCAAAAGAAACGTCATCTTAAATCTAACTGTGTACAATCTCTGACACATCTAGTGAATACAATACCAAAACCTTACTTTGTATAATCATTGAAAAGAAAAAAAACTGTCAACTGTTTGATCAGCATCAGCTGAAAATTTGGACAAGATTTAATTGTGATTTGCAGATGCCGGTGTTGCACTGGGGTGGACAAAGTTAAGAATCACACAACACCAGGTTATAGTCCAACAGGTTTAATTGGAAGCACTAGCCTTCGGAGCGCTGCTCCACAACCACCTGATGAAGGAACGGCGCTCCAAAAGCTAGTGCTTCCAATTAAACCTGTTGGACTGCAACCTGGTGTTGTGTGATTTTTAACAAAAGATTTAAAAGTAACTTTGCCGTTATTGCAGTTCTTTGTTGAGGCACCTTATGTTTATCAAAAGATGGAGAATACATGAAGAGCATATAACAATTACAGGAGGACTTAATAAGGTAGTAGGCTATACATGATTCAGTATGTAGTGTACAAAGGATACATAGTGACTGTTATTTTTAGTTTTATAAGTTACATGAATCTTTGAGAGTTATATTCAACAGCAGAACTCATGTTATAGAACTGATCATTAGCCACATATTCTGTGAACAAATTGAAGAAAGAAGCAGTCTCCTCAGAAACAAATGTCTGCTTTGATGAGAGATGTAAAAAGGCCTACAGAGAGAATTGATTCCCTCAAGGAAGAATGTGCATAGGAGGGAGAAAAATGCATTATTAATGAGGAGTTAAGGAGCTCAATAAACCAGCATCAAATTTAAGTGGAAGTGTTTTTATTTTAAACCAGATCTAAGGAAAGATTTTTCTTTTCAATGATTATACAAAATGAGGTTTTAGTATTGTATTCACTAGATGTGTCAGAGATTGTACACAGTTAGATTTAAGATAAAAGTTTCTTTTGATCTAATGAAGGTAAAACCTAATGCAATGCTTGCCTGTAACTTAGTTGGCTGTGGTTATTTCTATAAAATTAAATGTAGTTTGTCCAAACAAAATAGCTTTGGTAAAAGGTCACGTATACAGAAAGATATAAATTGGGAGCAAAAGTGGGACAGCTGGCCCTCTGAATCTGCTTCTTCATTTGGTGACATATTGTCTGATGTAATTGTGGCCTCTCCTTTCCCCCCATTAACCCATTCAACACCCTTGTCAGTCAAGCATCTTTCAGCTCAACATTAAATATATGCAAGGACGCAGCCTTCAGTGCTCTCTTGGGAAGAGAATTTCACAGATTAGTCCATCTGAGAGAAAACTTTAAATTGAAAATTATTTTTAATCTGTTTGCCTAGTTCTAGCCCCATCTCTAATTGGAAACGTCTGTCAAGCCCCCTCAGGCAAATGTCTTTACTTTTAAAGTCAGGGCCCTTGAAATAAATGGCTACATTCCATTGGCCTTGCTAATCACTTGCTGCAGCTACATGCTAATTTGTTGTGATTCATGCATCAGGACACCCAGATCCCTCTGTACCCAACATTCTGCAGTCACTCTCCATTTAGATGGTGTTCTGCTTTTCTATTCTTCCAACCAAAATGAACAGGTTCACATTTTTCCACAATATACTCCATCTGCTCCTGCTCACTTAACCTACCTGGGTTCCTTATCAGACTCCTTATCCCCTCTTTGCAAATTATTCTCCTACTTACCTTTGTGTCATCGGTGACTTTAGGAAACATGTATTTGGTCCCTTCATCTAAGCCATTGATATAGATTGTAAGTGGTTGAGATCCCAGCAAAGATCACTATGATACTCCACTTGGCAATCTGAAAATGACTCAGTTATCAGTTCACTCTATTTCCTGCTAGCTAACCAATTTTCTATCCAAATTAGTATCATTATCTCTACACCATGTGCTATTTTGCACCATAACATTTAATTGGCATCTTGTTAAATACTTATGGAAATCCAACCCTATCTGCAGGTTTCCCTTTATCCATGTTGCTTGTTACTTACTTAAAAAATTCTAATAAATTAGTTAAACATAGTTTCATTTTCTCAAAACTACATTGACTCTGCTTGATTACAGAAATTTTGCTAATGCCTTGCTATAACTTCCTTAATAATAAATTAGAACATTTTTCCCTATGACAGCTGTTAGGTTGGTGGATTTGTAGTTTCCCACTTCCTGTTTTCATCCTTTGACGAATAGAAAAGTTACAGTTGCTGTTTTCCAATCTGATGGGTCTTTTCTAGAATCTATTTGTGAAGTAGGAAATCTAAGGAATTTTGGAGAATTAAAACAAAACATCTACTTTCTCAGGTCGGTATGGACATGTTGGGCCGAAGGGCCTGTTTCCACACTATAGGGAATCCAATCCAACCTAAACCCTAGGATGTGAGCCACCTGGCCCAATGAAGTTGTCAGCCTAAAGATTTAAAGATTAAAGGTTTAAAAACTTCCTCAGTACCTTTTCCTGGTTGATTGTAGTTGATTGAGTTCCTCCCTTCCATTAAGCTCTTGAAGCACAGTTTTTACTGTAATGTTTTTGTATTTTCACAATGAAAACCTTGACAAAAGAAAAATGTTCAATGCATCTACCATTTCATTATTTGCCATTATTAATTCCCTGAATTTTCTGTACAGCACCAACACTTAGTTACTCTTATTTTTAAATATCAGTAGGAACTCTGACCAACTGCTTTTATGTTTATAACTTGATTAGAGACAAAAATGATGGAATCCAAGGTAGACAAGCAGGGGGCTGGGAGAACACAGCAAGTCAGACAGCAGCAGGAGATCGGGAAGTCAATGTTTCAGGTGTAATCCTTCTTCAGGACTGAGGGTGGGTGTGGGGGAGCTTGCAGATAAAGAGGGTGGGGAGGGAGGGTGGTGAGGTGGGGATAGGTGAAGACATGTAGAGGGCACATGCTTAGAATACTGGGATGCTTGGGAGTGGAATGCCTCCTCGTCCAAGCAGATGTTGTGGAGGCTGAGGAATTGGGAGAGTGGGATGGAATTTGTGTAGGATACTGGGTGGGAGGAGGTGTAGTTCCTTTTCTGACATGACCATCCTTGGCCTCCTCCTGCCACAATGGATCAAACTGCAAATTGGAGGAAGAGCAGTCATTGTTTTTACCTTGGAGGAAGAGCACCTCATCTTCCCCTTGGGCAGCCTTCAGCCTGGAGGACTCAACATTGAGTTCTCCAATTTCAAATAGCCTCCCTTCCCAGCTCCTCCCCTCCCATCTATTCCATTCCTCTTAGCCACCTACTGGATTTGTTCCTCCCATCGCCCAACACAACCAGGTCATAACTCTCTACCTGTCTTCACCTATCCTCACCTCACCACCCTGCACTCCCCACCCCCGTTTATCTGAAGCTCCCCCTACACCCACCCCCATGCCTGAACAAGGGTTACATCTGAAATGTTGACTTCTTCACCTCCTGATGCTAACTGGCATGCTGTGTTCTTCCAGCCTCCTGTCTGTTCTACATTTATGTTTATATTCTAATTTCTCCCATTTATTTAGTCATTTTTTTACTGGTTTCTATGTTGCCTTGTGTTCTGACTTGTCGTTAGTCTTTGCTAAGTCACATAATTTTTGTTTCAATTTGATACTATTTTTGATTTCCTTAGTTAACTACAAGTGATGTAGCTTCTCCTCGGGTCTTTCTCAACAGGAATGTATTTTTGCTGAGTGTTTTGAAATATCTCTTAAAGACATTTCACTGTACTGATAGGTATCTTCACTTTGAAGCAATTAATTATCCCCACCTCATACTCATTATCAGTTCTCAAATTATGTATTTTCTCTTTGACTCAAGAACATACTGCTCCAAGAAACTGACTCAAAAAACACTTTACAAACTCATCTTTCAGGCTACCATTGTCAAAACAGTTAATTTAATCTATATGTAGATTAAAATCACTCATGATTATCATCATATTGGTCTCACCATCCCTTTTATTTCTTCCTGTATACTCTGTCCTACAAAGTAGTTACTGATAGGGGAATTATAAACTGCTCCTAAAAGCGACTTCTTCCCTTTGCTATTCTTTGTCTCTACCCAAACTGATCCTAATTCTTGATTTTGAGAAGTAAAGACATCTCTCACTGTCATCTATAATGAACAGAGGTCGTCTGCCTGCTTTTCCTAATTTCTTATGTTTCCAATTTATCCCTTGAATATTCAGAACCGAACCTTTGTCATCTTTTAGCCACGTCTCTTTAATGATCATCAGTTCACACATATTTATTTCCAGTGATGTGACAATTAATCCATTTTGGTCTGGATTACATTTTCTCCACAGTTTCCTGCAGCTGCACAGAGCTCCACAGCATGTGTGCAGCGATGACTACCAGAATCAGAACCAGTGTGTCCAGACCATGATCAATGTGTGTAGACTCTTCGAGCGGCTGCATGACTAGTTTAGAAGGAGCATTGATTATGAATGTTCTGTGCATTCAGAAACAGGGCTCTTAGTCATGTCTTTTTATTATTTTTCGCAACCTATAACCTTATCTGTGGGTGTACTGTGAGGACTGTACAGTCTTCCTGCCAAAGTCTGAATTTCAATGCCTTTAGAGCTACTTTGCTCTATTGCTTAGTCCATGCCCTTGAATTTATCATATCCCTCACCCATACTATCTAGTTTACACGTTCTTAACTCCTTGCATTACTTAAAATTCTATTTTTGTGTTTTCATATTGAGTACATTGGCATTCTTGTCAATGTCTTTATTTAAGGTTAAAAAGCAGCAAGGTGATGGCTACATTTTGACTGAGCCCATGTATTGATAACATTTATCAGGAGGGAGGGAGGGAGAGACAGGAGGTGGAAGAAGCTGTAAGGCTGAGTAAGTAATAAAGTCTATCCACAATGGAATGTGCCTTGGTTGCTGTCTCATGATTGGCTTGTATCCAAGTAGACATTGGTAAGGTAGGATAATTGCATAAAAGTGAAAATTGAAAACTAAGGGTGAAAGTTTCCCAGCCTCTGAACAATGCGGACAATGAATAGTCAGATGGGAAAATATGGCAAGATCAGTGAAATCTGACTCTTGATATTGAGAGGAACATGCCTGATTCTGCACCCAGGGTTTGAATGGCAAGAAACATCAAAAGTGAGCAGTGAGTGTCCTATTTGTATACATTGACATCTCATTATTACCTTTTCTTCCCTCATTTATATGCATTTGTGATTCTCCCATCCAGTGGAGAGAGAGGAGATGGCTAAACTTCCCCACACAAAGTCAAGAGTGGGTACCTGGCATCTTGAGCTTGCAGTTTGATCCTCCAGATCTCTGTCCCAGTCAGCACTCCTCAATATCTCAGGGCAACTGTCTGCTCATGCCATCATCAGAATTTGGTATCAGCCTCACCACAGCATCATAGCACATCCATATGGGGAGGTGATGGTTTAGTGGTATTATTACTAGACTGGTAACCTCAAGACCAGGTATTGTTCTGGGGACCTGAATGTGAATCCTGCCACAGCAGATAGTGAAATTTGTATCAATAAAAATCTGGAATTAAAAGTCTAATAATGGCCATAAAACCATTGTCAATTGTGGGAAAAAAACCCATGTCCAAAGCTCACTAATGTCCATGAGGCAAGGAAACCACCATCCTTACCTAGTCTGGCCTATGTGTGATTCCAAACCCTCAGCAATGTCATTGACTCTCAATTACTGTTTGGGCAACTAGGGATGGGTAATAAATGCTGGCCTAGCCATGACACCCACATTCTGTGAATGAATAACAAACCTCTGACTCATTTTTGAATATAGCTATACATTTCAATGTTGCAATGTTGTATTGTAATGCTGCTGCCAGGTCACTTTGCATGCAGGGACAGGCATCCATGTTATGCATCAGAGCAGGCCGCACCTCTGGTCCTCTCATTTGCTTTTTTAGTGCTCACTCATTTCACCCCTCCTTGGATGCTCACGGCAACCCTGCTTTGCCTTTTTGTGCTTTGCTATCTCATTCAGAACGTATAGGCTCATAGAAGATGTTTTGCCTTGCCTGTTAGTGCAGATACAAAGTCAGGGCAGCCTGTCATTGTTGTTAGCAATGATCAGCCAAGACGTGGACATGTTGCTGTATGACACTGTGCTACTTCATTGTCACTCCTGCTGTATGTGCCAGTAGTTTATGCAGCAAACGCACTGCATGTGCTTCAAGCAAGTGACCATCTGTCAAATTCTAAAGAATTTTAGTCCTCAGCCAAGCCAAGGGTCATCACTCAGGCAGTCCTGCCAGTGTCTGACAAAGACAGCATCGAGACCAGTCCAGGGCCTTGGACGTGGTCAGTTGGCAGCTTGCAACAGTCAGAGTCAGGGGTTCAGTAACACTGCAGTCGAGGAAATGAACCACAGTCAGTTCTGCACATAGAATCAAACAATCCCTACAGTGTGGAAACATGCACTTCGGCCCAGTAAATCCACACTGACCTCCAACGAGTATCCCAAACAGGCCCATTCCCCTATTACACTGCATTTGCCCCTGACTAATGCACCTAACCTAAACATCCCTGAACGCCATAGTTAATTCAGCATGGCTAATCCAACTTTACTGCATATCTTTGGACTGTGGGATGAAATTGGAGCACCTGGAGGAAACCCACGCAGACACGGGGAGAATGTGCAAATTCCACACAGACAGTTGCCTGAGGCTGGAATTGAACCCAGGTCCCTGGCACCGTGAGGCATCAGTGATAACCACTGAGTCACTGTGCTAGGGTGACAAGTGAATAGGAAAGAACAGGTGCCAGGTGGGGATGGGGTTCCTGTGCCAGATGGGTGGGGTACAGATGCCCAGATGGTTTGAGAGTGTAAGGTGGTAGGTAAGTGGGAAAAGTTGGTCACTTGCTGGGGAAATGCATTCAGGTGTATGATGGGAGTCAGTTTGGGTGTTTGGAACTTGCCCTTTGGAAGTTTCAACTTTGCTAGTAATTAGGATGTATTCAGTACTTTGAGAAGTCTCAATGCACATCTTTAAAGTGTCCATCTGGTTTTTGACAGTCTGGAGACTGGAAAATCTGGGCCATTAAAGTATGTAATATTTTGTCGATTTCTGGGGATTGTCAATGTATACAATACCTGTAGTTTACTTCATACCACATGAGTGATGTTGCCATGGTGCATTGATCACCCTTCTGCAGTTGCCTAGAAAGGTGGTAATGGTTACAGTCTCCTTGAATTGCTGATGATCTTGTAATGATGGTGCTCTTCCAAAGATTTTAATCATGGATGTCTGAGAAATTGATGTGATGATGGTGAGAAAATGACATTACAAAATCAAGTGATGCCTGAAGGGGACCTTGAGGTGATGGTATTCCCAGCATATTTTTGTTCAGGATTGGTGATTGAATCATGGTTCATGGAGTGTACAACAAGATCTATGCTGTACAATCCATCCTGCCAGTGCTGCCTGTTATTAGGATCAGCCAACACTGTCCCATACACTCTAAAACAGTAAATTAATCCCCAGACTATGATTCTTTCTCTTTCCCTGCCACATTCCCTTCACCCCTTGCCTTTCGATTCAGGGTTGTGGGAAGATGTTTGGATTGTCTCCTGTTTGAGAAGGGCATTTCCTGACTTTTTTTAAATTCCTTCATGGGATGAGAGCATCACTGGCATGATCAGGGTTTGTTGGCCAGCCCTTATTGTGTTTGAGGAGGTGGGTATGATTTTTGAGGCATGAACAATGTCTGCAGCTCTAAGTTCATCTTTGGTTGCTTTAAAATTGGAAAGCATGTGAATGGAGCTTAACATTGTGGAGCCATCAGCAAATATCTCCACTCTTCACTTTAGGACAGGTATAAGTCATTGACAATTTGAGCTAAGTGTTTTGTTCCAAGAAATCCAGGAAGCTGAAGCATCAACAGCTTATTATGGAGATGTTTACTCTACAGTGGCAAAGTTAGACTAAGCTGGTTCCTACCCAAAATGGCCAATGACACCACCACTATGTCACATGACAGACTCTTAAAGTGATAGTCCACCATACTTACATAAATATATGATTTGGAGATGCTGGTGTTGGACTGGGGTGTACAAAGTTAAAAATCACACAACACCAGGTTATAGTCCAACAGGTTTAATTGGAAGCTTCCAATTAAACCTGTTGGACTATAACCTGGTGTTGTGTGATTTTTAACTAACAACATAAATATACAACACAAAGGACTATTTCTGTGTTTAAGAGTCAATCTTGACTATTCCCATATAATATTCTTAACTTTTATTTTGTCAGATTAAATTGGTATTTCAATAACATGATTTCATTTAAAATAGTATATCTCTCCTCACAATTATTATTTGATTGCAAAAAGAATCAGTAAAATATGAGTCATTCATAGATATTTCCACTTCTGCCTCTCTGTTCATCCATATTGTTCAGCATCTTTACAAACCTTTGCATATCTCCAGTATTATCATTATAGAAGCAACTCCTGCAAAACCCTAAGCTGGCCCAACTCACATTTCCTGCTGTTTGCCACAAAGCAATCAATTTTGGGATATAGTGTTGACATTTTCAAGTCTCTAAATTAGAATTTTATTGTTCGACATCCTAATGAAATGCCATTAATTATTGTAATCCACTTAGTTCTCCCAAATTACACAATTTTCAAATCCCCTGAAGATATGAATTGCTCATGGCATTTCAAGGAAAACGCTAAAGTTGTTCCTTGAGTTTAATCCTGTAATTACAGAGAGGAATAAAACACTTATTCTAGTTACTGAATCAAACGAATCTGATTGGTAATTATCTTGTGGCTGTTAACTTGATCCATATAAAATCAGTACTGTTTGGGATCAATATGAACTGCATAAGGTGTCAATCATTGATCCGAGTCACATTTTCATGAGGTTTGAGCAGTGTTGTGAATGTTATGCTATTAATTAATGATGCCAGCGCGGTTGTGATATCTGAATAAATCATGTTAACTGGCACTCTCAAGGCTCAACTCAGAAAATTGTCCAGTACTAGAATAAACCTACATAGTAAATAAATAAACTTTACAGACATTTCTTTTTCCTAATGGAAACCAGCAAATATTATCAAATGCTACCTCAAGCCAAATAAGAAGCATGACTTAGCGAAAAGTGTAGGAAGTTCAATTTCTATATGACATAATTTAGGAATTGAATAGGGGGCTTCCATTTAAGATGGTGGAGACTTTCTTCAATCAGAGGGTCGAGAGTCTCAGGACTGTTTCATTCTCTTTGCTTTAAAGGATTTCATCTTGCCCAGTACACATGCTTCTTTATTCTTTTTGCCTGGAAAGTTTCTAATTCTGCATTATAGCAATGCTGTTTCAAATTCCTTCTTTTAAAGGCTTTTAGACTGCATGGCATAACAGAATTATTTTCTTGAATTTAAAGCTTTAAGTGCTGCAATATAAAAACTCTATGTCTAAGAAGAGTGGGGCTTTTTTTGTGTTATTTAGGTCAAAATGGTTTTTTTTCCACAGTTTCATGGTGACATGGTCACTTTCCTATCTTCCACAATGTAATAAACAATAATTGTTCTCTTCCACAACTTTCCCAAATAAAGTCTTGTGCCTGTGCCCTTAATAAATTCTTCCTACCGGAACTCCACATTAAGGAATGGATCATATCTGAGCCTCAATAATCTTACTATCTTCTGCTGTTAGGTTCTGTCTGTTTAGGAGTATAAATTGCCTCCTTGTCACCTTAATTCTGGAATTCACAATGTTATTACCTCAGTTTGAATCATTTCTAGGCTCCAGATTTCCCTTCCTTAGATGTGCCTTGTACCAATTGCTGGCTATGGTGGCAGTGCTTGTTGTGAGCTGTGAGCACTCCTTTCTTTACTTCTAGCCTCCTCAGCTTGTTCAGCCTGAAGTAAAATGTTTTTATAATTAAATACTGATTTTCCTTTGCATTAGTTTCTCTGTGAGCTGTTTCACTTTTCCTGGTCGCTGCAGCCGCTGACTGGCAATGTGAGCAGTTCTTAAAATCATAAATGCTTTAAAGATGTCAGTGGAAAATTCTTGTGTTTGCTGGAATTTGTTCTGTGTGGCTAAATCGAATTCTAATTCACACTTTTGACATCCCATGTTGCATTTAGTTTTGGGAATACCAACCACTGGTGGGTAGAGGTTGGGCTGATTTGCTGCAATCATCTTGAGTCTGAATGAAATGAGGCACTGAGTTTAAGCAAGATATACTTCATTGCACAATAGCAACCAGGTACATGTAATGTCAGTCTAATTAAGATTATTGTTAAGATTATGAGGAGGTTTGCTGTATACAAGATCCTGGGATGTTCAGCCTTATCCCCACTGAAGCCTCCATCATAAAATTGAGGAAAGCTTAATGTAGTTTCCAACATTAATCCTTTTAGTGCCATTACAGGTTGTTCTGCCATAATATGACAGTTATGTTCCTCTGCAATATGAAAAACTGCTATAGAAAATCACGCCGTAGAAGATCATTAATAGAAAATCATTATACCAGTTCAGCAGAAAGTTTGTATTATCCAAACAACACCCGCAATTCATCAATCATGTTTTAGCCAATTTGCTCTAAATGGAACATGTGTCATAGTAGAATGCTCTTCATTCTTTACACAGCTAGCCACTGCACAGATAATAAGATCTTATTTTATATTAAAATGCAAAGCGTTTTGTCTGTTATATGATTAAGCAGAAGTTTGTCTTGATCAATGCAGTAGTTCATGACTTAAATTTCAAAATTACTGATCACTTGAATTAGATATAAATGACAAGAAAGATATTGCCTTGAAAGTCTAAATGCAAAGAAGGTATGTATGATTCCATATTTAATATTTATATCCACTAAAATAATAAATATATCATTTATAAGAAGTGTTATTCAGAATGTCTACAATACACACAATTTTATTCAGTTCTTTTTTTAAACTTTAATGAAAAATTCAATTGTGTGGAGCATGAGAATGTGTGTACAAAGAAAATCTCACTCAGTGAGTGGTAGTCATCTAATATGTAACTTTTAGTTTATGTACATTAAAGAAGTTAGTGGATTAAAGTTTTTTTTGAAACTTGAACATGCACATTGTTAAATGTGTATTAATCAGGAGTTTAACTATAGTCAGACGGTGAGTATTAACACTTGAGCTCCCATTATGAACAGGTTAAATACCGGTTACTAGATCCCAAGGTGCACAAAATGTAACCCGTCTGCGTAAGTGACAGTTTGTGAATATATAAAGATAGTCTCCAGTTCCATCTTTCACTGCTTGACCATCTGATTTAAAACATACATGACCTTATTTTCATCTTTGTTCGTGTACTCCAGCAAAGCAGCAGAAATATTTTAGCATTCTATGAGAATATCTTTGTTTGCAATATTGAAGTTAGTATTTTGATATAACTAAAAGATGAGAAGAATGGGTGTTAAGGCTTAAATACTGTTTTTATAATTAAATATGACTGGCAATGATTGTAAGGAGGAAAGGAAACCAAAGAGATGTTACTCCAACAAATGACTGTTCGTTTATCATGGCCATGTGGATAGTATATTAATATTGACACTGGCAAGACAATGCATTGGATCTTCACCTCTGCATTGATCGGTTACATAAGCCTAAAGCAGGGCAAGACTATTGGAAATTGGCATGAATAAGTAGGGAGTCTCAGAGTTGGGAGAATGAAATGAAGTGAGTTGTGAAAAAGATACAAAGGAAAAGCTGGGTTTTGGTCAGGAAACAAGTATGATGGGATGAGGAAGGAAGTGTTCTGATTGGATTACATCCAAGTTTTGAAGCTGTTGAGTCTGTGATATTCTCTGCTGGGAATACACAGGCTGGATTGTATTGTCCTAGAGTCACACAAGAAATGGTAAGCCAGACAATGCTGGTAGACCTGATGGAGTTTGTTGAGCCAAGGCAAACACAGAGCTGATTCAACTCCAGTCATTTATGGGAGGAGCAGTGTTTGGACACAGGAAGAAATTTTAGCAAATTTTATATGGAGAAGATGAAAGAGATTCATTTGGGAACTTGTGTTAATGTGTTGCTGGAAAAGCGCAGCAGGTCAGGCAGCATCCAAGGAGCAGGAGAATCGACGATTCGGGCATGAGCCCTCCTTCGGGAATGAGGAAGGTGTGCCAAGCAGGCTAAGATAAAAGATAGGGAGGGGGGACTTGGGGGAGGGACGTTGGGAATGCGATAGGTGGAAGGAGGTTGAGGCAAGGGTGATAGGCCGGAGAGGGGTGGGGGTGGAGAGGTCAGGAAGAAGATTGCAGGTCAAGACGGCGGTGCTGAGTCCGAGGGTTGGGACTGAGATAAGGTGGGGGGAGGGGAAATGAGGAAGCTGGAGAAATCTGCATTCATTCCTTGTGGTTGGAGGGTTCCAAGGTGGAAGATGAGGCGCTCTTCCTCCAGGCGTCGTGTTACCATGGTCTGGTGATGGAGGAGTCCAAGGACCTGCATCTCCTTGGCAGAGTGGGAGGGGGAGTTAAAGTGTTCAGCCACGGGGCGGTTGGATTGGTTGGTGCGGGTGTCCCAGAGTTGTTGTCTGAAACGTTCCGCAAGTAGGCGGCCTGTCTCCCCAATGTAGAGGGTGCAGCAGATGCAGTAAATGAAGTGTGTGGAGGTGCAGGTGAATTTGTGACGGATATGGAAGGATCCCTTGGGGCCTTGGAGGGAAGTAAGGAGGGAGGTGTAGCGCAAGTTTTGCATTTCTTGCGGTTGCAGGGGAAGGTGCCGGGAATGGAGGTTGGGTTGGTGGGGGGTGTGGACCTGACGAGGGAGTCATGGAGGGAGTGGTCTTTCCAGAACGCTGATAGGGGAGGGGAGGGAAATATATCCTTGGTGGTGGGGTCTGTTTGGAAGTGGTGGAAATGACGAAGGATGATATCATCCCATCCACCCGCCTCCAACCTCATAGTCCCACAACCCCGCACCGCCCGTTTCTACCTCCTGCCCAAAATCCACAAACCTGACTGCCCCGGCCGACCCATTGTCTCAGCCTGCTCCTGCCTCACTGAACTCATCTCTGCATACCTCAACACGGTGCTGTCCCCTTTAGTCCAAGAACTCCCCACCTACGTTCGGGACACCACCCAGGCCCTCCACCTCCTCCATGATTGTCGCTTCCCCGGTCCCCAACGCCTTATCTTCACCATGGACATCCAGTCCCTGTACACCTCCATCCCCCATCATGAAGGACTCAAAGCCCTCCACTTCTTCCTTTCCTGTCGTACAAACTAATA
Organism: Hemiscyllium ocellatum; assembly: GCF_020745735.1. NCBI lineage: Eukaryota > Metazoa > Chordata > Chondrichthyes > Orectolobiformes > Hemiscylliidae > Hemiscyllium > Hemiscyllium ocellatum. The sequence continues at coordinate 36,880,992 of NC_083425.1, forward strand.
CCCTTCCACTGACACCCACTGAACTGGTCCTCACTCTGAACCACTCCTCTTTCCAATCCTTCCACTTCCTCCAAACCAAAGGAGTTGCCATGGGCATCCGCATGGGCCCGGGATATGCCTGCCTCTTCATTGGATATTTTTTTTTAGATTAGACTTACAGTGTGGAAACAGGCCCTTCGGCCCAACAAGTCCACACCGACCCGCCGAAGCGCAACCCACCCATACCCCTACATTTACCCCTTACCTAACACTATGGGGACAATTTAGCATGGCCAATTCACCTGACCCGCACATCTTTGGACTGTGGGAGGAAACCGGAGCACCCGGAGGAAACCCACGCAGACACGGGGAGAACGTGCAAACTCCACACAGTCAGTCGCCTGAGTCGGGAAATGAACCCGGGTCTCAGGCGCTGTGAGGCAGCAGTGCTAACCACTGTGGAAAAGTCCATCTTCAGCAGCTACACTGGCACCACCCCCCACTTTTTCCTCCGCTACATCGATGACTGTATCGGCGCTGCCTCATGCTCCCACGAGGAGGTTGAACAGTTCACCCACTTTACTAACAACTTCCACCACGACCTCAAATTTACCTGGACCGTCTCAGACTCCTCCCTCCCCTTCCTAGACCTCTCCATTTCTATCTCAGGCGACCGACTCAACGCGGACATTTATTATAAACCGACCGACTCCCACAGCTACCTAGATTACACCTCCTCCCACCCTGCCCCCTGTAAAAACGTTATCCCATATTCCCAATTCCTTCGCCTCCGCCGCCTCTGCTCCCAGGAGGACCAGTTCCAATACCAAACAACCCAGATGGCCTCCTTCTTCAAAGACCACAATTTCCCCTCGGACATGGTTGACAATGCTCTCCACCGCATCCCCTCCACTTCCTGCTCCTCCGCCCTTGAACCCCAATGGTCCTCACCTACCACCCCACCAACCTCCAGATACATTGTATCATCCTTCGGCATTTCCGCTACCTCCAGACAGACCCTACCACCAAGGATATATTTCCCTCCCCTTCCCTATCAGCATTCCGGAAAGACCACTTCCTCCGTGACTCCCTCGTCAGGTCCACACCCCCCACCAAGCAACCTCCACTCCCGGCACCTTCCCCTGCAATCGCAAGAAATGCAAAACTTGCGTCCACTCCTCCCCCCTCACTTCCCTCCAAGGCTCCAAGAGATCCTTCCATATCTGTCACAAATTCACCTGCACCTCCACACACATCATTTGCATCCACTGCACCCGATGTGGCCTCCTCTACATTGGGGAGACAGGCCGCCTACTTGCGGAACGTTTCAGAGAACACCTCTGGGACACCTGCACCAACCAACCCAACCACCCCATGGCTGAACACTTTAATTCCCCCTCCCACTCCACCAAGGACATGCACGTCCTTGACCTCCTCCATCACCAGACCATGGCAACACGACGCCTGGAAGAAGAGTGCCCCATCTTCTGCGTAGGAACCCTCCAACCACAAGGGATGAATGCAGATTTCTCCAGCTTCCTCATTTCCCCTTCCCCCACCTGAGTCCCAAACCCCGGACTCAGCACCGTCTTCTTGACCTGCAATCTTCTTCCTGACCTCTCCGCCCCTACCCCCTCTCTGGCCTATCACCATCACCTTAACCTCCTTTCACTTATTGCATTCCCAACGCCCCTCCCCCAAGTCCCTCCTCCCTACCTTTTATCTTAGCCTGCTTGGCACACCTTCCTCATTCCGGAACGTCGATACTCCTGCTCCTTGGATGCTGCCTGACCTGCTGCGTTTTTCCAACAACACGTTTTTCAGTTCTGATCTCCAGCATCTGCAGTCCTCACTTTCTCCAACTTGTGTTAATGCCACACAGTGTGGTTTTGCTAACTACAGTCCAAACAATTCCCAGAAAAGAAGATCAAGAGGCAGAAAGTTCAAAGGAAGAAGCAAAATTTCATATTCCGGATACCTGAATCCAGGTAAAATGTTATCGAGTAGAATTCCAATAGTACATGAATAACATTAATGATATTTTGTGTATTATTTAGCCTTTCTTTGGCTGGTTTACAATGCAGATGTCAAAACAATTACGTTGGGTACAACTAAACTTTTATTAATTGCAGAACTCTATGAAGTACAGTTGTATAAGAGAAATCAACTTCTATTAAGAAATTGGCCAATCTCAAATCTAGCCACTTTAGCTAGTACCACTACCCAGTAAAAGAAACTCTCTCACATCGAGGTGGGCACTATAATAGTTGCAGAAACCATATGCCCTGGTATATTAATGTCCCTTACAATGGAATCTGAATTGGAGTGCTAAACTCGTGCAACCAGCAGTTCCAGCTTTACTCCAGCTACCTACACAACAGGCCTTTTTGTGCTGAAGAGGGTGGTGAGTCACTTGAGGTGGTGTTCAGTTTTATTTTTGCTGACATTTTGTTGCGATGTTTCAGAGGGGAAAAAAAAACAATGATTTCAATTGAATAAGACACAGCATTAATGGAAAAAGGAAGGAATGTAGTCCTGTCAGTATGCACTTCTCTCGAGCCTGAGAAGTGTTTCACAGATGTTACATATGAAATTATCTTGTGTGGTGGTGCTCATTGATGAGGCATTTACCTTCACCACTTTGATTAATGCTTTGGGAGCAGACCTTGATTAGATGAAGGATTTCTACAGCATTACACCAATCTTTTTACGAACACGAAAGCTAATAAAGATACAGAATATAGATTTTCTTCTGAGAATCAACTACAGACAATCTCAAAACATATTTGACGCAATGATACTAAAAATTATTTTTAGGTAAAGTGTGCCAAATTTTAGCAAGGAGTTTGACTGCAGAAACTGTGGATGTGCACAAAATGCATATAAGACCTGAACAAAAATACAGCATTTACTTTTATGTGCTTACAAATAAATCTACAAATTTACTAAAGGGAAAACAAAATGTGTTACATGATGTGATCTAATTTTGGAACTAAGCTGAGGGTTCTTACAGTTTATAAAATCATCTGAATACTTTGATTGGATTGCAAGCTGGTAATTATTCCCAGCTCCGCATTGTTCTATATATATATATATATCCAATAAATTAGTGAATTACCAATGCTAAATGAGGTGACATTTGCATAGATACAAAATAAAGAAGGAACAGTCAGTAAGTAATAGATTTGCAGCTTCTATAATAAACTGAAATGAAGTTTGAACATTTCAATTTAATAGAAAATGAACAGACAAAAAACAAAGCATTAGTAAAAAAGAAGAAAAAAAGGTAATAAAATGGATGTTATTCTGGATCCGTATTAGAAGTTGCATCAGTCTCTTTCTCTTTATCAATAAATTGGATTGACTGGCAGTTGGACAATGATGTAAATTATACAATATGGGTTCCTGATGAAGGGCTCTGGCCCGAAACGTTGAATTTCCTGTTCCTTGGATGCTGCCTGACCTGCTGTGCTTTAACCAGCAACACATTTTCAGCTCAGTACCATGTTAATAATCAATATTAGTGTAATATAAAACACAAGCCTGCCTCCTCAATCCATCCAATTCTGCTGACTAAAATTTTAGATTGCAGTATAGCTAAGGATGATGCAAATCCTCCTAGAAGCACATAAATCAGGAATAGGAGTAGACCATTCAACCCATCAAGTCTGTTCTGCTATTCAATATACTCATGGCTGATCATTCAACTCAGTACCCTGTTCGCACTTTCTCCCCATACCCCTTGAACCCTTTAACCTCAAGAAATGTATTTAACTTCTTCTTGAAAGCACTCACTGTTTTGGTCTCAATAGCTTTTTTTTTGCAGCGGAGAATTCTACAGACTCACCACTCTTTGGGTGAAAATAATTCTCTTCATCAATGGCTGACCTAGTCCCCTTAAACTATGGCCCCTGGTTTTGGACTTCCCAGTTTTCGTGAATGTTCTTCCAGTGTTAACCCTGTCCAGGCCTATTAGAATTTTATAGATTTCTATGACATTTACCTTCATTCTTCTAAACTTTGGTGATGATAATTTTAGCTCATCCAGTCTCTCTTCATGCATCAGTCTGCCATTCTTGGAATTAGCCTGGTAAGGTTTCGTTGAACTCTTTCTAAAACAAGAACATCCTTCCTCAATTAAAGAGACCAAAATTGTACTCCAGATATGGTCGCACTAAGACTTTGGACAATTGCAGCAAGACATCCCTGCTCCTGTACGCGAAGCCTCTTGCTATTAAGGCCAGTATATCAATTGCTTTTTTCACCACCTGCTGCACCTGCACGCTTACTTTCAGTGACTTTCCCCCTTTCCCAATCTATCACTATTCAGATGATAAAGTGCCTTCCTGTTTTTGGTACCAAAGTGGGTAACCTCACAATTACTCACATTATACACCATCTGTCATGGGTTTGCCCAGCCAGCTTGTCCAAGTCACACCGAAGCATCTCTGCATTCTCCTCATGCTCACTCTGTGGGGAACCAATGGTACCATCACCAGTCTATTAATCCAGAGGACCAGTAATGGTATGTGGACCCTGGTTCAAATCCCCCCATGGCAGATGGTAGAATTTGAATTTGACAATAATCTGGAAATAAGGGTTTAATGATGACCATGAAGCCATTGCTGAATGCCAGGAAAAACACCCATCTGGTTCACTAATGACCCTTAGGAAAGGAAATCTGCCATCCTTACCTGGTCTGGCCTACATGTGGCTCCAAACCCACAAAAATATCGTCAACTGCCCTCTGGGAAATTAAGAATAGGAAGCAAATGCTGGTCCAGCAGTGATGCTCACACCCCACGAATGAACTAAAAATAAAATATTCCACCCTGCTTTGTGTTGACTGCAAACTTGGAGATATTACATTTAGTTCCCTCATCCAAATCATTAATATATATTGTGAATAGCAATTGATATATGACCAATTTCAATATAATTTTTCAGTATCAACAATACCTTTGTGATCTCTCTCCTCTTTCCTTTGTAAACCACAACCTAAAAGCACTAAGTGTGCAAGATGGGGAGAAGTTCATTCTACCCTGTTTACAGGAGTGGGATCAATTCCCGTTCAGGCAGCACCATGTAAACTGAATGCCCCCTCCCTATTTCCATGATATGTGTGTGCAGTCCAGCCCAATACGATCTGCTCAACAGGCAAGGAGATTGGTAAGTTTTGATCGTAAATACAATCTGTTCTTCTGAAAAAGAAGCTGCATTGAATCAAAAGGGGCTGCTGTTAACTGTAAATGTTGCAAATAATGATAATAGAAATGAAGTGCTGGGGCAGAGAGAAGGTACCATGGTTCAGAGGTGTAATGATGGAGACTCAAGTCATGGAGATTATCAGGAGGATGTTTCTGTGGGGGGTTTACCTTCCAAAGGGAATGGGAGCAGGTGGCCAGGAAAATGAGCTCACACAATCTGATTCCAAGGATTTGGCAGCAAAACTGAGAGAAATTCAACAATCTTACACAGATGGTCAAGCTCAGTGAGTGCATTTTCACACGCTCTCTCCAACATATCACCACGCTCAATGCACCTCAGCCCTCATCACTTAAGCATTAATCCTTCCTGGCAATCAAGATTCAGGCCAACTCATCCTCACATATGACTTTCAATTATATTCATGATGTGGAAGTGCTGGTGTTGGACTGGGGTGGACAAAGTTAAAAATCACACAACACCAGTTATAGTTCAACAGGTTTATTTGGAAGCACTCGCTTTTAGAGCACTGCTCCTTAATCAGGTAGCTGTAGAGAAGGATCGTAAGACACAGAATTTATGGCAAAAGATCACAGTGTCATGCAACTGAAACAATCTGGTTGTAGGTTTACTAGGTAACATCTTCAGTAAGCCTACAACTGAAACACTGGTTGTGAAGCCTGCTTTCTGTTTATATGTTTAGATTGCTGTGGGTGGAGGTAGGGGTGCATGGGGGCGGTGGTGCACATGGGGTGGGGATGGGGCAGACAGGTGTTGGGGGTGGGGTCTCATGCACGGTATGCTGCTGCCTAGTGTCCTGAACGGGGAGGGAACTTAGCAACTGCTTGCTGTGTCAATCCCATTGAACTGGTTTGGGGGAGTGGGGTGGAGGCTTCACCAATGCTGCAGGTCCCTTACATACGAGTGTGTGTCTGCTCAGAAACAAACCCTGAGACAGAGAGAAGGAGCAAGGCAGGTGGAGAAAGGAGAAAGGAAACTTCGGAAAACTCCGAGCCCCAGAGGAGAAGCATTGAATCAATTAACCAAATAATCAATTATCCAAATGAAATAGTGCCTGCCCATCTTATTCAGATAATCGAGGTTCCTCTGTACTTCCAAATAAATCTGTTGGACTATAACCTGGTGTTGCATGATTTTTAACTTCAACTATATTAACCTCCCACCTACATCTTGCTGTCTCCAAATATCTCCAGCTATTCAGCAAAGGCACACCCATCACCCAGACACAGCACAATGCATTCAAAAATATTTTGTCTTTTCTCTTGCAGAACAAATAACACAAAATACCAAAGATCAGTGAAGACCAGTCTCCAGTGTTTATTCTCTGAGTTCAATGGAGGAGATGGATTTCTGCAGCCTGGAACAAGTTTATAGCATTAAATACCAAAAAGATCATTTTGGATGGAGGGATGTTACTGTCCAATCTTCGATTCCATTCTCCCTTGTGTTTTTCTAGCTTCCTTTTAAATGCATTTATGGCACTCACTTTAACAACTCCTTATGGTAACAAGTACCACATTTTACAAACTCTCTGTACAAATAAATTTCCCTGTTGAATTTGCTTGAGTTTATAGTATTTATGGCCTATAATTCTAGTCTATAATGGAATTGTAAGTTCTTTCTCCACATTCACGTGAGAAACCCCTTTTATAATAATAAATACATCGATCAGGACAACCCAATGTTTTCCCTTTTCTAGAAAAAGTGCTTCAGTCTTTTCAATGTTTCCTTATAGTCCTGGTACAATTCTACTAATTTTTCTGCACTTTTTCCAGTTCCTCCATATCCTCTTTGTTACACCTCACAGGGTTCGTGCACTGGAAATCAGCCCTGCTATTCCCAGGGCCACCACAAATGTTAAAGGTTTTATAAAGCATGCAGAATTCCCCAAATTATCTATCTTTTAGTTGCAAGTTGACAAAAAATGTTGATCAGGATTTTGTACTGAACTAGAATGACTTTTTATTATAAATAATAGATTCTAGTACAGATAAACAATTATGAACTGTCAAACTATAAGTATACTGGTTAGAACAGTAACCTGATTATAAACTCCCCCTCTACCCAAACACACACATAGATAGGGAGAAGAAATGAATGTCATGGGTGGAGGGAAAGACTGGTTAGGCAGGTCAATGGTTTTGGTCCATGGAGATAGTTGAGACGGTACTTTTAGTTCGTCAGGATGTGTTGTCCGTTGATTCGCTTTCTCCTACTGGCAGAAGATACAGAGTTGAAAATGTGTTGCTGAAAAAGCGCAGCAGGTCAGGCAGCATCCAGGGAACAGGAGATTCGACATTTCGGGCATAAGCCCTTCTTCAGAAGATACAAGGTGGCTGGTTCACACTTATAAGGTCTCTGGTTTACTAGTTAAGAGTCACAGCTTACAGCAACTGCTGAGGGAAAAATAAACTGCCTTTCTTTAGGCTTAAGATGCTTCTTACTTCAGAGGATAAACAACACCTTCCCCAGAAATCCAATGGTGTCAGTCTAAGTATTCTCACCCCTAAGCTGTTCCGCCACCTGGAAGCCAAACAGATAGTTGTTGGCTGGCAAAAGGCCTTTGTCACTGATAACTAGCCACCATTTCACAGACCAATCAACTACTTATTGAAGGTCAAAGCTCCATTCATACAAAGCCCACTCACTAACCAGACCTCTACTATTGCTTATACAAGATGCTATGTAAACAGTACCTACAAGGAGTGTCAGATTATAGAGTCATAGTCATACAGTGTGGAACAGACCCTTCGGTCCAACTCATCTATGCCAGCCATATTTCCCAAACTAAACCAAGCCCGCTTGCCTGCATTTGCCCCATATCCTTCTGAACTTTTCCGATTCATTCATCTATCCAAATGACTGATCCCTGCATCTACCACTTCCCCAGGCAATTCATTCCACATATGAACCATCCTCTGTGTGAAAAAGTTGCCCCTCATCTCTCTTTTAAATCTTTCTCCTCTCACCTTCAAAATATGCTCCCTAGTTTTGAACATCCCCCCCCCCATTCACCTTATCTATGCCCTTCATGATTTTATAAACCTCTATAAGATCACCCTCAACTTCCTAAGCTTCATTGAAACAAATCCCAGCATACCCAGCCTCTCTCCATAACTAAAACCCTTCAGTCCTGGTAATATCCTGGTAAATCTTTTCTGAACCTTCTTTAATTTAGTAATATCCTTCCAATAGCAGGGTGACCAGGACTGTACACATTACTTGAAATGTGACCTCACTAAAATCCTGTACAACCTCAATATGACATCCCAACTCCTATACTTAATCATCTGAGCAATGAAGGCCTGTGCTGTCTGCTTGTGATGCAACTTCCAAAGAACTATATTCTGATCCCCTAGGTCTCTCTGTTCAACAACACTGCAAGTATTAGCTAAACTATTGCAATCAAAGAGTATACCCTTAGGTGATGTGTTACAATAACCTTTCCTTCAGCATTCACCAAGACAATCATCAGACAACAATGACTGCACGATGAAAAGCTTGGGCAATGTGCCTTGCTATCAGTATTAATATTAATATACTCTATTTGGTCCCTTTTAATGTTATCCCTGGACCCAAACATTTAACTAGATTATATAATCAATTAAACACATTTATTTCCTCAGGTTCCACTGTTCTTCTGACAGTAGTTTTTCAGATTCAGAATTTTTTCCCGATTCTCCCTGTGTCATAGAGAGGTTTCTGCTCACACCTGGACCACTCACATTTCACACCCCGTGTCACAACCTCTATGCCTGCACTTTGTGCCTGCTCCGCTCAGCTGTTTGTCTACACTATGGTCTCCACTAATGTTGATTGGTCAATCAATACTAAGCAGGACACCAGGTAGAATTCCGTTCTTGTTCAAATTCAGGTAATTATATTCAGGCAATTTCTGGCCACCTAAAAGAGAGCCTGACTTCATGTATTATCCTAAACACAATGTAGCACTTCCTCTGTGCTGCTCTGGATGTGTCAACCTCGAATCTGAGTTCAAATCTCCTACTGGACTTGAACCCAAAACCATTTGACTCAAAGGTGACAAAATGTGATGCATTTTAGAACATCCTGAAATCATGAATGTTTTGTGAATCCAAGGCTTAAGTTTACTATATTTTCCAAAACTTTTGGTTTGTCATACATTCTGTCAAATTCTGTGTTAATTTTAGCATTAATGTGAACATAAGATTGTAATAAGATTGTCGTAACCAACAAGTATAAAATATAGAAGTGATATGCTACACATTTCCCCAGTCTTTGTGCCTGTCTAATTCTATTAGATTTGATATTTTACATAGCTTAACAAGTCCCCCAAACATGTCACTTTATCGATCCTTTCACACTACATTGCAATGAAGCACATTAAAAATCAAAAATATATAATTTAAGTCTGCTTGATGGGACAGATTTGAAACTTGTTCTTTTTCTGAGTGACAGTTAATTATTATGATTAACTACACACCCATATACATCATTATTTTCAGTAGTGATTATAATGAGGTCAGCCAGTTGGACTTCAGAGAATATGAGTTCCCTGATTGGGGTTGTTAACCTGGTCCAATCAGAGAGCCCTGGCTGACAGATAAAATGGGAGTGGAGGAGTGTTAGAGACATTGATATTCTGATAGCTGACTCTGAAGAGGCAGTAAGTCAAAGACTGTTCATGTGAAAATAGAGACAAACTTGGCAATGGGATGCTGTCCTCTCTGGAGTTACTTTAGTGGTGATGAGAGTAAAGCATGTTCCTCGCAGTAGTTGTCTTTGAGTTGTCGTAAGCAGCTTTTCCACCATGCCTTTGTTTGGCAACGTTGACTCATTTGACCCTGCTGTCAAGGACAGGGTCCAGTATGTGGAAAAAATACATTCTGTTTTCTGGGGCAAACAACATTGTTACAATGAATAATCTTCCTGAGAGCCTGTGGAGCTTTTTTCTGTTGTTGGGAACCCAATGTTCCCTGAGGCACCAAATACTAGAACCTTTCAAGAATTGATGGACATAGTTAAGGAATATTACAAGCTGAAACCTCCTCTAATCCTCAGCCAGTATAGTTTTTACCCAGCAATTCCGAGAGCCAGGGGACTCTGTATCGGGATTTTTGACTAAATAAAGATGATTAGCAGAAGCACGTGACTTTGATTTAACTTTTAATGAGATGCTTAGAGATAGACCAACATAGAACAATACAGCACAGTACAAGCCCTTCAGCCCTCAATGTTGTGCCAACCTTTTATCCGACTCAAAGATCAAACTAACCTACTTGATATGTGGTTATAATGACATAACCATGCAAGGACACTGACTGGCTGAAGCCCAACTGGACTTCAAACAGATGCCACAACTAATTTCATCATTGGAAAATGTGGCAAGAGGAGCATGTGAGATGTAGGGTATTCTGATGAAAGTGGACACACTCGCCAGTCTAACTGAGCTTGGGAACACCACTTGAGTAAATGGGATTGCATTGACAGACTCGGGCCATGGCCTGAACAGAGGGACTCTAGGTGAAAGTGAGGACTGCAGATGCTAGAGATCAGAGTCGAGAATGTGGTGATGGAAAAGCATAGCAGGTCAGGTAGCATCTGAGGAACAGGAGAATCGACGTTTTGGGCAAAAATCCTTCATCAGGAATCAGAGGAATTCCAGGTCAGTCCACAGCAAAATCCTGAGACAAAGCAAACGTCGGTCAAATAGATATAATTTTCTTCAGGACCCTGGCTGTCACGTCATTGTAGTTGCTGCCAATATGCAGATTCAAGATAGCTAAAGATTCCTAATAGACCTAAATGGAGTAAAAGAACTCTCAGGCTGGTATCCAGGAGACTTCATATCCTAGAAATTCCATTATATTTGATTTGAAACAGTTAAATTGCTGAGCAACATCAAAATCAGAACCATCAAAATGAACACCTAGTGAAGTGGTCATCTACTTCAAATGGAGGTTGATACTGGCGTGGCCGTATTAGTGATTGCAGAACCAGTTTTTAACAAAATTCCCTCTGGACTCCAGCCCTTAAGTTTGTGCAAGATCTCAGTTAGGCTGAGAACCAATACCAGGGGAACCTTTACAGCTTTGATTCCTGTCTCTCATGAACAGCAGCTAGTTCAGACAGCACTGATCTTAGTAAAGGGCTTAGGCACAAGCTTGAAAAGGAGAAATTGGTTGTGAGAGATTCACAATCTAGATTGGTTCAACATTTTTTGATTAGAAAATAGCAGCCTGAGTGAAGTCCTAATTAAATACCCAGAAGTCTTCCAGGAAGCTCCATGGACTATCAGAGGACCAAAGGCTACCTTGCATTTTGACCAGGAAACAATTCCACGATTCTGCAAGGGCCTGCCCAATGCTATTTGCCATAAGGGCAAAAGCAGAGGCAGAAATCAGAAGGCAAGGAAGTGAAGGAATCATCTAACCAGTGTAAATTGCAGAATGGGCAGCAGTTGTACCAATTTGAAGCCCAATGGGCTAGTTTGCCTTTCTGGGGATTTTGAACAAGTGGTAAACCTCTTTACACAAGTAGATTTGACCTGGAGTGACCAGCTCACGGTGGATGATGACATGTTATTATGCGGAACCAGAATGATTGTGCTAAGCAAAGGTTGCTGCTAGATACTGGCTGAAATCTACCAGGGCCAAACAGGAGAGTCCAAAATGAAGGTATTGGTGAGAAGCTATGTCTGGTGGCTAGGCCTGGATGCAGACATAGCTGCATTGGTGAGGCAGTGTCCAGAATGCCAACAAGGTCAAAGATTACCACCAGCATTCCTGCCACATTCATTGGAACGGCCAGGTAAACCTTGGATTGGGTTGCATGATGCAGGTCCTTTCACTGGTTCAATGTACTTAGTCGTTGTCAATGCCCACTCAAAGGACATGCATAGAGTTAATTTGTGTTTTTTATAATATATTTTAATTAAGAAAAAATAGATTTTTAAATATTACAACAAATACAAAACAATGCAATTCAAAACAGTACAAAAATAGTACAAAATTAAACCCAAATAATAAAAGTAATTTCCAACCCACCCTCCTATACGAATGTATAAACATATATAGAGAAGTATAAAATAAAAAAACTAAACTAGCTATTTAACTAAATAAATAAATACCTAACAACAAACAAGTAAATAGTAATAACTCAGCCCAGCCAAACAAAACACTCATACATTCACAGTTCCTCCTCCCTGGATATTGGATTCATGAAACACAACCGTTACGGCTATATAAAAGCCCTTGTTAGTGTGGCAGATAAATCTGTGTCCAGGTATTTCAAAAAGGGTTGCCATGTCTTGTAAAAATTCTCAGTTTTGTGGTGTACCATATTTGTGAGAAAATCCAGGGGAATATGCTCCTTAACAATCTTCCGCCAACCTGAGAGGCCTGGGGGATGTTTGGATATCCAACCTAGCAAGATATTCTTCCTTGCACAGAACATAAGAATATTGAAAAGTTTTTTCTTATGCGCGTCTGCAAGAAACACAATGGGTCGGCCCAAAAGGAGAGAAATAGGGTCCTTCTCCACCCCACACCTAAAATCCTCTCCATTGCACCCACCACAACACTCCAATATGTTTGAAGCCTGTCACAAGACCAAAGACAATGGGTAAGAGTGCCCATGCAGACCTTGCACTTGAGACATGCTGAAGATACCCCTGGTTTTAACTTTGACAAACAATCTGGGGCTAGGGGGACCCTGTGGAGAATCTTCAACTGTAAAGCATGGGTGCTATTGCAAATTGATATCTTCCTTATATTCTCCCAAATATCCTCCCATGCCTCTGAAGAAACTTCAACACCCAGCTCTCTTTCCCACATCTTGCAGAGTCGATCAGACTCATCTGAGGTGGCACCTCCCAACTGGTGATATAAGGTACTGACAGGAAATATACTCTTTGCCTTTAGTACCCCTCTTTCTATGTCAGATTTGTAGAGATCAGTCAAAAGTGTGATTTTTTTTAAATAAAATCCCTAACTTGAAAAAAAGAAAGAGGTCTCTATTAGGTAACTCGTGTTTACGTACTAACTGATCGAAGGACATCATTATATCTCCCTCAAATAAATCACCCATGCAAGATATACCCCTAGCTGCCCAACGTTTAAATCCTGAATCTATCATACCCGGTTGAAAACCCAGCATACCCACTAAAAGTGTAAACAAAGATGTTTTGCCAATATTACCTTCCCTCTGCTGAATTGCCCTCCATGCTTTAACAGTATTGATGACTATTGGATTATTCCCTAACTGTCTTCACCTTGTCCAAAAACAGCAAACTGGTAAGGCGGCACCTTGCCTTAGGAGGCTTCGATATCTAGCCATATTGAAAGAGGGTCCCCACAAACCCAATCACTTACGTAGGTCAAAAGCGAGCTTAACTGGTAATTTTTAATGTCCGGAAGGTCTACTCCTCTCAATCTGTGAGGCAACTGCAGTTTGGCTAATTTAATGAGGGGCCGTTTACGATGTTCAGATAAAGGAGCTTTCAGTCTCCTGAGTGTTTGCTTATTGAAAATCAGGGGGAGCATCCGTATAGGGTATAGCAAACGAGGGAGAATATTCATCGTAATAAGCACTATCCGACCCAACCATGAGACTGGAAGTGCCTCCCAGCTTTGGAGATCTTGTTAAATTTTTTCAAATAATTGAGTAAAATTGGCTTTGAACAGCCAATCCAGAACTGGAGTAATGAATATGCCCAAATACACAAAACTCTCTGTGACCACCTAATGGGAATCTATAGTCACTCAAGAGCCAACCCTTTTGTAAGACCACCCATCGGCATAGCCTCTGATTTAGCAAAATTAATCTTATACCCTGAAAAAGTGCCAAACACGTGAATGCATTGTATCAGGCAAGGCACTGAAACTGCTGGATTACCTTTTATCTCCCTACCTTTTATCTTAGCATGGTGGACACTCTTTCCTCATTCCTGAAGAAGGGCTCATGCCCGAAACGTCGATTCTCCTGCTCCTTGGATGCTGCCTGACTTGCTGCGCTTTTCCAGCAACACATTTTCAGCTCTGATCTCCAGCATCTGCAGTCCTCACTTTCTCCTGTATGAATCATTAAAGATATTCAGCATTGGGCCTGACAATATACGTATAAATTCCTTATAGAAATCACTGTGAAGTCCGTCAGGACCGGGCGCCTTTCAACTCTGAAGCTGCCTCACAGCTTCCTGCACTTCTTGCTCTGATAATGATGCATTAAGAAAGGATTGTTGTTCAGGAGTCACACCTGGGAACTTCAGATCTCTAAAAAAGGATGCCATTTTGGCCTGCCCCTCTTCACAATTCTCAGACTGATATAACTTAGAGTAGAATCTCTGGAATACCACATTAATCTTTTAGAATCACTTGTTAGGTTCCCAGACACTTCCCTAATCGCTGTAATGGTTTGTGGGGCACTTCTCTTTCCGGCAAGGTGTGCTAAGTATTTGCCTGGCTTGTCACCATGCTTGTATAATCTTTGCTTTGCAAAAGCCAGCTCCTTCTTTGCCATCTGCGTGAGCACGGAATTTAGTGCAGACCGCTGTGCCATAATCCTCTGTAGTTTGACAAACGAGGGTCTGTCAAAACAGGCCTTCTCGGCTGCCTTCAACTGTGATTCAAGGAGATGTTGCTGCTCACCCTTCTGCCGCTTCCTACTGGTGAAATATGAAATAACTAACCCCCTGGTATAAGCTTTGGCAGTTTCCAGAGAACAGATGCGTTATCAACCGAGCCTATGTTGATGTCTAGAAATACCCGAAATTCCCTAGAGAAATACTCCACAAATTTACTGTCCATGAGAATAAAGGGGTCCATTCGCCAGTACCTTGAATCCACTGTAACATCCTTAATATTAACCATGAGGTACACTGGAGCATGATCAGAGATGGCAATATTACCAGTCGTGCAGAATGCCACCAGATTCAGGGTTACTGCAGGGGTCAGGAAAAAAAATCAATCCTCGTGTGACGTCTATGTGGATTGGAAAAAAACGTCCACCAACCCTAATTCCCCACACAAACCCAATAACTGTTTAGTTTGTGCAGAGGGTATCGAGGGACCTTTAGGCAACCTGTTTACTGTGGGGTCCATGAGGCAGTTAAAATCTCCCCTATAATGATGTGCCGAGACTTGAGACTTTTCAGTTTAGAAAAAGCATCTACCAAGAATTTAAGAGGAAGAGCTGGGGGACAATAAAGATTTAAAATACCATATTCTTCCCCATTTATCAAGGCTTTAAAAATTACAAACCTCCCATATGTGTCTTCCAACAATTTAAATGAGAGGTTTTTCCTAACCAATATGGCCACTCCCCTACTTCTGGTATTAAATGATGAAAAATACACTCGGTCAAAGCCATTCTGCTGTAAGTTCAGATGCTCCTTGTCATCCAAATGTGTCTCCTGTAACAAAGCACTATCCACCTTCTCCTTTCTAAGATTCAAGAGTACCTTCTTCCTCTTAATTTGTGAGTGACGTCCCTTGATATTCCAGGTACACCATTTAATCAAATCATTAGCCATAATCTTCTGCAATTGCATTTAAATTCCAGAGAGAAGGAACCCAAACCACAAATTGCTGAGCCTTAGAGTCGCATGGTCCACCAAATATAAAAACTATATAAACTAAAACCACTACATTTAATAAACATACAAAATTATTAAGAATAAAAAACAACAAAAACCAGAAAACAAACCAACATATAAAGCGCCAATAGCGCTGCATAGGGGAACTCACCCCCTGCCCGGAGGGGGCAACTACCCATCCCGAACTGCCCATAAATAGGCATCTAACCATCTCAACCACCTTCACTTCTCCCAGCTAGAACCACATCGCAAGCACAAGCTAAAAAGAATAAACACCCCATAGAATATCAATATGAATTTTAAAAATTCTTTTATTTAAAAAAGGGGGAATAAATACCCCACCCTTCCTTTGGTATGTCCTAACTTAGAAATTTAAAATGTACATCTTAATCACCGCCAGATATAATTTGAATCAAATTATTTTCAATAGAGGAAAAAAAGGGGAAATACAAAGCTCCAACCGGATTTCCGCATAAACGCATATCCAAGCAACAATATTTATACATACTACAATTGTTTAAATAAGGTTAGTGTATCCACAAAGTCTCTTGTCTTCTCTGATGTGTCAAAGAGATGCATGGATCCATCTAAGGTGATCCGAAGCACTGCCGGATATCTCAGGGAGTACTGAATCCCATGTTCCTTCAATCTTCTCTTGACACCATCATACAATTTTTGTTTCTGGATCACCGCCACTGAAAAGTCCTGAAAAAACATGATCTTAGACCCCTCGTAAATTAGGGCCTTTGGATCCTTCCCCTGGAGTCTGGAAGCCTCCATGACTCACTCCTTATCCCGGTAATGATGGAACCGCACCAGGAAAGGACGAGAGTGTTGACCCAGACCCGACCTCCATGCTGTGACCCGGTGAGCCCTCTCTATCTTCAATTCTCTCATGCCAGCCTCCAAGTCAAGGAATTTCGGAAGCCAATCTTCAACAAATTTCGCAGGCCACTCACTTTCCTTACCCTCAGGCAGACCGATGATCCGAATGTTTTTTCCCCTGCCCCTGTTTTCAAGATCATCCACTTGGTCACGCAAATTATAAACCTGAGTCTTCAGGGTTTGGATCTCATCCTTGAATGAACTGGCATCAGTTTCCACCACTGTGACCCTGTGCTCCACCTCATCCGTCCTCTTCTCCAGGTCTCCCAGCTGCTGCTCGTGCTTCTGCAGCATGAGAGAGACTGGAGCCAGTTTCTCTTCAATTTGTTTCCCCAGTATCTTGCGAGATGTCGAGAGCTGGTCCACCAGGTCCTGGAGAGTAAACGGCTCCGAGGCTGCTGCAGGCTGAGCTGCAGGCCTGGCCTCGGATGCTCCTCCTCCCTTTTTAGGCATTTCTGGACAGCTGAAAATACAGGTAAGTTGATTTTTAAATATTTCTTGGGGTTCCAGAATCTTTCCAATGTCCCAAGAAATCCTGATGATCTGGGTTGGGCTGGTTAGAGGACCGTCCTGCTCCTGCTGTGATGTGAAGCTCTGCAGTGTGATCTTCTCAGATGGCTGCCATCTTAGGTCCCCCATTAGAGAAACCTGACTCAGTGCTGAAACGCCATAGGAGGCTCTCTAAGAGAAAGGACTGGCCTCAGAAGTGGATGATGTAGTGATTGTAACGAGGTCATCCAGATGGACCTCACAGAATATGAGTTCCTTGATTGGGGTTGTTAATCTGGTCCAATCAGGTAGCCCAGGCTGACAGGTAGAAAGGGGAATCTTCCAGTTATCTTTTGCCGCATCTTTTTCCTCTACACTTCATATTATAAAAGCTAAACTGGTTTTCATAAAGGAAAACATCTATTGTTCAAAGCATTGATTTGTCTGGTCTAATACGTAAGTAACTGTCCTCTTTATGGACTGTTTAGTATTTTACATTTAGTCCTCAATTGTGAATTGTACAAAATTGAATCCAATTAGTTTAAACATTGCTGTTAGAAAACTGATCAAGTTATAAAATATTAAATTTAATATTCCTGTATATGTAAATTATAGGTGCCAACCTTTTCTGTGTCAGTGTCACTTATAATGCAACATCAGGAATTGATATACGGAATTAGTCCCTGTATATTCAGTAGATTTCAAGGAATGATTGCATAATTGGACAATTTATTTCCCTTACTTGTGGGAAGCATTGAGAAGCTAACTACTTCAATTGTTAAAGATACCGCAATTGAAATAAATCTGACCAAATTAAACTGAAAAAAAGGGGAATCTCAGAGATATTGACACTCTGATAGCTGACTCTGAAAAGGCAGTACTGAAATCAAGGACTGTTTACATTTAAATAAAGGGGGACTTGGTGACAGGACGCCAGCCTTTTTGGAGTTACTTCATTTGTCTTTTATTTTCTGTTGCTTTAGTCCGTACTTCAAAAATTTCTGATGTCATTATGTAACAGTTTTATGACTTCACCAGATCCATAAACTACTCAATCTCCAAATTATAAAATAAATTACACGTTTTAGCTGTGCTGTACTCTGTATCAGGAGAGTTATTCTGCTTTTACTATACCAACCAAATTGCTGTGACATTGAATATGAAGAGACAAGACCAAATTAAATGGGCTTGGAAAGCAGGGAGTAATTACACTGTTCTGCACAGACAAAATTTAGGGCTCAGTTTTAATTTACTACTGTTAACATGTTTTTTTGTTTTAATTAAACATACTAATCATACAATATGGATTGGTAAAACAATGATATGGGTTATTTATTTTAAGATAAGATGACACACAGGCAACACCTAGCTTACCCCTCCTGCTCATAAACTGAGTAAATGTCACAGTACAATAATATATATCCTGGGCAGGTAGTAATAATTGACAGTGTAAAAGTAGACCCTCTTTAAGGTGCTTGCACATCCTGACTGAGAGACCTTAGTCAGTCCGGATTGGGAACAGCATCTCCAACACCATCACATGGAACACGGGGGACCCCCAGGGCCATGTGCTCAGTCCACTGCTGTTCACCCGGCTGACACACAACTGTGCAGCAATGCACATGTCAAATCACATCATCAAGCTCGCTGATGAAACAACTATAGTGGGTCTCATCAGCAAGAACGACGAGTCAGCATATAAAGAGGAGGTGCAGCAGCTAACGGACTGGTGCAGAGCTAACAACCTGTCTCTGAACAAGGTGAAAGAGATGGTTGTTGACTTCAGGAGGGCAAGGAGCAATCAGCTTCTGCTGGACATTGACGGCTCCCCCTTGGAGATTGTAAGGAGCACCAAATTTCTTAGTGTGCACCTGGCTGAGAATTTTACTTGGACCTTCAACATCAGCCCTGCAGTGTCTCTACTTTCTGTGCAGGATGAGAAAAGCCCATCTCCCACTCCCCCAAACCTCACCACCTTCTACAGAGGGTTCATTGAGAGGACCCTGAGCTGCAGCATCACTGCCTCATTCAGGAATTGCACTGTTTTGGATTGTAAGACCCTACAACGGATAGTGAGGATAACTGAGAAGATCATTGGGGTCTCTCTTCCCTCCATTAGAGGCATTTACTCCAAACACTGCATCTGAAAGGCTACGAGCATTGTGGAAGACTCCACACACCCCTCACTCAAACTCTTCTCCCTCCTACCATCTGACAGACGATACCGGAGCATTCAGTTTCTCACAGCCAGACTATGTAACAGTTTCTTCCCCCACGACATCAGGCTCCTTAACGCAGTATGATCGGACTCTTTCCCATCTGAAATTCTTTGCAAGACTTTGAATTGCTGCCAGAAAAATATTTATTATTCATAACTTTTCATTTACACTGAAACTTGCGTGTTTTGCACTGCTTCTGCACTTTATGCCAAGTATGATTGTGTAGGTGTGCTGTCTGTGTAGCACCCTCGGTCCTAGAGGAACGCTGTCTCATTTTTTACTGTATCAGTTGTATATGGTAGAAATGACAAATAAAAGCTTCTTTCTCTCTCTCTCTCTCACTCACTCTCTCTCATATGACAACAACCCCCTTATTCTAATTGTTTAACATTTAACACAATTTGTTTCATTTCATTTAACTTTAGTGAGATTTCTAGACATCACAGTAAACATTCTCAGTTTGAAATCTCTCGTGAGCTCATTTATTATTATTCAATGTCCCGGTTTATACCTTCATCTGCTTTAATGCTAATGTAGTCTTTAGTATTAAATTGGAAAGAATCTTTAAAGAACTGTACAAGATGAACCGTTTCAAATCCTTTATACACTAAAACTTTACACCTGCTAAACAAGGCCTCAATCTCGACAGATTGTTACATTATTCATAATATCTGCCATGTCTCTCCTTCTCAGATGAAGGATCTGAATTGTAATTCTTAGTTATATCCAATCTCCTTTGGTTCATACCCGTGAGGATACTTTGTTTGCACTAGACATCTTGTTGAATTGGTAAATTAGGTGCTTAAGTAATAGTTTTCTAACAGTTTCAAAAAGCAAAGTGCATCATACATTATGACATGGCTGCCTTTGCTTGTGGAGAAGGAATCTTAAGATAATTTGAAAATAGAGAGGAAGCTCTGTCCACACTCATATTATAATTAGAGAATATTTAATGTTGTGAAAGACAATGCTATAAATTAATTGTTCTGAGTAATATTCTGATAAATGGTGCAATAGCAGCTGGATTCTCTGTGCAATTCATTTAAATTGGTCTTTATTATGGTTTACTTGAATTAGATTTCACCCTTTTTGAAGAATTATTGCAGGAGAATTAGTTCACTGAAGGAAATTGTCTCCCAGACCCTTAGAGTTCCAACCTGAAAGACTATTTCTGTGATTAAAAGCTTTCTGCACCATTGTAATCATCTCCAGCCCTGAAACCCTGAAACTTTCTATTTCTCTGATTCAATCTCTTGTGCATGATTGAATCCCTACAGTGTGAATGCAGGCCATTCAGCCATCAAGTCCATACCAACCCTCCAAAAAGCATCTCATCCCATCTCTGCAATCCTGCATTTCCCATGGCTAATCTATCTCACCTGTGCATCCCTGGGTACTGTGGACAATTTAGCATGGCCAATCCACCTAACCTGCACATTCTTGTACTGTGGGAGGAATCTGGAACATACCCATGCAGACACAGGGAAGACATGCAAACTCCACACATGCAGTCGCCCAAGGGTGGAATTGAACCAGGTCCCTGCCACTGTGAGGCAGCAGTGCTAACCAGTGAGCCACTGTGCCACCCATCCTCTGCTAGCCTCCTAGGCCTCATTTAATACATCTCTTTCTCTTATCCTGTCTATATAACCTCTTGTTCATTTAATCACCTTTTCAAAATCTTTTTTTGACCAATCTTTTAGTTTCCCTCCCTGACAACTCTTTGGCTCCATATTCAAAATGTTTGGTTATGCCTTTGTGAAGCACCTTAGAAGTTATTTCTCAGTAAAAAGTTCTGGCATAAATGCAAGTTATTTTTGAATATTCTTCAATCAACGGAACAAGAATCATGTCCTGTCGGAATCTTTGCTTTTTGATGAGATCCTTCTCATTCTTCAAACTCCTGGTATTAAACGCCCTCAGACAATCTCCTCATCCCAGCAGTCAATCCAGTGAATCTTTACTGTACTGCCCCTTTAGTAAATATATTGTCCCCTGTAGTATGAACACCAAATTTGGTGTGGTAATCCAGGTGTGGTTTCAACAAAGCCCTGTACAATTGTAGCAAGACTCTGTCATTCCTGTACTCCAATGCCCTTGTAATAAAGGTCAATATTCCAATTGCCTTCCCAGTTGATCACTGTAACTGCATGCAAACTTTTTGTGTTTTCCTTGCATGAGCACACCCAAGTCTCTCCGAATATTGAGAAATTGCATGCCTTTCGAAAAGGATTCTGTTTTCTTATTCCTACTACCAAACTCCTTACCTCATATTTGTCTCATATTCCATCCACCACCCTGTTACCTATTCACTTAACCTGTCTGTAGCCTTTTGCATCTTTTTTATGTCCTCCTCATAGCTTATCCCAATGCTGGTCTTGGAGCCACTCCACTAGTCACAGCCCCCCAACTTGAAAATGGCCCACTTATCATTCCTGTCTTCTTCCTGTCCAATATAATATAATGTAATCCATTCTGTCCCATTTATTTAACATCCAGTAGGAAAAAAGGTTGCATCACCACTCCCCAGTCCTTGTGGGCAATCAAATAATCCTCTAGAATGCTGAGTCATTATCATGTCTTCACTGTTTAGTATCAATTTACAGTTCTTCAGAGGACAATAATCTTTTCTGACTCAATGCATAGAATCAAAGCTGTGAAGAATTTGATTTCAATCTTACTGCTCTTACTACCAATCCTATTCAAATTTAATTTAGGTTATTCAGTCCTCATGTCATTGCTGAAGTCTGTTCAATATATGAGCTCTACTTTTAGAGACATCTTCCTTCTAGTTTCTGTTGAGGTTTGTCATCCAGCCTGTAGGTAGTTAAGAGTAGCCAAGGTTTGTGGTGTATTTGAAACTCAGTCATTTGTCACCCAGAGATTGCAACAGATTGGTACAGCTGACAGACAAACCTCAGCCATATCTGCCACCTGAGATGAACAAAGACTTCAGGCATCAAATCCTCTATCCAAAGGCAGAGTGGTGAATTGATATTGCCGAAGCACAATTAACTATCATTCATGAGGATAGATCTTGTTCCATAAAACTGCCTGTGCGACTAAATGTCTGCTGATATAAAAGTGCAAATTGCATAAGTCCTGCTCGGGAATAATATAATTACAATAGTTCTGTGTTTGCTTCATCAGCAGTTGGCCTTCTTGCAGTTTAACCACAAAATCTGCTGTAAGATTTCTGTATATAATCTGACACACAAACTGAATGTTAGTGCAATTCTGTATTCGAAAGCTCCAGTCATCCATAACACTATCTGAAGAGAGGAGATCTCTGGTTGTCCATGATCAACATTCCTTCATCCATCAATGCTTATAAAAATATATTCGTAGTTATTCAGCTCTTTTGGTGGAATGCTGCTGTGGAAACATTAGCAGTTACATTTCTTAATATAATAGTAACCACAATTGAAAAATAGGTAATAATATGTAAAATGACAAGGCATCAGTTGATTGGTGCTGCACTTTGGGAAAGCAAATCTTAGCAGGGATTATACACTTAATGGTAAGGTCCTAGGGTGTGGTGCTGAACAAAGATAGGTTCATAGCTCCTTGAAAGTGGAGTCACAGGTAGATAGGATAGTTTGGTATGCTTTCCTATATTGGTCAGAGTATTGAGTACAGGATTTGGGAGGTCATGTTGTGGCTATACAGGACATTAGTTAGGCCACTGTAGGAATATTGCGTGCAATTCTGGTTTCCTTCCTATCAGAAAGATGTTGCGAAAGATGAAAGAGTTCAGAAAAGATTTACAAGAATGTTGCCAGGATTGGAGGATTTGAGCTACAGGGAGAGGCTGAACAGGCTGGGGCTGTTTTCCCTGGAGTGTCAGAGACTGAGGGGTGACCTTATAGAGGTTTACAAAATTATGAGGGGCATGGGTAGGGTAAATAGGCAAAGTCTTCCCTGGGGTCAGGGAGTCCAGAACTAGAGGGCATAGGTTTAGGGTGAGAGGGTAAAGATATAAAAGAGACCCAAGGGGCAACTTTTTCACACAGAGGGTGATACGTGTATGGAATGTGCTGCCAGAGGATGTGGTGGAGTCTGGTACAATAGCAACATTTAAGAGGCATTTGGATGGGTATATGAATAGGAAGGGTTTGGAGGGATATGGACCAGGTACTGGCAGGTGGGACTAGATTGGGTTGGGATATCTGGTCGGCATGGACGGGTTGGACCGAAGGGTCTGTTTTCATGCTATATATCTCTATGACTGTATATAACTAAAGCAGGGCAGCATCTGGGCTTGGGCTGTTGAGGACGGCACATGGTTCAGCGGTTATCACTTCTGCCTCAAAGCACCAGGGACCCAGGTTCAATTCCACCCTCGGTCTGTGGAGTTTCCACATTCTCCCATGCCTGAGAGCATTTCCTTTGGGTGCACTGGTTTCCTCCCACAGTCCAAAGATGTGCAGATTAGGTGGATTGGCCATGGGAAATACAAAGGTGTGGATGTCTTGATGGGCTGAGTGGCCTCCTTCCGCACTGTAGAGATTCTATGATTTAGAAGTGCCACAGTACATTTTGTGCCAGGCAATCACTATTTCCGAGAACAGAGAATCTAATAATGTCTCTTTGACATTCAGTGGTTTTACTGAATCCCCGCTATCAATATCTTCAGGGGTGGCGTAGCACTGCACAGTAATTGAACTGAGTCATCTATATAAATGCTCTGACTACAAAAGCAGGTGAGAGACTTGGAATTCTGTGGTGAGTAACTCATCTCCTGACTCTCCAGAACCTTCAAGGCAAAAGTCAGATGTATGATGGAATACTCGCCACCTGGCTGGCTGAGAATATTTCTAAGAACATTCAAAATGATGCATTGGTCAAAGAGGTCATTTGAATGGCACCCATTCACCACCTTCAACATTCACTCTATCCACCAACAATGCACTGCAGCAGCAGTATGGACCAAGATGCATTGCAACAACTCATCCAGGTTCTTTCGACACCACCTTCCAAACACATAATTTTTACCATCTAGAAGGATGAGGGCAGTAGATGCATGGGAACCCCATCACCATCACATTCCCATCCAAGCCAGGCATCATCCTTTCTTGGAATTACCACACTCACTCGATCAAATTCCAGGAATTCCTTTTCTAACAACCCTGGACTGCAGCTCCCTCACACCTTCTTGAAAGCATTTAGGGATGGTTAAAAAATTCTGGAATGACCAATGACACCAACATCTGATAAAAAAAGGATGTTACATCTAACATCTTTTTTACTGATTTTCATCTATATGCAATTGCATGAAAGGTTTGAAATGATACAAATTATATTAAATATATTGATCACCAAGCTGACAACAGATGCCTGGTTCTCGCTTTTTCAGGAAAGTATATGGCCATAAAACCATTAGATAGTGTAATGGAAGTCAAAAATTGTTAGACTACATCACTCAGCTCAAATACATTCATCTAAACATATGGGTATTGTGTTATTATTAATGACTCTCAGAGGCTTATCTGAGACTTCTATTGATTTGATTTGAGAACCATGGCTTAGTTTGAAAGTATTTAGTACTTAAAAAGAGAGAGAGCAGTTTATTAATAGATAACGGTAAAAAAAACAAGTTTACAAAAAGAATCAATGTTGAGTGAACTCCACCGTTGCCTTGGGGACACATTTCTGTATATGACGACAGAAATTAAAACCACCCACAGCTTCTTTCACCTATTTGAACATGGCTGAGCTCTGCAATGACAAGACAAGTGACCTGTCAGGATCCTTCAGTTCTCTGTACTTGCACCATGACAACCAACAATTTCCAGTATTTCTCACTGACACCATTCTCTTGTTGGATATGGTATATTGCAAACAGCATAGGTCAAATTCTTTTGAATATAAAATTTCTTCAGGGAAGTTCTGCCCGATATAGTAACCACAATAAAATAGATCATTAGTAACGTTGAACTAAATATACAACATGATCTTTACAAAAAAAAGTAATTAATTTCTGTAGGAATAGTTCCTTTACTTGACTAAACACCACCACATTGTTGCTGACAATATCCACTCTTTCCAGCAAATAGTTTGATTTAACTATTTAAGCTACTGTCTGAGATATACAGGAGCACTTTTAGCTTCATGGAAATGGCATCTTTCAAAGCTTGGTTCACCAGAATGTATTGAACTGCAGGAGGACACTGGATGAACAGATGCAACATAGATCTTTAGAAGCCTTTCCCTATGTATATATAATAAACCCTGAATTAGCCATCAGAGATTCTTTTAACAATGCGCTCATTGTTGCTTACTTAAAATAAACATCTATGGCATTGAAAATGAACTCCGTGAGTGT
The DNA here is from genome assembly GCF_020745735.1 of Hemiscyllium ocellatum. Taxonomy (NCBI): domain Eukaryota; kingdom Metazoa; phylum Chordata; class Chondrichthyes; order Orectolobiformes; family Hemiscylliidae; genus Hemiscyllium; species Hemiscyllium ocellatum. The sequence goes on from NC_083425.1 coordinate 36,906,688, forward strand.
GGAGATTTGTTCTTTTACATTTAATTGTTAGATATTTCTTAAATATGAAATTTCAGATGATTGATTTGTTTTTCCTGCTGTCTATTTTATTCTGTTGTTCCCTATCCAATTATGGTTACAACAGCAGGTCAGAGGCTAGGAATTCTGTAGAGAGTAATTCAATGCTTGGCTCCTCGAAGCCCCACCTATAAGGCACAATTAAGGAATGTGATAGAATAATGTCCACTTGCCTGAATGGGTGCAGCTCTCAACAACAACCCTCAAGAAGCTCAATACTACTGCAGTTGTTATGGATCAGGCTGGACCCCCTCAACACATTTCAAGGAAGTAGCCTGGACCCTAACATTGCTCATTGATTTAAGCAGGTGCAATGAGAATATTCCAGGAGGAAGGTAACTGGTCCGATCACTTAGTTTCAAACAAAACAGAATTTATTTGCAAAATTACCAAATGAAACACAAACAAAAGAGAACAGAATAAAGAATAACTTAACCTATCTGCAAACCAAATAGACTATCCCAACTCAATGATGCTTTTCCAACTGTTATGGAGATAAGGCAGGAAGAGGATACTAATTAGGAATGATCAGCCATGATCATATTGAATGGCGGTGCAGGCTCGAAGGACTGTATGGCCTACTCCTGCACCTATTGTCTATTGTCTAATCCCCCTAAACATCCCTAGGCAAAAAGCGGTAAAATCAAACACAGAGTCTAACAGGAGAGAGTGAGATGACGGAGAGATTCAGCATGGAACACCTTCTTCAATGGAGCTGTTTCTTGGACCAGCAGCCTCAAAACCGACTGCCTGCTTTCAGTGAACAACCAGATCAGAGAAAAACTGAGTTGGGAGATCTGGCTATTCCCTCTTTACTGTACAAGTTTTTTTTTAAAAACTTGAAAGCCTTTTGCCTGAGGCAGTATCTGTTAGCTATTATCAAACTGGCCCTTCAAACCTCGACCTCTCAGCAACTTTATATTTATGACCCTTCTGAGAAAAACAACCAAGGGCAACGTAATCTTGTTAAAGAAGCAGCATTATCACACAGGTCAAAGGAACTTAATTGATGAGCACCTCATTCATCACATTAAACATTCAATCCCTTTCTCTGGATTCAAATGTAATCATGTACAAATGTCCCTCTTAATCTGCTACAGTCATACGATCATTTACCACGAAGCACACACACTGTAGAGAGACACCTTAAGCTCATTTCAATGAAGGCCTCATGATGAACACTGTGCTGAGTTGTACACTTGAAACATTGTATCAGAATTGATATTGAGGTGACTGTTGTAGAGCTGTAAGAAAGCACAGCTATTGATGGGGAGACACAAGTATATGCAGAGCTGTAAGCCCTGACTAAAATAAACAAAGCTATAATTAAAACTGGTTCAGAGAAAACATCTGCAACATTTTCTCCACTAAACTCCATCTCAAATGCTGGCAAACAAAGCAAAACTAGATTTGTTTCCATGCACAGTAGCAAACTTATGACATAACAATGGAATTGGTGAGCAAATGGGAATAGTTACAAGTTGCTACACCTTTATCACTGAGGAAACAATACCAAGATAAACAGATACATATACCATTAATAAACCAGCAAGATATAAGGATTAGCTTGGTTGTAGAAGACAGAGGATAGCGGTGGATGGGTGTTTTTCAGAATAAAGCCTGGTAACTGATGGTGTTCCACAGGGATCAGTCTTAGGTTCTCTGTTGTTAGTAGTATATATAAATGATCTGCAGGAAAATGTGCGTGGTCTGTTTACTAAGTTTACAGATGACACAAAGACTGGGGGAGTTGCTGATAGTGTCAAAGATTGTGAAAGGATACAATAGGATAGAGATAGATTGATGACCTGGGCACAGAAATGGGAGTTGGAATTTAATCCAGACAAATGTAAGGTGATGCATTTTGGGGGATCAACGTTAGGCGTGAATTACACTGTAAATGGCAGAACCCTTAACAACATTAGCATATAGCATGATCTGGGCATGCAGGTCCACAGTTCTGTAAAAGTGGAACACAGATAGCCAAAGTGATTAAGAAGGTATATGGCATGCTTGCCGTTGTCAGGTGGGGCATGGAGTTCAAGAGTTGGCAAGCCATGTTGCAACTACATAAAATCCTTGTTAGGCTGCATTGGAGTATTGTGTGCAGTTTTGGTCACCACATTATCAGAAGGACATGGAAGCTTTGGAGAGAGTGCAGAAAGGTTCACAAGGATGTTGCCTGGTCTCAAGGGCATTGGCTATGAGGAAAAGTTAAAAAGACTAGGAGTGTTTTCACTGGAAAGACGGTGGCTAAGAGGAGACCCAATAAAGGTCCACACAATTGTGAAAGGCATAGATAGGGTGGACAGTCAGATGCTTTTTCTCAGGGTTGAAGCTTCAATTACAAGGGGGCACAGTTTCAAGCTGAGAGGGGGGAGGTTTCAGGAAGATGTGCCAGGGAAGGTTTGCACACAAAGAGTGTTGAAGCCAGAAGAGGTGGTGGAAGCAGGCATGTTGGTGACATTTAAGATAGTTGGTTACATGAATAGGGAGGGAAAAGAGGGATATGGACCAAATTAGGGCAGAAGGTTTGTTTTTTACTTTAGTTAGGGCATGATGATTGGCACAGGCTTGGAGGGCCTGTTCCTGTGCTGTACTTCTCTTTGTCCTTTGATTAAGTGAGGAATACATAGACAATTAGACTAACAAATTCCTAAGACAGAAGAACAGTCATACTATCTATATATATATTTGCCAATTTGGGTAACTCAGAAATGCATGCATCTGTATTTATATTTTATATATAAAGGTGGGGGTGAATGGTGTAAATACAATTTTGTACATATAGCCTCCTTGTCTGCCAAACTCATGTGACCTCTATTTTGAGGCACAGACTCACATTAGGCAGACACCTTTAGCTTGTAAAGTTCGACGCAGCTGAATGGGGCACCTTCATTTCAAAGGCACAATCGCCAGAGAGAGAAAAGGAGAGGAAGATGTCCGAGAGAATGATCACATAGGACATACATCTGTGGGGTCAGCAGCTGAGTGATAAGTCCTTCCACTTTTGAATGTTGACTGATGATTGCGCCTGAATTCAGAATGTGTTTATGATTATAATGTGAAAGATGACAGTGACTTGCTGGTATTGGACAAGAAGAGATGACAGTAGAGTTTGGAGTAACATAGGTAGGCAAAAGAATGATTTGGGCAAGGTTAAATATAGCAAATATGATCAACAAGATCCTCTTTTTCTTGGTCAGATCATTTAACTTCTTGTGACATTCACCCCATTTATTTGGGATGATGGCTTGGCCTTTTACTAATTCAACCACCTCCCTCTGTCCTGCTGCCAACTGCTTACTGGTCCTTTTGCCATGTAAGAGGAACACGAGTTGACTACTGCTTGAGAATGGATCCCACAGTGTGGCTGAACCCTGAGGCTCTTGGCTTTGTTCTCTGCAGCCACTGTAAATAAATCGCAATCTTTCCCAGCCCTTCCGTTCATGTGACCGAGCGTCTGACTCTCCTGCCACATTTACTGGCACTGATTTCCACCACAAGTCAAGATCTGCACCTGGAACATTGCAGTCAACAAGAATATTGCTGCACCTATGCACAGTATCACACTGCAAAGGATTAGATAGTGTTTTCTCAAAATGCTTTGTATATTAGTTTTAAAAATAAATAGAAGTTGAATCATCTTAAAATGCACTTACATGGTTATTAATAGTACATATAAAATGTACAATAGTGGCTTTTTGGATATAAGTAGACCTAGGTATTTAGTTATTCTGAAATGAAGATATAATGTTATATCAGTTTGAGCTTGAACATTTAGAGATAGGCCCTTCAGTTTCACTATTGCAATCACACTGGATAATTTGAGCCTGGGCAAAGAGTAAACCAACAGGATGGAGTTTGTGAGTTATCAGGACCCGCTATATGTCAGATTTTTCTACTCCCTCAGCTAATGTTGGGTTATTAAGGACATTAACAATAATGTAATAGTAACACGATTCCCAACTTTGTTTGAAGTTATGTTTTGTATGTAATTAGGGTAAAAAATTCCTGATGAAGGGCTTATGCCCGAAACGTCGAATTTCCTATTCCTTGGATGCTGCCTGACCTGCTGTGCTTTAACCAGCAACACATTTTCAACTTTTGTATGTAATTGTAGAGATAGGCTGGTTTCACTGATGTAAAAATGTGCATAACTTTTCTGATATGTCAAGTGCATACCAATGTCTATTAACAATGAGAAATGACATAAATTAACATGCTGACCCATGGTAGTCGGATATGTCAAATCATGACATAAGCTTTAATTTAATGAGTAAGAGTGAGTAAGTCACTTTGTGTGAGAAATTTTAATAGGACATTCCATCAAGGAGATATTAATTGTCAAAAGTGGAAATCCCACTCATATCATCAAGATGTGACACAGAAGGTTGTAAAGCATTTTGTTTGCTTAGAGGAGGTTTTAACTTGCACCCATTTTTAAATGTGATGTAACAAAATAAGACTCAGAATTTACGATCTTTGAAGTACCTTTTCTTTCTCAGTGTTTGGGTAAATAGTTTACATTATATTCTCTATCATCATCCATTGAGCTGTTGAAACTTTGAATCTTCTGTGATCCAAAGACTTAGTACATTGTTTTCCTCTTCACTCATTACTTTCTTGTGTAACTGCATTCTGAGTGCTGTAGTTTTACAGTGTGATTCAGCAAATTCAACAGGCTGTCTCAAAACAAATTAAGAAACACAGATGACACCTAATGCCAAAGAATGTTAAAATTTTCTCCTCTGAAACTCATGCAATACCAAATGTTTTACTCTTCATGTTTTCATGCCCAACAAGCTCCAGTGTGGTTTTGCTGCTTAAATGTATCTGTGGCTTGAGAAAATTGATCTCCTGAAACAAGGAACAGTGCAACCTGAAAATTCAGCTTCAGAATTCTTTCACTAGCTGCTTCACAAAAGTTTGCACCGTGTGGCACGTAAAATCAAAACAAGGACTAGGAAAAGCATTGTTTTACTGCAATACCATTGTTAATTTAACTTGAATGCCAATCTGCAATGAATTCATAAGATATCTTTGATATTTCTCCAATGAAACACTTAGCACGCTTTCCCAACTTTGACTAGTACACTTCTGCAATAATTTATCTTTACGTACATACATTGGTGGAATAAAGGGAATGCAGCCCATATTTCAAAACCAAGTATTTAAACACTAACATTTTGTGTTTCCCTTTCCCATATTCCTGATTTTCCCTTCAGTAATAATCAGATAGTAATCATTTCAATATTAGTGATTTATCCCTCATCCTGATCTTGATTATTTCATTTGTGACTTTATGATTCCCCAGAATATGCCGTTTTTGACTGAGATAACATACATTTGCAGACCTTCATGAATGTACTATGACTTTAACCCAAGGGCACTGGTCATCTTTATGATGTCTGACCACCTTTGCACAGCTAACACTTTAAATAAAGATGCACAATTGTGTAAGTAGAGTTCTAGAACCATGCAGCATAGAGAGCGGCTATCGGTCCCAACATTCCTGTGCCTGCCTTTTAAAAGAACTGTCCAATTAATTTATTTTTCTTGCTCTGTCCTCAGGTACCTGTACATTTATCCCTTCCAGGCCTTATCCAATTCCTTTTTGTAAGTCATTATTGAATCTGTTTCCATCACCACACAAAAGAATTTCAATGAAAATCTAGTATCATTATTTTGGATTATTCAACTCTAAGGGATTATCTCCATAACAGACTGTCACCACAATGTAGTGATTTGTTCTGCAAAAGTTTGCAGAATTTCAGGAAGCCTTTGATAAAAAATAACTCCAAGCATTTAAAATGGTCGTTGTCACTTTTTGTGTATTGACTACTGGCTTTAAAAATAAACCGTGACTAACATCAGCAAAGGGTTAACAGAAAAGGACAGATAGCTGATCTTCAAAGTGTCTAAGGCTTATTAGAGTGCAGGCTGTGTCTAACATGGAATTGAAGGGGTGGCTGCGTATAGTCATTATTCTGGTTTTTGATCGGCGATGCTGTGATATCTGTGACTATCACTCACATAGACATCTGGCTGTGTGATCAAGTAATTCCTGATCCAGGAACCAGAACATATTTAATATTTAATCAAAGGTCAGAGTGGCTGTTGGTGTTGTTCCAATCCACCTGTGTCGATCTTTTTCATAAGAGGCAATTTAAATGCTGCAGACACTCAATCTTCTCAATCAGAAATGAAGGAGGCATGATGGTACTTTAGACGCATTCTGTTCGTTGTGTTGTGTAATGGCGTGAACAGTTTGCAATCCTAATGCAGCATAATCCTGAACTCAAATAAATTGAGATATGAGTCATAAACTCCATTCCGAGCTGCCCTTGTGTACTCACTAGAACCAGCTCAAGTGCTATTAGCTGCAGGTCATATCCTACTCTCACAATTACATGAGATAGGAGATGAAGAGAAGTGAAGCAGTGAAATAATGTGAGGAGAGTGTCCTCAAGTGGGCTCTTTGAATCTTCTTATGTGCTCAGGCCAGACTTCTAAGTTTCTTTAAAATCATGCCTATTAAGAGACTGAATGATAATAAGGCATCGTGCTCTTGGCAATTTCTTAGCAAAGTAATAGCACATGACTACTGAGGTGTCAGACTAATCATGTGGCTCACCTCAGAGGCTCACTTACACATTCTATCACAACCAGGTGAGACTGGAAGAAATGTTCCCCTCTGTTCAACCCGTGGTGATGCCATGGCTGGAAGAGATGTGCCTGTATTTTGCCCTGTTTTTTTAAAAGAGAGATTGTAAGGCAGAGGTAATGAGCAGTCCATCAAAACCACGAGAGTAAACAGTTTGTGAGGCCTTGGGGTTTTTGTTAAAAATTGGAACAGTGGAGGCAGCCTGTATGGGTAGGACCAGCTCTCACAGACCAGGGTTTCTCGTTTTTTTTAGTTTCTAGGTTTAGCTTTAAGCAGTCGCTGTTGTGGGTTTGAAGCAGCAGAAGCTATCTTTTCCCCCTCTCACTTACGGCTAGAAGCTGGGGTTTCACTCTGCTACTGGGCGACAAAATCAATTTTTCTGAATTTTACTTATAGTCCAGGGATGCGTTTTTTGTATGTTACTAAATTGGAACAGTTAATTAGTAATTGTTACTGTATCTATTATCCAGTTAAGTTTTCCAATAGTTTAGTTATTCTAAGTTCTTCTTTCTGTGGTTTGTATTTTAACTATAGTGTTTAAATAAATTGTGTTTTTGCTTAACAACAAATAGTTTGAACAGTCGCATTGCTTCTGGACAAGGCACTTTACACTTGCTGTAAAAATAAGAAAAAGTTGGGGTTTGGGTTATCTTCTTAAAATGCTTTGAGGGAGTCTGGTCTGGTCTGGTCCATAACAAACCTTTGGGTAAAAAATGAGGTCTGCAGATGCTGGAGATCACAGCTGAAAATGTGTTGCTGGTTAAAGCACAGCAGGTTAGGCAGCATCCAAGGAATAGGAAATTCGACGTTTCGGGCATAAGCCCTTCATCAGGAATGGATTCCTGATGAAGGGCTTATGCCCGAAACGTCGAATTTCCTATTCCTTGGATGCTGCCTAACCTGCTGTGCTTTAACCAGCAACACATTTTCATCCATAACAAACCTCCTCAGTTGACATGAGGCCCTACCTCTCTCCCATACAAATGTAGTCACCATTTTTGCTTTGAGCAATAAGAAGCCAATTGTCAAGATTTTGTTGTAACTCAGAAAGATCAAATTTATTAACTGTTAATTCTGAGGAAAGTAAAAAATAACGGTATGAAGCACACCACCTTCATGCAGTCACTTTTACCTACTCACATATGGGTACGAATTCAATAGGAATAGTGTTGTTGGAACAAAGGCATAAAACTAGAAACCATTATGCAAAGAGAAATCCACCAAAAAACTCTTGGAAACACACACTAGACCCAGTATTACAAGGGAGGTCACAAGAGGATTTGAGTAAATAATTGAACTAAGGCTAATGTCTCAGTTTTGTTCTTTGCGATGAAATTGGCACCCAGTTTTCACAAACATTGTTACAGAGACAAATCATCAAGGAACCATGATTAACTAAAATGTTGCTACAGGTGACTGCATGCCAGAAACCAGCCAATAACATTGACCTCAGGTTAAATCCCTCCACCTCAAAGACAGTCAAAGGACTCCAAATCTTCACAGACCAATTTGACAAGGTTTTTGGTTATGTGATCTAGCCTGTCTTTCAGCTCAACATGTGCTGACCATTATCTCTGTGAAGCATCTTTTGTATATAATGATCAGGCATTATAGTTGTCCCTTGGTTTGTTACACTGATGCTGAAAATGTGTTGCTGGAAAAGCGCAGCAGGTCAGGCAGCATCCAAGGAACAGGAGATTCGACGTTTCGGACATAAGCCCTTTTCCAGCAACACATTTTCAGCTCTGATCTCCAGCATCTGCAGTCCTCACTTTCTCCTTTGTTACACTGATATCAGCTTTCACACTGGTTAGATAAAGATAACATCTAATTCTTGCACGAAATAACCATATTATTTTCAATGGAGACTTTGTTCTTTCTTGAGCTCGTTTCGTTAGGCAGTCAGGATGTATAATCATTTTATAAAATATCTTATCCAGTGCAATGTGTTTGAATTTTTGGACAAAAAATGATTAAATTTGCCAGAAATCTAAGGAGAGGTTTCTTTTCCAATTTGAATCCTTTTTCTGACTTCTGAACAGTGTTGCTGTCTTCATTCTTTTTGAGTCTGAAAAATGTAGAGATTTATGAACAAACTACAGACTGAAATGATATGTTCAAAATGTGATAACGTTCAAAAATTGATTAAAATAGACTTACTACCATCAGAATGTTGTTATTATCTGGCACCTAAATAATAATAATTAGGGTGTTTAGAATTTAATTGTGTCTTCTACCTTTAATAGTATTTATTGTTAAATGGCACTACAATTATCCCTTCTAGTCTATTTTTGTATACATAACAACAGTGAAAAGGCATTTGGGAGCATTTGCTAGTGTTGACAACGGCTCAGAAATTGAGGAAACTAAAGAGGAAACGATGCTCCATCGTGTGGTTAGTGCGGTCTCAAGAACTGTTTTTGATCACTTGCTTTTTCAAAAGCCATTTTCCTCTTTTTTAAAAAATCTTTTCTGGGAGATTGCATTAATGATGTCATTGTCTTTTACCAGAGCTGAAAATAACTTTGGCATTCCCGCTGTGTGACAATTACTAATGGTACAGGATTATTTTCTCCGCGATTCTTTTTTCCCTGCCTTCTTTTGTGTGAAAGAATTAAGCTTCCTGAGTATCTCCCTGAGCTGCACAGCCAAAATGAGGAATTTACATGATTAATTGAATTTGCATTCCTGCCTTTTTGGAGCCCGTGGCCCAGAATATTGATAGACCATCATGCTGCAGAACAATGAGACCATTCACAAAGCAGTTCCATGGAACTGACTCAACATCTTGCTTCTTTGGAAACTGTTACATGTCTTTGCATGCATAAATGCACAAACGCACAATTATTTTTAAGTTCTAGTTCGCAAACTTGTTTCCTGGTTGCCCTACACTTTGTTCACATTCTCTGCATCCAGATAGCAAAGCACTGTTTTTTGGGGGCTATTGGGACTGGAGGAATCACTCAGCACATGTGTTTGTCTCTATGTCTGACACGATTTCTGAATGTGTCTGCAGGAGACACCTCATCATCTGTATGTAGCCACTCTGTTTTTTTATATATTTTCTTACATTAACATTGAAGTGGGAGCCAAGGCCAGTGGGCAGTGTCAGCCTGGGGAAAATAGCTGTAGTTTCTTTCAAGTAAATTAATTCTCGAGATGTGAGCATTTCTGGCAATGTCGCATAATTTGCCTCTAACACATTGCCTTTGTGAAGGTGGTAGACTCCTTTGTAAACCACTGTGATCTATAAGGTAAAAGTGTCAGATGGAAAATAATAATAATTTACACAATAATTAAACTCGACCTTTAATTTTCACTGCCAAGATTTATGTTTAAAGCTTAAAATGAAGTTGCTTGGACTGAATCTTCCACTTTTTGGCCTGAGTGTAAATCATTTTAAGCTTCACAAGTCTAAACAATTTTTTTTGCCAAATCTTACCAAACTCACTGCATTAATGATTATTCCTGTCCAATTGGCTAGCTTTACATACCATTTCTTTCCCAGCTACCGTGCTCCGTTCCTGCAACAACTCCCAGAATTGACCAGCATCTCTAGCACAGGCACCCAGGGGAGCAGTGTCAGTGTTGCGCTGCCTCGCACAGTTCCCACAGTTATGTCATGCTGAGTGGGCAGGGTCCTGGAGACTCTGGTGGGTGGGTGTAGTGCAGAGGCAGGACCTCCTCTTCACCCAGGACTAACAGTGGAGGTCACCCTGGTCTGAGGCTTCTATCCAGGTTAAAACAATCACAGCCACCTGGAGAAATGCACAACACTGTAAGAAAGAAGTCCAATTACCATCTCCAATCTACCCCCATAAATGCCATCATCTTCTCTCTGATACCTGACACTCACTCTATCCTTGCTACTGTACCCACCTCCCATTATGATGCATGTCCTACTACACACTACTGTCTGCAACTTCTTCCTCACTCATTCTCACCCACCTCAGTCCCTGATACCACTCACTGTGCATGCCCTCTGTGCCATTGGAACACCTCCCCACCTGCATTAACTGTAAAAGCTGTGCTGCCCACTCTCCCGTAGTACCCACCTCTATTGCATTCCAAGAGGTAAAAAAACATCAATAGGGTAATAAGGGTTAAGGCAGATGGTTATGCTGCCTGTCATTCATTTCCTTACCTGTTATGCTCAGAGATATTACAGACGATAGTGAGAGTGCGAGAACATGAGTCTTGGTGGGTATAATGGTAGAGACAAAGTGAATGTGATATAATAGAGAGAAGGTGTGGCAGTTAAAGAAGGTGGAGTGGAGAAACTCATTGATCTTCATCCAACAGTGCTGGGCATTCCATCAGATGGCTGAGATTGCTTTAACCTGGGTGACTACCTCTGACCAGGCTGACATGATCTGCTGTCATGACTTCCACTGATGCTCCTAGGGTGAAGATGAAGTCCCACCTTTGCACCACCCCATCCAGTAGCACCTTCATGACTTTGTCCACAAGTGGGTTGAGAATGTCCCTTTCTGCCATGCTTGGGGCAGATGCCAGCAACTGTATGGGGCAGCTGTGATCAGACAGTGCTTGTCTGGGTGCACAATGGCTTTTGAAAGATGGTGCCTGTGCCAGGGATGCCAGTAAATCCTGGGATATCCAGTGAGTTGTTCCCCGAATGACACATGGAAGATGGAGTGGAAATCAGATGTGATACACACCAAATGGGTGGGATGGCAATGAATGTGACAAGTTTGATAAGATTTAGCAATCTTAATAAGAAAGCCCATTTGACCTCCTGGTTTGAATCACTTGCAGCTAAGATTCATCCTCATGTCCAATGCTTAGTCTGTTAGGTGAGTTTGATAAGATTGTAATTGGAATATCAATGAGGCAAAGCATTCCATCAAGAAGGACCTTAATAACTGCTAATTGCCAATAAATTGGCAACATTTCATTACATGACGAGGATCACATCATACCACTTGTAAAAAGTGTAAAAGATGGGGCGAGATTACCTTAGTGCTGAACTGTATCTCACCGGACATCTTAGCCAAATCTGTCACACATCTCTCCATAGACCATTTCACTCAGATCCCCCTTATGTTATGATTCCAGCTGATGCTGTTACTGGACAAGACAGATCCCAGATGGAAATCTTGCTTAATAGATTGTATTTTGTTTTCTTTTGGCTTTAAGGACATAGTCTTTTACTGAAACACAAACACACAAGGCTGAAGATTCATGTTTAACAATAAAACAAAAGTTTGTTATGCAAAATAAATGAAGTTGAAATAAAATAAACCAAGCTATTTACATGTAACACAAATTTAAAGGTACAAATTTAAAGGTGTCAAAATATATGCTCAAATATAATCATATTAATCCCAGAAGCACTTCTTTTACTGTACTCATACCAGAGAGAATTCCATTCTCCTTCACACCAGTAGAGTGTTATTTGACTGTGGTTCAACTCCTCTTGAGAATCTGATAGCCTTTTCCTGGTACTTTCATACAACTGAGTTTAGAATCTCTCAGCTTCAAATAGCTCTTTCAGATTTTAGCCAAACACTTCTAGTCTGGAAAATTCATAATAAACTGCTTATACTGAAGTAATCTATTTCCTAACAGTATTATACTAATTGTCTTTCAGATGAGCAACTGTTTTATATACCTAGCTCCAGCTATGACTTCTGTAAAACTGTTCCACTGAAAGGTAAAAAATAATTCAAGCTATGGGTGTTTCTCCTAAGCATCCCCAAAATTCCAGAATCTTCAATCTGAAAGTCTAATGCTCTATATTTTTTATTTTGTTCACTCATAGACTCTCCCAATGTAAATAAAACCCTATTACTCTTCAGAAGTCTCTCTGTAATACTATGTTTTAAAATAAATCACCATGGCTACAGAAATACTAACAAGTTAATCATAGACACAAAAAAATCCATATGCCACTAGTTGAAAATTTGAAAATCCAAAATAAATAATGAGAAATAATGTAAACCATTCACCTTACATCGCGTTTGTGATAGAGGAATGAAACAAATCTAAATAGTTTGCTTGCTGCCAGTTTTTCAACACACCAAAAACATCAGCTTTGGGGATCTTGGTTTATGTTTTTTTCTGCATCCAAGGGAATTGTCAAATAAAAGCATTGACTTCAGTTGGCACTTGCTTTGCTGCAGGCTTAGATGTGATACTTTGTCACATCTCTCTGCAGCAGTCCTTGTAAGTAGAAATGTCACACAGTTAATGAATTTATAAATTAAAGCGCTCTCTGAAGTAAACTGTATGAGACAAGATTCATTTAACATGTCAGATGCTTGTCTGTTAAGCAGGTGATACTTGAGGGAAAGCAGTCCAGTAATGCATGGCATTAACATGCAAATAGATTAGGATCAAGAATGGCCACAGTATTCTCATTTTGTTTTTGTTGACTCTTCAGGATTAAACAAAGGAATCTCTAAGTGCAAAAAACTTCAGAAACTGTTCTTGCTGATGACCTTTAAATGTAACAATAACATGCATTCACAGAATTCTATTGAAAAAAAAACAGAATGGTTGAAATCAGTGCATAAGGCAGTCAGTACATTAATACATACTAATGTTATGCCTGTGGTTGGATGAGTACACTGCTGCTATAGTTCCACTATTCCAGGGATCTCACAAAAAATAACAATACCTTGAGCAGTGTTCAAGATGATCAATTTAATACCTTCTCAATATCAGGTTTTAAACAAAAAGATCTCCCAACTTGCTTTCTTAATAAACACAGTTATTGTTTTTTTATTAAAACAAAACATTTTCAATAAAGATGCAATAATTGATTAACATATACAGTCAGTACAGATAATCTGTGCAGGGAAATGAAGAAAAGTGTGTTTCTATGTTTGTGTGTGGTTGCTCATGTCTGTGTTTTGGGGATGTTTAGAAGGATAAACATCAACCTGCTATACTCATAGAATCATAGAACCCCTACAATGCAGATAGCAGCCTTTCAGCCCGTTGAATCTGCACCAACCCTTCAAAAAGCATCCCACCCTTCCCCTGTAACATTTGGGCACTCCACCTAGCCTGCAAACCCTTGTATACTATAGGACAATTTAGCATGGCCAATTCAGCTAACCTACACATCTTTGGACTGTGGGAGGAAATCGGAGCATCCGGAGAAAACCCACACATGCATGGAAAGAATGTGCAAACTCCACACACACAGTCACCTGAGGCTATTACATTGATCTTGTCACATCTATAAATCAAGTCCCAGGCTAACGTGACAAAGTAACTTGTTATATGGTGTGTGCACCTGCTTACGCATTATTTGTTATTTTGCAGAACCATAATGCAGCGCTCTTTGGAATCTGATTGTGTGAGAGAGATCCGAAGTCAAGAGATATGTTTCTAATTTCTTTATAACAAACAGGTTTGACAATTTGCTGCTTTTATAAAATTTAGTGCAAACTGTAGGTGGTTTAATTAGTGTAGGAGAAAGTGAGGACTGCAGATGCTGGAGATCAGAGCTGAAAATGTGTTGTTGGAAAAGCGCAGCAGGTCAGGTAGCATCCAAGGAGCAGGAGAATTGATGTTTCAGGCATGAGCCCTGAAGAATTCCTGAAGAAGGGCTCATGCCCGAAACTTCGATTCTCCTTAATTAGTAAAGGCCCAATATACGAGATATTACCAAGTCCTGGAATAGTATAATTATTCACAATTTTTCAAATATTTGAAACCAGTTTTGGTTACTGAATGAAATTAGGTTAGGTTCTGAATAAGCCCAATTGTTCTGATTTACTTGTAAGACACAAGTTGTGATGGGAATTTCTTGAAGCATTTTAAGTTACTGCAAAAAATTCAGAGACTCTTGAAAGGGGAGATGCAATCAGTTATTTACATCATTATAGTCAGATTGATGAATATTAATTCATCATTAACATTGATTAAACAGAAGTCTTTATAATTCATTCTGTTAGGTAATTGTCTGTAAAATAGGATTAGCAAATCAACAGCTGTTCAGAGTTACCATGCTTCATGAATAGATCCTAAGGAGAGGTTCTTGTGGCACAGTGGTAGAGTCCCTAACTCTGGACCAGGAGACTTGGGTTCAAGTCTTACCTCTTTAAGAGGCGTATCATAACATCCCTGGGCAGGTTGATTAAAAATATGATCAGTAGCTTGCTTCCATTAACGTGCCACTTGTGGTGCTGTGGTAGTGGTCCTACCTCTGGGCCAGGAGGACCAGATTCGAATCCCACCCATTTCAGAGGTGTATAATACCATCTCTGAAGAGATTGATTAGAAAATATCAATCAGCTCAAAAGGAAGAGCTTGTATAGCATCATGTTAGAGTCATAGCATCCTGAACTTATAAAGATTTAATAGATATTACAACCATAAAGTACAAAGACCATTCTTGTCAAAAGCGTCACTGTCTTTCCTTTACACTCTTTCACTGGCTTCAAAAGTTATAGAATCCAATTCCAGTAGGAAATTTAGAGTTAAATTTGTGTACAAATTCTGGAGCTGTAATGAATGGGTGCTGTAATATAGGCACCTGTACAAACAGCACACTGACACCTTTATATGTACATCAACTGTGTCTATGTAACTTCCTTCATTGTAGCTGACGAGTTAACCATACAATTGATGGATTTTATTACTCAGATTTCCAAGTAAAGTGAACCCATGATTCACATTAAAACGTTATTTATTTCATTGTTCAGATTACCTTCAGTTAACAGGTCAGTAAAGAATTAAAGTTATTTCATGTACCAGACATAACTATTTTCTCTTTTAGTGCTTCACAAAAACATTGCAAGTGTCTGTTTAATATTCTGTATGGCTTAACAAAGATGATTTGTAGCTGTGCAGTTAGTTTCACATTAAACTTTAACAGCTTTTAAAATTCAGTCAATCCTGAATGATCCTTCAACAATATCAACATGAAATCAGAGAGCTGAGCAGCTTCTTAAAGCAACGTTTCCTCAACACAACAGAACACTCTACTGGAGCTGGTGCCCCGAATCCCTAAGATTTTATAGTTTAATAATAATATAAATTTTGTTGTTCTTAATGATTTGTGGTTAGATTAGAACGGTGCTGGAAAAGCACAGCCAGTCCAGGCAGCATCCGAGCAGCAGGAAAATCGACGTTTTGGGCAAAAGCACTCCATCAGGACTGAAGGCTGGCAGCCCCCAGGGTGGAGAGATACATGGGATGGGTTGGGGCTGGAGAGAAGGTAGCAAAGAATACAATAGGTGGATGGAGGTGGGGATGAAGGTGATAGGTCAGCGAGGAGGGTGGAGTGGATCGGTGGGAAGGAAGATTGGCAGGTAGGATCGGTCATGAGGATGGTGCTGAGCTGGAAGGTTGGAACTGGGGTAAGGTGGGGGAGGGGAAATGAGGAAACTGGTGAAGGGGAAGGTGCCATGACAGGAGGGTGGGTTTTAGGGGGAGTGTGGACCTGACTGGGTAGTCACAGAGGGAAAAGTCTTTGCAGAAAGCGGAAACGGGTGGGGAGGGAAATATATCCCAGGCGGTGCGGTCCATTTGGAGGTGGCAGAAATGTTGGCGGATGATGCGATTTATGCGAAGGTTGGTCGGGTGGAAGGTGAAGACCGGGGGGTTCTATCCTTGTTACAGTTGGAGAGGCGGAGGGGTTTCCAGAGACAGCAGTGGGTGGGGTGAATTCCCAAGGCAGCCGTAGGTGGAGTGAATTCCCGAGGCAGCTGTAGGTGGAGTGAATTCCTGAGGCAGCAGTCAGTGGAGTGAATTCCCGAGGCAGCCGTAGGTGAGTGAATTCCCGAGGCAGCCGTAGGTGGAGTGAATTCCCGAAGCAGCAGTAGGTGAGTGAATTCCCGAGGCAGCAGTAGGTGAGTGAATTCCCGAGGCAGCAGTAGGTGAGTGGATTCCCGAGGCAGCAGTAGGTGGAGTGAATTCCTCAGGCAGCAGTAGGTGAGTGAATTCCCGAGGCAGCAGTAGGTGAGTGGATTCCCGAGGCAGCAGTAGGTGAGTGGATTCCCGAGGCAGCAGTAGGTGGAGTGAATTCCCGAGGCAGCAGTAGGTGAGTGGATTCCCGAGGCAGCAGTAGGTGGAGTGAATTCCTCAGGCAGCAGTAGGTGAGTGAATTCCCGAGGCAGCAGTAGGTGAGTGAATTCCCGAGGCAGCAGTAGGTGAGTGGATTCCCAAGGCAGCAGTAGGTGGAGTGAATTCCCGAGGCAGCAGTAGGTGAGTGAATTCCCGAGGCAGCAGTAGGTGAGTGGATTCCCGAGGCAGCAGTAGGTGGAGTGGATTCCCGAGGCAGCAGTAGGTGAGTGGATTCCCGAGGCAGCAGTAGGTGAGTGAATTCCCAAGGCAGCAGTAGGTGGAGTGAATTCCCGAGGCAGCAGTAGGTGAGTGAATTCCCGAGGCAGCAGTAGGTGAGTGGATTCCCGAGGCAGCAGTAGGTGGAGTGGATTCCCGAGGCAGCAGTAGGTGAGTGGATTCCTGAGGCAGCAGTAGGTGAGTGGATTCCCGAGGCAGCAGTAGGTGGAGTGGATTCCCGAAGCAGCAGTAGGTGAGTGAATTCCCGAGGCAGCAGTAGGTGAGTGAATTCCTCAGGCAGCAGTAGGTGAGTGAATTCCCGAGGCAGCAGTAGGTGGAGTGAATTCCCGAGGCAGCAGTAGGTGAGTGAATTCCCGAGGCAGCAGTCAGTGGAGCAAAGAAAATGTGAAGCTAAAAGTGGAGGAGCTGAGAGATCCCAGTAGGCTGTGGGAATGGAATAGGCTGCAGTGATAGTGAGGATCATGGCCATAGAGGCACTCCTAAACCTGTATAAGCACCTGACCCAAGACCTCTATCAAAGGAGGGAGAGGCATTTTTTTCACCATTGAAACAAAATCCTGAAGCCAGGATGATGTGGAGGATAGCACATGGTGGCCATACCCATCAGTGGCACCACCATTGTGCCATTATTGGAATAATTTCAGGATATTGTTTCACCAGGGAGGAAAGGTACGCAGGAGCCATCATGCATATATGAAATGATTTTGTACCCTGATTCTTTCACCATGATATGCATTGTTTAAGCATACAAATACTATTTCATATTGTCTTGAATAAAAAAGAGAAATATCACATTAAACCAGCATCCTCTTATTCTCACACAATTATTCCTCGTAACTATATTTCTTTTCCTCTTTCTTCATTGGTCCTGTAGACCACACTTTGCCAAGGCAGACTGGAAGCTCACCATATTTGATGTGGCTCAGCAACGTTCTTAGGAAATACAGATTTTTAATAAACATGAATACCAGATAATCACAGCTTCCAGCAGACATGAAAAGAAATTAAAAAGTTTACTACAGTTCATCAGAGGTAGTTATAATTAAAATCCCGCCTCATTACCTACAAAATTCAAAGGAATCCTGAGACTTCGATGAGATTCAATTTTGCCTGTCCTGTTAATAGTGCTATTGCAGTTATGACACAGGCAGCATCCAAACAGCCTATCCTTTCATGGCCAGCATTTGACAGAAAGCCTAGACATTCACCTGAGATCCTTCCCCTTCAAGCTAATTAGGTCCCAAGGGAAGATCACAGTCAGAGCCCAACAGAACATGCATTAGATAGAATTTATAACACACACTGGCCATTTGGTCCAACTAATCTATGCCAATCTTGAGCCTCACAAGTATCTTTTCAGTCTACTTCATCTAAATGGTGTTAGATAGTGGCAGAAGTGGTACATTAATCCTTTATTGCTTTCATAGTCTAATTAATCTTCAAATGGAAGATTATTAAATGATTGTGCTGTTATCAAAGCTCTGAAAAGCATTTCACAACCTCAGAGCTAATATTAGAAGTCTTGCTGAGAATGGGAGAAGAATCTTAATGATCTCCTCAGAGCATTTTTTGAAAAATTCTACATCAGTTCCTTCCAGCGATGTGATGCCTACAGGTGTGGGACTGTTTGATCAACATAAAATGAGAAATTCCATGCACACGTCAGTAAATCTGATTGGAATATTCTGGAGTTTGATTCTTGTTTCGAACAGAGGTTTTAACAACCTGACCCTCGCCACTGAATCTGACATTTGACCCCCAAACTCATGGAAGTTTTGACAGTGTACAGCACAGACCAAAGTGCGATCATCTTACAATTCTATTCTGTGAGCTACAACAGATCTCCTTTAGAGTTAGACATCAAAAATGGCCATTCAAGCTGTAGGAGCAAAGGCAAACTCAGAGACTTCATCATGTCACGTTGTTTATTTAAAATATTCCCGTGAAAACAAAAGACATAGTCAGAGGCAAAAATTCCCATTAAAGAAAAGGAGAGATGATCAAAGAATTTTATACACAAATAAAAACAATGCATGCCTCCTGAGTAGTGAGTTCGTTGGAAGGAAAATTATGTAGATGGGACAAACCCTCAACTTGTTTCCACCAGCAACCACAGCAGCAACTTATAACATGTTTAATGTAATGAAATGTCCCAAGGTGCTTCACAGGAGCAGTAGAAAATATAATATCACACAAAGGCCCAAAAGGAGGTCAGAAAACTAAAGTCTTGGTCAAAGTAATAGATTTTATGAAGTGTTTTATAGGAGGCCAGAGACACAAAGTGGTGTGAGGAGGGAATCTCAGAGGATGGGGCTAGACACTTGAATTGTGCAATTGGGATTAAGAAAAGGCCAGAATTAGTGAAACACAGAAATCTCAGAAATTTGTAGAATTGGAGCAGATTAGGGACAAAAAGGGGGGTAAGTTTATGCAGGGATTTGAAAACAAGGCTGAGAATCTAAAAAGGAGAAAGTGAGGACTGCAGATGCTGGGGATCAGAGCTGAAAAATGTGTTGCTGGAAAAGCACAGCAGGTCAGGCAGCATCCAAGGAGCAGGAGAATCAACGGTTCGGGCATAAGTCCTTCTTCAGGAATGATTCCTGAAGAAGGGCTCATGCCCAAAACGTCGATTCTCCTGCTCCTTGGATGCTGCCTGACCTGCTGCGCTTTTCCAGCAACACATTTTTCAGCTGAGAATTTAAAAATCAAGGCATTTTTTGGCTGAGAGCCAATATAGTTCAGCAAGCAGAGTGATAATTGAGGTACTGGACTTGCCTCCAAGTGCAAAGACATGGGCCGCAGAATTTTGAATGACTTCAGATTTACAGTGGCTCAAATATAAGAGAATAAATGGGACTGCGCTGGAAGATTTATGACCACACGCTGGCTTGATCACAGAGTGTTGCTAGGGGAACATAGTGCACAGTGTTACAAACCAACCCTAGGAAAGGTTTCCCAATTCATTGCAGTTCCAGATGGAATACCCCAAACTATTAAGCTGCTGGGTGAGGTGGGATGAACTGTCTCCCCTTCATTATTCGCCCACCTGCCTGATTGTAACATTTAGAAAGGATTCCTTTCCTAGTGGATACCTTTCTCTTAGATCCAAATGAACTCAAAACAAGTAAGCTTATTATTTGCTACACACAAAAAATATGAATGCAACCTAGGTATACACTCAGTAGAAATAAGAGGCAAGTCAAACAAGACTGAAGTTAAATAAAAGTTATATAGATCAGTTTATGAATTTCTTATAAACAGCCAAGAAACCTTGTGGTCTTTATTGTGTTGTACCAATAACATTAACATTGGCAGTTGAACAGTTGATTTTTGAAATTCTTAGTTTTGTAGACTGATTAAATTCCTCGTCTGGAATCCTGTTGAACTCATTTTATGTACTTTCTTTACTTACAGTGCAGGGGTGCTTACTAGCTGTTCCCTATCTGTGACTGCTACAGCATACTAGTCGCTCTGTATTCCACAACAGCCAAATAATACCATTCAAACACTGTTGCAGCTCCCTTTTAATCTGTTTTCTACATTCTTGGAAGGGGAACCCATAAAAATATCTGAAAAAGTGGCAGAGATGTGTAGAATAGTCAACCATTGTTTCAAGTTGCTGACTCTCTCTGTTTGAAGTTCCTTTGACATCTTTATGTGTTACATTCCATCTGTCCCACACAGACATTTTGACAGCAAGCTATTGAATTTATACTTGCAGTAATTTTGTCTCTGTGATAGTCTTCTTTTAGAAAACGCATCTTGGAATTGTGGGCTGAAAATGCCTGTAATATTTAGAGATTCAGAACTGATGCCACGAGATGAGGGAACTGATTTTGGAGCAAATACCATGAAACAATGGCTTTAGTCTTCCTGATACCTAACTGGAGTTTTCAGCTCATCTCCTAATGAATGTTGGGAGTATAGTCTGCTAGTTTAGTGACAATGTTATCAGTTTACATGTGAAAATGAGCACCGTGCCTTTGGATAATGTTGTTAAGAGGCAGCATATAATGTTTCAGACATTTACATTTGTGATGTTGTGGCTGCATTAAATTGACAAAATACTTAATTGCACTTGCTAGATACCTAGTTTGTTTCTGAACTGTATAGAACTGAAAGACCTGTGGTTTGATCAGGAGTTTTGTTGAATTAATTGATCTTAGCCAAGGCAGCAGATGGGCTGTTAAATTTGTCTTTGCCAATGGGCTACAATCTTATCTCTACTAATGCTTCCACAAGTTAATGTAAATGTTTATTTATTTTACTTATTCCTTGTAAATTGATTGCTGAATATGTAAATATGTATCTCTTGGTGTGTTTTGGTAGGATAAGGTCACCAGCTCGGAGGACCTGGGGAGTAGATGTTAATTCATCAACAGGCACTCACTGCTAAGTCAACAATGATTGCATTGATTCAGGTGTGTTTATGGGATGGGTGATACCCAAACATTGTCAATATAGAGCACTGGCCATTGGGTCATATCATCCTGGGTATGCAAACCTCCTCTACAGGGACACCTGCAAGTGTGATATGAAGATGGTGGACATTGACACTGACAACTGGGGTGCAGTCGCTGATGGCATGACCTCGAGAGTGAGACTGTTTGGAAAGGCATTGGAAGAAATTGGCAGAAAAGGAAAAGTTCAGCTGGCTGAGAAGGGACCTCAGTAAATACAAAGGCCAACAAGTCATGCACCTTTTTAATCCCCTGCAACAAATGGCCATGCCAAAGTGGGAGCCTGAAGTACATCAGGTGCTGCTTAAAGTAGAGTTGACAGCACAACACAAATCATCATCTTAGACGTTGGAAGGTTGCCATTGACAATGCTGACTACCTTTCAAAAAAATAATTTGTTAAATGCAAAGCATTTAGAGTAAAGGATGTGATGGGACTTGCTATGGGTACAACACTTTCTCTGATTACTAAACACCAAGCTGAATCATTTGGCAGGTTTGTTCACTCTCAGTTCCAATAAATTGTGGTTTACAGCTGTACCAACGGCAATTGGAAGTTGGGTGGATTGTACCAGACGCTACATACATCTTTTGTGTATCATGCACGTTTCAGTTTAAAATCATTCATTGGTCATTCAAATGAAAGTTTCACAAATTTGCAATTACTCTAATTTTTATGCTTCTTCCGTGTTTTGTTTCTGTTTATTATAATTATACTTCTTTGTGTTATTGGTGGAGTCTTGCACATTTTGAGCTGAACTCTACCCCTTTTTAATGAAGTTCATTTTTCATGGCCAAACATCCAATTCAGTCATTTTAATGGCAAGGCAGTTGTTTCCTTTGTGTGTCATTGGTACTTGATGCAGGTTATGAAATCCCTGACACATCCAATCAGTAGTATCCAAGTAAAACAAAACAGTTCAGAACCAGCTTTGCAGATTGAATCACATGTTGCTCAGTTTTGGTTTATCAGGCTAGACAGTAAGGCAGATGAGATAAAGGTATTGATTAATGCATGGGGATTTGCTATCATTGCTATCACAGAGGGAGAGGAAGGACTGTCAGTTTGATATTTTGGAATATAAAATCTTCAGGCAAGACAGGGGAGGTTGTAAAAAAGGGAGGGGGTGTCACAATATTGATCAAGGAGTCAATCACTGCAGTAACGAGGGGTGATATCATAGAAGGTCCTCAAATTATCATACAGGTAGAACTTATAAACATAAAAGGGTAAGCACTTTACTGAGGTGTGTTATAGATCCCCAGGAAGTCAAGGAGAGATAGAAAGACAGATACATGGGCAAATCTCAGAGAGCTGTAAAAAATAATAAGGTAATAACGTTATTAAATTTCATTGTCCCTGATGTTAACTAAGATAGAGAAATTGTGAAAGAAATAAAGGCAAGAGAATTCTTAAAATGAGTTCAGGAGACTTTTGTAAGTTAGCTCGTAGAAAGCCCTCCAAGAAAGGGACAAAGTAAAAATCACACCACACCAGGTTATAGTTCAATAGGTTTATTTGGAAGTACAAGCTTTCGGAGCACTGCTCCTTCATCAGGTAGCTAGTGGGGCAGGATCATGGGGCACAGAATTTGGAGTAAAGCTTGTATTTCCGAATAAACCTTTTGGACTATAATCTGGTGTTGTGTCATGTTTACTTTGTCCACCCAAGTCCAACACTGACACCTTCACATCATGGCTCGAAGAGAGGGGGCAGTGCTGGACCTAATTTCAAGGTTCAAAGTTGGGCAAAAGGTAGATGTGTTCATTTCAATGATAGACACCTGGGTGGACATCTTGGCACTCCTACGTTGGTGCCAAGTATAAAACACCATTGTACTCCTGATCCAGCGCTGCCCTGTTTTGCTCCCTGAGCACAATTGTAAGGGTAAACTGATCTCCACTAATCCCTATAGTGTGGAAACAGGCCCAACGAGCCCACACTGACCTTCCAAAGAGCATCCCATTCAAACCCATCCCACTACCTTATTCCTGTAACCCTGCATTCCCCATGGCTAACACACCTAAACTACACATCCCTGAATATTATGAGCAAGTTAACATGGCCATTCCACCTAACATGCACATCTTCGGACTGTGGGAGCAAACCGGAGGACCCAGAGGAAACCCACGCCGACACGGGGAGAATGTGCAAACTCCACACAGACAGTCACTCTTGGTGGAATCGAACCCAAGTCCCTGGCGCTGTGAGGCAGCAGTGCTAACCATTGAGCCACTGTACCATCCCAGGAGTCCTGGTTGATGGAGTGGTACAGAGGAGAGCAGTGCTCTTCCGTCAGGACACGATTGGAGGCCTGGTCATGGCAGTCTACTCTGTGTGATGTTGGCATCTGGGTTAGGGCAGTCTCAACTGTCCAGAGGGATGTCCAGAAATACTGCAAGAATGATCTTTACTGTTCTGTCACACTAAGTGCTACCATTTTCTCTCTGCCAACATCTTCCCTCAATTGCTCTTTCCCACCCAAGTCCCAAACTATAAACCTTGCCTGGCCTCTGTGTCTCCTACTCACTCACTTTATCGCTTTTTCCCCATCTATACCAGCGGCACCTACGTTCACTTCATCAATCCCTCCTTTTGTCTTGTTGCTCATCAAAGTGACACACACTGGAGCAGAAAGTGCCAAGGAGGATAGTGAGGTGCCCAGTATTCAACTCTTCAGGCCCTATGAGGAGTAGATTTCACATTGACATAACATACTGACCATGCCCAAATCCCAGGATGGATGTCTGATGATGCCCTTGACTGACTGGACCAGAATTCTTTCCCTGAAGGCTGTGTCCGTTGGCCTGAATGAGAACTACATATCTTAGACTTTGGGAACTAATTTGAGACATGGCTATTTGGCTGAAGCACATGCAATGTATTTACCAGACATGCTGCTGGGACTAGCTGGAGGAATGAGATTGGCATAACACGGAGCTGTATAAGTCCATCCCTCTTACTGATCATTGCTGACAAACAGGACAAGCTTCCCTACTTTGTGTCTGCACTAAAAGGCGAGTCAAGATAAAAGCACTGTGAGCTCTGGCTGAGGGAGGGAAACACAAAAAGACAAAGCAGGAAAGCTCCAAACATCAAAGGAAGCAGAAAGTGAGAGAGTGCTGTGAATAATCGAGGAGCCCTGAGATACATCTTTTTTCCCACCCATGAGCTGGGTGGGCACCTGTCCCTTGGTACAATGTGTCCTGGCAGCAGGATTTGAATAAGACATGAGGAAGTGCATATAAGTTGACCAAAGGTGTCCCGTGCCAAGGCGATGAGGCTGGTACGTGTCACATATCAATGTCCACGAATGTGGGGGTACATGTAGTCACTGCCATGGAGTATGCCCTGAGATGTTGGTGCTGGGTGTCTAAGTTGGAACTTTGGAGGAGGAAGTGGTGAGCTGGAGTTACACATCAGGAATTCTCAAGAGTTAGTTTCTATCTGGCCAGGTGGCCATATGTAAAAACGTATATTAAAAAGCCAAGGTGATGATGAATGTGATATTGAGCAATAATCAATGCAATAACAAGGCCTCTCACCACTCTCTAATAAATATTGCATCTTGCCATCCAACACTTGGTTGGAAAGTGGGACTTTTGATCTTGATGTGACGCAGCTCCTCGAGTCACACAGTCATAGAGATGTACAGCACGGAAACAGACCCTTTCGTCTACACCTCCATGATGACCAGATACCCTAACCTAATCTAGTCCCACCTTCCAGCATCTCGCCCATATCCATCCAAACCCTTCCTGTTGTGGCTGTACAGGCCTTTGTAAAAACAGTGACTGCAGATGCTGGAAACCAGAGTCTAGATTAGAGAGGTGCTGGAAAAGCACAGCAGTTCAGGCAGCATCCAAGGAGCAGTACTGCTCCTTGGATGCTGCCTGAACTGCTGTGCTTTTCCAGCACCTCTCTAATCTGTACAGGACTTTGGTTAGGCGTCTGTTGGAATATTGCATGCAATTCTGGTCTCCTTCCTATCGGAAAGATGTTGTGAAACTTGAAAAGGTTCAGAAAAAATTTACCAGGATGTTGCCAGAGTTAGAGGATTTGAGCTACAAGGAGAGGCTTAATAGGCTGGTGCTGTTTTCCCTGGAGCATCAGAGGCTGAGGAGTGGCCTTTATAGAAGTATATAAAATCATGAGGGATGTCAATAGGATAAATAGACAAGATCTTTTCCCTGGGATGGGTGGGGGGTGGGTGCAGTACTAGAGGGTGTAGGTTTAGAGTGAGAGGTGAAAGATATGAAAGAGACTTAAGTGGCAACCATTTCACACACAGGGTAGTATGTGTATGGAATGAGCTGCCAGAGGAAGTGGTAGAGGCTGGTACAATTGCAACATTTAAAAGGCATCTGGATGGGTATATGAATTGGAAGGGTTGAGGGATATGGGTCAAGTGCTGGCAAATGGGACTAGATTAGGTTGGGATATCTTGTTGGCATGAACAAGTTGAACCAAATGGTCTGTTTCCATGCTGTGCATCTCTATTACTCTATGACTCTATTTGTATACCCATCCTGATGCCTTTTAACTGTTTCAATTGTACCAGTCACCACCACTTCCTATGGCTATTCATTCCATCCATGTACCACCCTCTGTGTGAAAAGGTTGGTCCTTAGGCCTCTTTTATATCTTTTCCCTCTCACCCTAAACCTATACCCTCTAGTTCTGGACTCCCCCCACACACTGGGGAGGAGACTTCGTCCATTTATCCTATCTATGCCCCTCATGATTTTATAAACCTCTACAAGATCACCCCTCAGCCTTTGATACTCCAGGAAAAACAGCCCCAGCCTGTTCAGCCTCTCCCTGTAGTTCAAACCCTCTATCCCTGGCAACATCCTTGTAATTATTTTCTGAACCCTTACAAGTTTCATGACATCCTTTTGATAGGAAGGAGACCAGAATTGCACGCAATATTCCAAAAGTGGCCGAACCAATGTCGTCTATATACACAACATGACCTCCCACTCCTGTACTCAAAACTTTGACCAATAAAGGAAAGCATACCAAATGCCTTCTGCACTATCCTATCTACCTGTGATTCTGCTTTCAAAGAGCTATGAACCTGCACTCCAAGGTCTCTTTGTTCAACAACACTCCCCAGGACCTTACCATTAAGTATATAAGCCCTGCTAAGATTTGCTTTCCCAAAATGCAGCACTTCACATTTATCTAAATTGAACTCCATTTGCCACTCCTCAGCACATATAGCCATCTGATCAAGATCTTGTTATAATCTGAAGTAACCCTCTTTGCTGTCCACAACACCTCCAATTTTGGTGTCACCTGCAAACTTACTAACTATGCTCATATCCAAATCATTTATATAAATGAAGAAAAGTAGTGGACGCAGCACCAATCCTTGTGATACTCCACTGGCCACAAGCCTCCAGTCTGAAAAACAACCCTCCACCATCACCCTCTGTCTTCTACCTTTGAGCCAGTTCTGTATCCAAATGGCTAGTTTTCCCTGTATTCCATTAGATCTAACCTCGCTGACCAGTCTCCCATGGGGAACCTTGTTGAAGGCCTTACTGAAATCCATATAGATCACATCCGCTGCTGTGCCCTCATCAATTCTCTTTGTTACTTCTTCAAAACTCTCAAAAGACTTTATGAAATATGACTTGCCACGCACAAAGCCATATTGACTATCCATAATCAGTCCTTGCCTTTCCAAATACATGTACATCCTGTCTCAGGATTCCCTCACTTCCTCCTTTGTTATATGGACAATTTTCAAGGTATCACCATCTATTTCCCTGCAGTCTATATCTTCGATGTCCTTTTCCAAAGTAAACACCGACACAAAATACTCATTTAGTATCTCCCCCATCTCCTGCGGCTCCATACAAAGGCCGCCTTCATCCTTTCCTCCACTCACCGATTGTACTCTATGCTACTTTCTCCCCACCCCCACCTTCCTCTAGCTTATCTCTCCATGCTTCAGGCTCTGCCTTTATTCCTGATGAAGGGCTTTTGCCCAAAACGTCGATTTCGCTGCTCCTTGCATGCTGCCTAAACTGCTGTGCTCTTCCAGCACCATTAATCCAGAAACTGGTTTCCAGTATCTGCAGTCATTGGTTTTATCTCGTTGATCTTTGAGGGGCCCTATTCTTTCCCTAGTTACCCTTTTGTCCTTATTGTATTTGTTAAAAACCCTTTGGATTCTTCTTAACTCTATTTGCCAAAGTTATCTCATGTCATCTTTTTGCCCTCCTGATTTTCCTCTTAAGTATACTCCTACTGTCTTTGTACTGTTTTAAGGATTCACGTGATTTATCTTGTCTATGCCTGACATATGCTTCCTTCTTTTTCTTAACCAAACCCTCACTTTCATTAGTCAAGCAGCATTCCCTATACCTACCAGCCTTCCCTTTCACCCTAACAGGAATATATTTTCTCTGGACCCTCGTTAGCTCATTTCTAAAGGCTTCCCATTTTCCAGCCGTCCCTTTATCTGCAAACATCTGCCCGCAGTGTTGCCTAATACCATCAAAATTAGTCTTCCTCCAATTTAGAACTTCAACTTTTAGAAATAGTCTATCCTTTTCTATCACTATTTTAAAACTAATGGAATTTTGGTGGCTGGTATTTGAGCTCCTCGCGGGTTGTTTGATGTGATTTTCTCAACATTCTCACCATGGCATTCAGGGACTGAGAATATTCCATCCATGGTACTTATTCTAAGTTATAAATTCTGAATCAATGGTATTTGCTGGTGAAGCCTAAGTGTGAGCCACAAAATAAGATGATGGCAGATCAAGTAAGACTAAGTAATTTATCATGAAATGCATAGTGAGGGTCTTAGGTGAAGATTGAAAGTTACTCCTTTGTTAGTGGATGATCATAGTTGGAATGAATGCAAATATTTATGATATATTTTTCTTTGTCTTTGCTTCTTTTCATCATGGCAGTACAAGCTGAGACCTGTTGCAACTTTGTCAGCTGTCTTTTAGACACACGCTGCTGGAAAAGCGCTGCAGGTCAGGCAGCATCCAAGGTACAGGAGATTCAACGTCTCAGCATAAGCCCTTCTTAACGTCGAATCTCCTGTTCCTTGGATGCTGCCTGACCTGCTGCGCTTTTCCAGCAACACATTTTCAGCTCTGATCTCCAGCATCTTCAGTCCTCACTTTCTCCTTTTAGACACACGAGCTTCACTGACTAGATAGCACTTTTACACCGGAAGCATTACACTGGAGAAGGTGAGCCGCCTTCTTGGACCAATGTATTTCATATGGTGTAGGAGCACCCCTTGTGTATTTAGGGAGGCTGCTCCAAGATTTTGACTCAGTGACAGTGAAGGAGTAGAGATATCTTTCCATTCTGGATGTTGACTGGCTTGGAGAGGTGCTGGGTTCCCATGTATCTGCTGCTCTTGTCCTTCTAGATGATAAAGGTTATGGGTTTGGTAGGTACTGTTGAAGGAGTTTTGGTGAATTGCTGCACCTCATCTTGTATAGGTATAAAATTTTCTTGGAACTCTTCATTACAATGGAACTGATTTCTATTTTAAATACAATCAGTGATTGACAGAATCGATGTGGTTAACTGAAAGTGTTAACAAGTGAAGCCTCTACTTATTTTGAATTATTCAGAACCCAATATCACATGTTATATTAACTGATAAAAACATGTGAAATTATTTGTGGAAAAGGTGGATTGGCAAAGCTTATAATGCAGGTCCTGTTGGAGATGTCTTCCTAAGTGAAGAAGTGATATTGCATACGTCACACTTTCAAAATGCAATCTACCTCTAGTGTTGCTATTTAAATGCAACATGAATTAATTTGTTGTCAAGGCATTTTGTGGAGTTTATGTTTGATATTTTTATTCAATGCCAACTTTTTGAATGACAATTGCAGGAACAAAAACAATCTATTTGTTCAAGGATTATGTTATTCTCTGTGGAAGTTGGATAGGTTATTTGGTAAATGTCTAGAGTGAGGCGCAGATGCAGTGCAGGCTGGTATCCTATTGGTAATGACTTTTCATGTAAATCCTGCCTCTGCATCTTACTTCAAACCTGTGGACTGGTGCCTTCAAACAGTACATCGCCAATTGTCTCACTGTAACAAAGATGCCTATAGTCCTGTGTGGACTATGACTAATTACATATGGCAAGTGATCATTATTTGATACAATATGTGGCCAAACAGATTATTAATAAGCATTTTCTTTGTTAGGTATCTGCCATGAACAGGAGCCAAGCATTACTCTGGTTATCCTTCCAGTCACTGCTATGTCTATGGGGAGAGTCTATAGATAAATATTATGCAGTGGTGGTGGTCCTACCTGCATGTTGAAAAGTCAGAGATGCCATCTTGGACAGCACCCTGCCTGCCTGGCTTCCTGTATTCAGGGTAAGGCAGATGGGGTATTAACCCCTGAAGAAGGGCTCATGCCCGAAAGGTCGATTCTCCTGCTCCTTGGATGCTGCGCTTTTCCAGCAACACATTTTCAGCTCTATTAACCTCTGGCCAAGGTTCTAGGATGCTCCAGCAAGCTTATAACCTAGTACAGCTGATATCACCTCTGTAACATTAGAAATAATTTATCTGAAGTTAGAACACATTTTCCTAAAGAGTCCACTGCATCTCACCGATCCAGTGATGACTTGCCAGATATTATCAGATGTTAAGTAACACATAACATCTGTGATTGGCAGATTTATAGTTGGATTGTGTATAGTTGCTGGAAATAAAACTGTTCTTGAAAATTGTACTTTCTTTATTAAAGTTAGACGCTTTTCTTCTCTCCTCTCCTCTGCTGGTGATGTTAACTACCTTAATGGCTATAATTTCACGGGGTGAGTGGCATGATGTTTTCTCTGCTACCTCAATTCACAATGACATCACTTACTCTGCTGCACAGACTTAAACCCCACAGGCCTCAGCATCATGAGCATGATGTGCATTCAAAGCCTCCCACCCACCTCACCTTTTCAAACTGCTTTTTCACTCACGGGGGACTCATGGTAATGCATGCTCACAAACTATCCCTGCACCCATTCCCATCTTCTACTACCTTGTTACATTTCTCATCAAGAAAATGTTTTACTTTGTTTTTCTTAAATTCAAACATGATTACCTCAGGCACCCTCACATTGAATGCCATCTATGTTGTTCATTAACTAATTCTTCCAATATCTCTTTGTAATTTCCTGGTCCCATCTATCCAACTTACTATGCATTCTCATTGAGTGAAAGGAAGAAATAGAAATGCATTGAAAACTTTCTGGCACTTGCAAATTTGACAAACATCTCTCATAATTATTGTTTCTGATTTGGTGACAATGCTAGATGGTCAACAATTCATCTTCCTGTCAAGGCGCTCAAAAACATCTCTCCAGGATTTTTACAAGCCTATACTGAAGTGAATTTGTTGAAATAGTAAAAGATTCTCTTCAAATTATTGAAGATATGATATCTTGAACACTAGATCAATCAAATGCAGCAAATACACAATGATGTTCTTGCCATACCATTGCCAGGCAATGACCATCTCCCATTAGAGAGGATCTAACCATTGCCCCTTGATATTCAATGGCATTACCATCATTGAATCTCCCATGATCAACATTCTGGGGGTTACCATTGACCAGAAACTGAAATGGCCTAGCTATACAAAGTATGGTTATAAGAGCAGATCAGAGGTTAGGTATCCTGCAGGGAGTAACTCACTTCCTGACTCCTCAAAGCCTGTTCACAAGGCACAAGTCAGGAGTGTAATGCCAGGATGGGTGAAGCTCCAACAACACTCAGGAAGCTGGACAAAGCAGCCTGCCTAATTGGCACCAAAAGCCCAAACACCCACTCCATCTGCAGTGCAAGGATACCCATCAATGATCTCCTGCACTCTGCCAGGGTAAGTGGCATGATGTTTTCTCTGCTACCTCACATTCACAATGACATCACTTACTCTGCTGCACAGACTTAAACCCCACAGGCCTCAGCATCATGAGCATGATGTGCACTCAAAGCCTCCCACCCACCTCACCTTTTCAAACTGCTTTTTCACTCACGGGGGACTCATGGTAATGCATGCTCACAAACTATCCCTGCACCCATTCCCATCACGATCAGGCCTTCACTTTGTCACATTTCAGGAAACATTGGCTCACAACCGAGCAAAGAGACCAAACCAACAGGCGAGCAGAGCTGGCTATCAGGCTCCTTACCCATTTTGAAGAGCTGGCTAGGTGGGCAGGGACCGTTGCTATGGCAACACGGTGTCACCGATAGGCAAACTACCCAGTCAGCAACTTTGCTATCTGCTCCTCTTGGAAGTGCACGAAAGCAAATTCATTGTCCTGTATTCTGTATCTTCACCAACTAAGTGTTCCTCTCCTCTTCTGCCAGTACCAAAACTATTTAGGAGAGAGGCCAGAGCTCAAGTCTCTGCACCAGCTCCACCTCTGAGAGGAACTTTCAGGAGATGCACTGGCAAGGTGTTTGGCTGCACCCTTCACAAACACCTCACAGCGTGTCTAGCTGCAGCAGACTCAGCAACATCACTGACATGCATATGTAGCTACTGGAAAGCAGAACCACCAGACATTTCTGATACACACAGATTTGCTAGAGACCTGCTATTTGCTCAGAGCCTGCCTGCTCTACACTTCACAATAAGTGACATGTTCAAGCTATAGAGAGACTAGGGAACATCAACAAGGTCTGCCAGAGGCCTTTGGTAGTTTGAATTGAAAGATGGGACAGTGCATCCAGTTTTTCACTAATGTGACAATTCTGGTACGGGGACATTTATGCATCTGCATGGAAAAGGTGCAGCCCCCCCTGGAGCTGGATACGCTCTCAGATCTGCACTCCATCTGTGTAATGGGTACTCAGCATCAATAGCAAGGTGAGAGAAGAGGAATATTGACCTCACTTCAAAAGACTCAAGGAGACAGGATGGTCCCAGTGAGCATATACAGGATGGTCTCAGTGAGTGTGTACACAATGGTCCCAGTGAGCATATACAGGATGGTCCCAGTGAGTGTGTACACAATGGTCCCAGTGAGCATATACAGGATGGTCTCAGTGAGCATATACAGGATGGTCCCAGTGAGTGCATACAGGATTGTCCCAATGAGCGTATACAGGATGGTCCCAGTGAGCATATAGGGGATGGTGCCAGTGAGTGTATACAGGATGGTCCCAGTGAGCATATACAGGATGGTCCGAGCGAATGTATACAGAATGGTCTCAGTGAGTGTATACAGGATTGTCCCGATGAGCATATATAGGATGGTCCCAGTGAATATATACGGGATGATCCCAGAGAGTGTATACAGGATGATCCCAGTGAGTGTATGTATACGGGTTGGTTCCAGCGAGCATATACAGGATTGTCCCAATGAGCATATACAGGATGGTCCCAGGGAGCATATATAGGATGGTCCCAGTGAATATATATGGGATGGTCCCAGAGTGTGTATACAGGATGATCCCAGTGAGTGTATGTATACGGGTTGGTTCCAGTGAGCATATACAGGATGGTCCCAGTGAGCGTATACAGGATGGTCCCAGTGAGTGTATACAGGATAGCCCCACAGAGTGTGTACAGGATGGCCCCAGTGAGTGCATACAGGAGAGTCCCTGGAAGAAGAAGCTACAGACAATTTCCCCCAGCAGCTTCAGATGAGGTCACTGCCGATATGCCTTGTGCCTCATCTCTTCCAGTAGCACCATTACCTCCAGGAGCTCTTGCTGAGGTCAGTGTGCGTGCAGCTTTGTAGACTCTCAGCAGGCTAGATGCCTCCAGTCCTGAAGCACTCAGAAGATTCTTTCTAAAGCCTTCAAAACCAAGGAATTGACCATCCAGCAAACTCCCTCCACCTCAACAGCAGAAGTCAGGCCTTTACTTCAGCATTTTGGGAGGGAGAGGAAAGTAAACCTTCTGAGGCTACATTGGTGACAGGTGCAAATGTATCCTTACCACAATATTCCAATGACTGCTGTAGTTTTATTGTCTCAACAGGTGCTGAGAAGGACATCCAACTTATAGACATTGCACAGCATACCTGATGGGAAGATTTTTCCTGGGTTTACAGATTCAAAATCTGTCCCATCTCTGGGGTTTCCTAAGCCACAGTATAACATTTAAAGGTTGAAATGGGCAATTCACAGTTCAACTTGCTGCCATGGCTGAGTTACCTGAAGGGAATAGCCTCACACCTAACAGATTACAGTTACTGGATGTTAACTGGATGCTCAAGCATTGCAAAGGTACAGTAAAGGCTCATTTCATTGTGAGGGACTGCAGTGATTGTCAGAGTCGAAGGTACATAGGAGCAGGCTCAAGATGGGACAACTTGATGGTGGTCACCACATAGTAAACTTCCTGATGGACATGTGAGGTAATGGGAATAATTGCTGGATTGCAGCTGCTTAAGTGCTAAAGTTTTCCCAGGACAAAGTTTGCACATGCTCATTACAGAGGAGCAGGCTTCAGAGCCATAGTTGAAAGGAAACATCAACTTTTTATTGTGTGGATAAACTAAATACCACATGCCAAGAACAGTGCTGACTGTTCGCTGTGTACATGAAATAATAACAAGTATAGCTTAACCCAACTCAGTCACCCTGAAAGCAGGTGGCTACAGGTTCATTCTGTTCCCTTGTGCTGTGAACCATTGCCTTGTCTCTAGGTGGTCCTCACCCTACTTTTCCTCCTCAAGTTTTCCCTTGATCCAACATCTCCTCCTCAGCCAATATTCCCCCGCCCTCTGTCCCCTTCCCCCACCCCCTCCTTTGTGACTGAGTTTGTGCAGGACACAGCATTCTGCTGTGCTGTGCAACCCTCTCTCTGAGGGATATTACATCCCACCCCCTGACTGGTCCAGGCACTGGAACCTCACCTTCAGGAGGTCGGCAGTTTCTTCTACAATGGCTCTGCTCAGAGTGTGGGCAGTGTCTTGTCTCTGTTCAGCAAGGCTTCCTTTGAGGTATCACCAGCTGCTGTGGAGCGGGTACCTCTTGTTACCCGGTGACCATTTCAGGATGGGACTGGTGGCCTTACAAAGAGGCTGGCATCCATGATGGTTCAGATGTATGATCCTGCCAGCTCCCTGAGTATTTAGTGCAGACCTGCATTGTCTGGCTTTTGTGGGTACAAATGGTTTGAACTTTAAGCAAGTTCACAAAAGGCTGCTGGATCACAATAGGTTGCTGTGATTGCTATGTGGGTGCAATGGAGTGTACCTTGAACCAGCAGGAATCCAATGGTGTCTGAGAATCCTAATGCCCACGCTGCCTGAATCCCCACGTCAAGAAGAATAGTGGGCTTTCACAGACAGAGAAACCTAGTGACATCCCTCATATACTCATGGGCTGAGGACTGCGAAATGTCACTGAGGTCGCCAGTAAATTCTTGAAATAGTCCATTGGCATAGAAAATTAGGATAACTGTCAACTTGAGGGATACTGGGCTTGGATTGCCACCTTGTTCCTGAAGGCAACATTCCCTCTAACCCGCTCGACTGCATGCGTGCGATCACCCTGATATTCAATGCACGCAGTGTTGGCACACTAATTGTGGCATTGACTTCCAGTTCCTGAAGTTGCTGTTGCACACAGGCCTCCAGTAGGAAGGTTAGAAGGAGCATTACTCACAGACCCTTGTCCAGTAGCTGGCATACGTGTGATATGATAACTCAGGACATGCATAGTTGTCTTCTCCACGGGCTGCTGGTCATTTGCAGATAATTGCACCTGAGTCTGCAGATTCTGCACTCTGCCTCCCTATAGGTTCTTGTCCTGCTTTCTGTCCCACTGGAGGCAGTGTAGCAGCTCGTGGCAGATCCTGCTGCTGTTTTATGGCAGATGGAGCTGTCTCCTCTGTCTTTTATGGTGGCTCCTTTAACCACAAGAATATCTGCTGGATTGGCCTCTGCATGTTTCCTCAACCTGCAGCAGATCTCTGAGAATAGTAAGTAGATTTAGGAAGAGGGTGCTTCATCCCTGACATCCTTTCACAGGTTCTGTCATCTCAGAGGGTAGTGTCTCAGCTGGCTGAGGGCCCCAAACAGCATGCACTCCCTGTGATTCTGCATTTGGCCAAGGGATATACAGCATTGAATTTAGAGGGAAATGGAGGCTTAGGGTAGATACTGATGGTTCAAAACAGCAGAAACCCTATTGAAGTACAGAATATGCAAGGGAACTTAAAAAGGAGATTAGGAGAGTTAAAACAGGATATGGAAGAATACGGGCAGGTAAAATAAAGGAAAAACCTCTATTATTTTACAGATACATTAAAGGTAAAAGGATAGCAAGGGAATAAGTAGGGCCCATTAAAGACCACAAGAGGTAATTTGAGCATGTAGCCAGAGGACGTGGGTAAGATTCTAAAGAAATACTTTAGGTCTGTGTTCACTAAATGAAGGGGACAATAAAGGTATAGAAATTAGGTGAAAATCTGTGATGCAATTAAAGAAATTATCATAGACAGACTTAAAAAGTGAGTAAATCTCCAGGGTTGGATGAAATGTATCCTATATTGAGTGAGGCAAGAGAGGAAATAGCAGGGACACTCGCAAACATTTTCATTTTTCTCTCTGGCCACAGGAGAGGTGCCAAAGAACTGGAGAACAGCCAATCAGGTACTAATATGCAAGAAAGAAGGAAAGGATAAACCAGGAAACTACGGAAAAGTCAGTCTAACTTCGGTGGTGGGGAATTGTGAAGCAATTCTGAGACAGAATTAATCAGCATTTGGAGAGGCAGGGATTTATCAAGAATAGTCAGCATGGATTTGTTAAGGGGAGGTCATTAATGATTGACTTGATTGAATTTTTCTATCAGATAACCAGGTGTGTGCGTGAGATCAATGCTTTTGACGTAGTCTACTTGGACATTAGCAAGGCCTATGATAAGGCCCCGCATGGGAAATTGATAGCAAAGGTAAAAGCCCATGGGTTCCAAAGAAGTTTGATAAATTGGATTCACAATTGGCTGAATGGCAGGAAGCAGTGAATGATGGCTAAGGGGTGTTCTCCAACCAGACACATCTGTATCCAGTGGGGTCCCACATGGGTCAATATTGGGATCTTTGGTGGTTTATATAAATGATTTAGATTTGAATGTTGAAGGGTTGATCAGTAAGTTCACTGACAATACTGTTGTATGTGAATTACCACAAGCTACCTTTAATTCGGCTATGTATTAAGAAATCTCACAGCCAATCAAATACTGAAACAATTACTTAAACTTTATTGTATACAACAACCAAAATAATACCCCTCGAATAAGCAAGATAAGCTTCACAGCTAAACTTAACGAATGCCCATGTAATGATAGAATCTAGCTACAATTCTAACCAAAAGTTTTCTCTGGAAATGCCCAGGGTTTAATTTTGTGAGGTGTACTTCTCTAGAGTTCTGCTACAGAAGAATCCTACAGTTGAATTCTGATAGGATGCTCTGTCTTGTGAAGTTTCTGATGTGACATTATTGATGATCATTTAGATATGTTCATTCACACATCGATTACAATTCTGGAATCATCAAGTCTGTAGCTTGCAAACTAATCAGCAGTAGCTTCCCTGTACCCTATTACATTTTGTGGAAACTCTCTCCTCTCTCTCGGGAAACAGTTTGTTTATGTTGCTTTGATTCCTCCTTCCCAGAATGGTTAATTAGCATGTTGGTTTTAATTTCTTTGTAACAGTTTCTCCTTGTCCCTTTTATCTCAGGAAACAGTTTATTCCAGAAAGAGTTAATGCTGATTCTTTCAATCCTAGAACAGTTACAAGAGAATATAACTGGGCTGGTCAAATGGGCTGATCAGTAGCAAATGGAATCCAATCTGAATAAATGTGCGGGTGATGCACTTGGGCAAGACAAACAAGGGAAGGGTATACATGATGAACAGTAGGACCCTGAGAAACACAGAGGTTTAGAGGGACCTTGGTGTGTTTGTACACCAGTCCCTAAGGCATCAGGACAGGTGGGTAAATTGGTTAAGAAGACATATAGTACACTTGACTTTTTTTAGCTAAGGCATAGAGTTTAAGAGCAGGGTGGGTTCGCTGGAACCATACAAACTGTTGGTTAGGCCACAACACTAATATTGTGTGCAGTTCTGGAATCCATGCTATAGGAGGGATGTGATTGCACTGGAAAGAGTGCAGAGGAGATTTCCCAGGATGCTGTCTGGGCTGGAGAGTTTTGGTTATGAAGAGAGATCAAACAGACTGAGTATGTTTTCCATGGAGACAGAGAGCGGACATGACTGAGATGTATAAAATGATGTGAGACATAGAAAGGACAAAAAGGAAGAGACTTCTCCCCTTGATCAATGACTGGGGGGCAGAGATTTAAGGGGTAGGAGGTTTAGAGGACATGTGAGGAAAAATGTATTCACTCAGAATAAGGTGAGAATCTGGAACTCATTGCCTATAGGGATGGTAGAGGCAGAAACCCTGATAATATTTAAGAAGTATTTAGATGTACACTTGTAATGCCAAGGCATACAAGGTTCTGGGCCAAGTGCTGGAAAATGGGATTGGAATAAGTTAGGTGGTTGTGTTTGACCAGAATGGACACAATGGGCCAAAGGGCCTCTTTCTGTGCTATAGATCTCTATAATTCTGTTGCTGTGTTTGTTGAGAGGACTGCTCCTTGCCACCAAGAGTTTGGACAACGTACCACTGCAGGATTACCCTCAAATCTGACAATACCCTTCCCATGCATATTGTTCATTGTGACCTGGTGTAAGGTGGCTTTGGGCAACCCTCCAAAGTCCCATCAGCACCTTGGAACCTGACCACAGGAGTCAAGAGTATGGTGATGGAAGAGCAAAGCAGGTCAGGCAACAGTTGAGGAGCAGGAAAATCAATGTTTCAGGCAAAAGCCCTTCATCAGGAATGAGGCTAGGAGCTTCGGGGGTGAAGGGATAAATGGGAGGGGGGTGGGGCTGGGTGGAAGTTAGTTGAGAGTACAATAGGTGGATGGAGGTGGGGGTAAAGGTGATAGGTCCGAGAGGAGGATGGAGTGGATAGTTGGGAAGGAAGATTGACAGATGGGACAGGTCATGAGGACATTGCTGAGCTGGAGGGTTGAAACTGGGGTAAGGTGGGGGGAGGGGACATGAGGAAACTGGTGAAATCCACATTGCTGCCATGGGGCTGGAGGGTCCCGAGGCGGAAGATGAGTTCGTCTTCCTCCAGGTGTCAGGTAGTAAGGGAGTGGCGATGGAGGAGGCCCAAGACCTGCACATCCTTGGTGGAGTGGGAGGGGGAGTTGAAATGTTCGGCCATGGGGTGGTGAGGTTGGTTGGTGCAGGTGTCCCAGAGATGTTTTCTGAAATGCTCTACGAATAGGTGTCCTGTCTCCCCAGTGTAGAGGAGACCACATCGGGAGCAACGGATGCAGTAAATGACATGTGTGGAGGTGCGGGTGAAGCATTGTTGGTGGAAGACGTCTCCATAAGAATGGAGCCTGCTTTCTTCACTGAAACTTTCCTTGTTTTATTTTGCATGTTATTTCAACTCGGAATACATAGTGTTGCACATGTCTGGTACAATATTTCAACTCTAACATTTGGCTGCTCCAAGTAAGCATTGTCCTCTGGAACTTGACTTTAGTTTTAATGTTGGTTGCTATGGGAAAGCATGATTCACTGCAAGTTCCCCCCGTCCAAGGCCCCAAAGGAGCCATCAAAGATTCACCTGCACTTCCCACACGTCATTTACTGTATTCGTTGCTCCCGATGCAGTCTCCTCTGCATGGGGAGATTGGACGCCCATTCGCAGAGCACACCAACCAACCCCAATGCCCCATGGCCGAACACTTCAACTCCCCCTCCCATTCCGCCAAAGACAAGCAGGTCCTGGGCCTTGTCCATCATCACTCCCTCACTACCTGACGGCTGGAGGAAGAATGCCTCATCTTCCACCTCGGGACCCTCCAACCCCAGGGCATCAATGTGGATTTCACCAGTTACTTCATTTCCACTTCCCCCATCTGACCCCAGTTCCAATCTTCCACTCAGCACTGTCCTCATTACCAAGAGATTAAAAAGGCATGTCAGAAAAAACACAATTACAATAATCATGGAGAACTTCAATATACAGGTGGACTGGGAAAATCAGACTGGTAGTGGACCACAAGAAAGGAATTTGTGGAATGCTTATCAGATGGATGTTTGGAGCTGCTTGTGGTACAGCTCACTAGGAAACAAGCAGTTCTCAATTTGGTGATGTGTAATGAGGCAGACTTGATTAGGGAGCTTAAAGCAAAGGAAGTCCAAGGGGGCAATGGCCGTAATATGATAGAATTCACCTTGCAGTTTGACAGGGAGATGATGTAATGGTATTACAATTAAATAAAGATGACTACAAAGATATGAGCTGATCAGAGTTGGTTGGAAGCGGTCTAGCAGGAAAGTTGATGGAGCACTAGTGACAGGGTTTCTGAGGATAATTCGGAAGGCACAGCAGAAAGTCATCCTGGGGATGAAGAAACATACCAAAGGGAGGATGTGGCAACCATGACTGACAAGGTGAAGGTTAGTGGGAAGACGGAGGAATGGGAAACCTTTAAAAACCAACAGAGGATAACTAATAAAGCAATGGGGGGAGAAATGAAATATGAGAGTACACTAAAAGTAATATGAAAAAAGGATTGCAAGTTTTTGAGATATCTAAAAGGTAAGAGAGATGCAAAAGTGAACATAGAAAAATAAAACTGGAGAAGTAGTAATGGGGAGCACAAAATGGCAGAGGAACTGAACTGATACTTTGCAGTAGTTTTTACAGGGAAGACACCAGCTGCATAGCAGAACTTCAAGAAAATCAGAGAAGAGGTGAGTGTTAGTGGCCATCACTAAGGAAAATGTGCTGGGGAAGATGAAAGGTCTGAAGGTAGATAAGTCACTTGCACCAGAAGAACTACACCCGAGTCTCTGAAGGAGATGGAAGAGAAGATTGTGATGGTATTGGTGGTAATCTTTCAGGAATCACTGGAGTCGGGGAAGGCCCCAGTGGATTGAAAAGTGACAAATGTAACAGCCCTGTTTCAGAAGGAAGGGAGGCAGAAGACAGGAAACTAAGGTTGGTTAGCCTGACCTTGGTCATTTGTAAGGTTTTAGAGTCCATTGTTAAGGATGACATTGAGGAGTATTTGGAAGTGTATGGTAAAACAGTGTTGAGTCAGCACAGCTTCGTCAAGGGTCGTCATGGCTGACAAATCTGTTTAGAATTATAGAATTAGAATTAGAACGAGGTTTATTGTCATGCATACTCAAGTACAGGAGTACAGTATGAAATAAAGTTAAAAGGATAAACATTGCAGTCAGATAAACAGATTACATTGCAGTAGATTAGCACAGGGACCCTCCACATGTCGGCTGACTGGCCTTGCAAACTAGTGACCACCTGCATCTGCCACCAGTCTAACAACTGTTCCTACTCTGGCCCACAGCCTCTCTGCTCCAGCCCACAGTTCACTCTGCTCCGGCCCACAGCTCACTCTGCTCCGGCCCATAGCCCACTCTATTCCTGCCCACAGCTCACTCTGCTCTGGCCCACAGCCTCTCTGCTCCAGCCCAAAGCCTCTCCACTCCGGCCCACAGCCTCTCTGCTCCGGCCCACAGCCTCTCTGCTCCGGCCCACAGCCCACTCTGCTCTTGCCCACAGCTCACTCTGCTCCGGCCCACACCCTCTCCACTCCAGCCCACAGCCTCTCCGCTCCGGCCCACAGCCTCTCCGCTCTGGTCCACAGCTCACCCTGCTCCAGGCCTCCAGCCCACTCTGCTCTGGCCCACAGCCTCTCCGCTCCGGCCCACAGCCTTTCTGCTCCAGGCCTCCAACCTGCTCTGCTCTTGCCCTGAGCCACTTCAAGATAAATTTTCTTTTCTAAGAAAAGCTCTTTAAAAACTTAGAAAGAAAAAAGAGAGGAAGGAAAAGAAAAAAAAGTGGACAGATGGACAAGCCCTGGGTTGAGGAGCCAGACCCGAGCAGGTGAGACAAAGGAGAGCTAGGGATATGATCTATCTGGGTTTCCAGAAGGCCTTTAACAAGGTGCCACATATGAGACTGCTAAATAAGATAAGAACCCACGGTATAGATACTGGCATAGATAGAGGATTGGCTGACTGGCAGCAGACAGAGAATGGGAAAAAATGAGTTTTTAAGGATTGTAGCTGGTGACTAGTGGAGTTCCGCAAGGGTCTGTGTTGGGATAACAACTATTCATGTTGTACGTTAATGCTCTGGATGAAGGAACTGTTAGACTGGACATGAAGATGTTTCCATCAGTAGGAAAGACTAGGTTCCAAGTGCACAGCCTCAGAGTGAAGGGATGGCTTTTTAAAACCAATGTAAGGAGGAATTTCTTCAGCCAGAGGGTGGTTAATCTGTGGAATCATTGTCCCAAAGAGCTGTGGAGAGCAAGTCATTGAGGGTATTTAAGACAGAGATAGATAGATTCTTGATTGGTAAATGGATCGAGGGTTTCGGGTGGAATGCCGGAGAATCAGGTTGCTATCAGCCATGATCAAATGATAGAGCAGACCTGTGGGCCAAATGGCTTAATTGTGCGTCTATATCTTATTGTCCTATAGTCCAACTATGCGGTCTCTGTACCTTTCACACATAGCGATGCTCTTCAAGCCAATGTAATGTACTTACCTTGTTAGTTGTGGTGCTATTGGGGCCACCTCTGTCATGGATGCAGAATCCTGCTGTCCACCAACCTGAACCCCCTCTCTCACATTGACACTTCCTTTTTCCTACACTCACATCTTCATGTCTTTCCTTCTGTGTTAACACTTCTCTTTTAGCCACAAATTGCCTACTTTTCAATCTGCACTAAAGTGCCATTCTCACTGCGAGAGTAAACCTGCCAGTTGACTGTGTCCACTAAAACCATGCTGGTGCATTGGCATTGTGCAGTTGGGTGGAATGGTCGAGGGACACATGATACCTAAGTTAACATGGAAAGACAAAACTGCAATTGTAGAGATTTCTGTGAAAGCAAAGTGAAAGAACATGGTGAAAGAGTTAGGATAGACAGCACAAGCTGTATATGTACTAACACAAACTGGAGACAAAGGAACAAAATCGCCAGGAATGAGCTTGGTTTAAGCCACTGAGTTCTTGAAGTGGCAAGTATGTTGATTACATAGGAGTTAATTGGGAAGGGCAAGTTAATTCCGCAAAGCTAGGTTATTAATAAGATTCAAATACACATGTAGAGGCTTCTTGCCATCTGAAGGAGAGAACGTTAGCTCAACAAAGAGTCCAAGGTTGGCTAAAAATATTTTGAAGGAGGAAATTCGTAACTGTGGAAATTTAACTCAATAATGAGAAAGTGAATTTTGAAATCTTATTTGATTAAGTAATCACCATTATTCTGCTCCCCCCCACCCCCCCACCCCACCCCCACTCCCACAAGGGGAGTGGAAAATTCTGTCCTGTTCATTTGGATATTTAGTGCTGTTTTGAATTAGAAATAGCCCTTTTTGATATAGATACTGAGATATTGCCTGGATGAACAGGTTATCTGACAAAAAGATGTGAGAATGCCCTTTTAAATCTGAACAAGATTTGTATTTGATCCCCTCCTGCAGTTTTTTTGTTGACAGCTGTTAAGATTCACCTAAAAACAATAAAACACCAGAGCACTCATATAATCAGTATTCTGGTTGATATCTTGCAGGCTTGATCTGTGTGGGCATAATCTCCCAACAGTCTACAGCAATGCGTGATGCAGATCCATCGAGAATGAATAAAGCTGAGAAAATGTCTCTTCCCAGAAGACTTGGTGACTCACTGGCATCCTGCGTCATTCATTCTTTGACTGAATGAGCTGCTCCATTCTGAATAACACAGTGATGGGCTGAAATGTTGTCATGCCTTTGGACTGCCTGGAGAATAATGTTTATGTAGAGTTATTGACGAAATAGCAGGGTACCATGTTCACAACCTTGTTATTCATTTCAAACAATTTACTTTCGTATAAAATTCTGAAAGCATATAGATTTGGGAAAACACCTGTGAAGATAAGGGGTGTTTAATTATATGTGGGCGGCAATCAACAAATTAATTAACAGAATGTCAACAGTACATGTTGATTTTTAGTAACACATAGTTCCCATGAGGGACAAATGGCATGTTTACATGCGGTATGTTTCCTGGGCTCTTTCAGGTGGAATTGGGAAGAGAGCAGACTTGAAGATTTTGAGGGGAGGCAACAGGAAAGGAGCCAACTGACATGCCACTTCACGCCATAATGCCAGTGGTAGGAAGGATAGGAATTGCAAAGCTCCCATAGGACATCAATTGAACCTTCAAAGTGGCCAATTAAAGCACACCAGGCATTTTGCCCACATTCAAGAGGGTCCACAAGATATACCTGGCAGCTGCCTGGTTGTCATCCGGGGGGGGGGGGGGGGTAGTCTCCTTTAAGGACCCAACAGGGATTGGAATCTTCATTCAAAATTTCTTCCCTCTTGGCAACAATGGTACCAGCAAATAATAACTCCCTTCAACCAGTTATAGGAAAGATATTATTAAGCTGGTGAGGTTTCAGAAGAGATTTATCAGGATGTCGTTGAGAATGGAGTGTTTAAGTTATAAGGATAGGCTGGGACCTTTTTCATTGGAGTGAGGTTGAGGGGTGACCTTATAGAGGTTTTGAGAATCATGAGAGGTTGAGTAAAGATGAATGGCAGGTGTGTCTTCCCTCGGATGGGCGTTTTCAAGACCGGGGGCAATTTTTAAGATGAGAGATTAAAGATTTGAGAAAGACACAAGGGGCAATTTTATTTTACACAGAGAGTGGTATGTGTGCGGAATGAACTTCCAGAGAAAGTGATGGATGTGAGTACAGTTACAAAGTTTAAACGACATTTGGGTAAGTACATGATAGGAAAGGTTTGGTGGGATATGAGCCAAGCGCAGGCAGTTGGGACTAATTTAGTTTGGAATTATGGTTGGCATGGACTGGTTGGGCTGAGGGGTTTGCTCTATGCTGTATGACTCTATGGCTCCCATCTTTCAAGGTCCTACCTTCATCTGTCAAACTATCCCAGTTTAGTTTGAGGGAGTTCAACTATTAACCCATCCTTTGCCTGAAGTTACAGCATCATCAGTGATGACTACTAGCAATGGTGCTGCTGAGTGGCCAGCTCTCCTACTGGGCCAGCAGCAGCTCTTGGGGACAGGCCACCAAACCGAATAGACCATACTTCCATTGACTACAGTCAGCACCATTTCACTCAAATATATCAATCTGTCAATACTTCACTTTACTCAAGATAGTTTTCGTTCATTCATTTGTGGTTTGTGGGCCAGCATTTATAGTCCATCCCTAAAAGGCCTTCCTTCCTGAACTGTAGCAGCTTGTCTGGGTGAGGTGCACCGATAGTGTGTT
The DNA here is from genome assembly GCF_020745735.1 of Hemiscyllium ocellatum. Classification (NCBI taxonomy): domain Eukaryota; kingdom Metazoa; phylum Chordata; class Chondrichthyes; order Orectolobiformes; family Hemiscylliidae; genus Hemiscyllium; species Hemiscyllium ocellatum. Next base: position 36,951,548 of record NC_083425.1, read on the forward strand.
AGAATTGGAATTTTGATCAGTGATAAAGAAGGAACAAATCCAAGTCAGGCTAGTGTGTAGCTTGGAAGGTAACGTGGAGGTGAGAGTGCCCCTATGTATCTGTGGCTTTCATCCTACGTGGTGACAGAGGTTGCGAGTTTGGAAGGTGCTGATGAAGGAGCCTGGTTGAGTTGCTGCACTGGATCTTGCACAGTACATGATTTGGAGTGCTTTAACTGTGCTTTGATGGTTGGGGGATGAATGTTGAAGGTGTTAGATGGGTTGCCAGTCAAGTTTGCTTTGTCCAGGATTGTGTTGAGGTTTTTCAATTTTTCTGAAGCTGCATTCAATCAGGCAAGAGAATAAAATTCCATTACATTCCTGAGTCAATAATGATTTATTTCTGTTATTATAAAACCTAATTTTCTTGTCAGACAACCACTTTTGCTGCTTTTCTTTTCAGTTGTAGTGTTTATTTATCCTGTAAACATAAATTTCTGTTCCTGCAATGTTTCATCTGCTGAGCACCTTGCACTTGGAGTGGGAGGACTGTTATGTAATAGACTCTATCAATAATGGTTGGTATATGGAATATCCTACAATGGACCCATCGATAATACAACTCAACTCCACATGGCCTAACATTTATGTGTGTCTGTATTTCTCTCATTGACAATGGAATGCTGTCTCTCATTTCCATACTGTAGCTCAGCCAGTAGCAGAGGAAATTCAGTCAACCCATTGTATGGAATCTTCAACCTTCACATTTGATTTGTGGGTCTAACCTTGTATGAGTTCAAAGGGTTATCTCTACTGTACCTATATTCTGAAAAGAAAGAAACTTTTCTTCTCATTATGTTGTCAGAACAAAAACTGACTCAGTTCATGAAATCACATCATACAATTATTTTTATTTATTTGCACAATGCGAGCATCGTTGCCTCCATCAATAATTGCCCAGAGGACAGTTAAGAGGCAACCCCATTGCTTTGGGTTTGAAGTCACACACAAAGGCCAGAACAGGTGAGGACAGCTTTCCTTTCCTCAACTGAAGAATGTGCAGGAAAAGAAGGGATGAAAATAAGGATTCAACCAAACTTTTCCCATCAAGAATGTTTTCAATATGTCAATTGATAAAAGAATATACAACTGCTTCTGGTTCCCAACCTAATTTAGCCAGTTAGCTTGTCTCTTCTCTGAACAAACCATTGATAATCAATATCTATTGTGAAAGTATAACAAGGAACTTTGGATGCTGGAGATCTGAAACAAAAGAAAAACAAAAATGCTGGTGAAACTCAGCAGGTCCAGCAGTATCTGGGGAGCGAAAAACAGAGTTAGCATTTCGAGTCCAGCATCCCTTCATCAGATGTGAAAGCAGCTGAGATATGATCATACTTATGCTGATGGTGAGAAGGATTGCAGTGTTAAGGGTGGGCAGGTTAATGGAGTGAGTGAAATAGATGGAGATGATGCCCAAGAAAGGGAACATAAAAAGGGAAGCAGACAAAGAAATTGCAGATGATAATCTAGGAGAGAGAAATAAATGCCGAACAGATGCTAATGGGAAGTATGAATAGTTGAAAATGGGTTGGTTGTTCTGGGATCAACAATACAAATCAGGACCTGGAGTGTGGGGGTGGCTAACAAACATGGAGGAAACTGCTCATGTTCTGAAATGGTCAAACTCAATCTTGCGTCCTCAGGTACTTTGGAGGAAGATGAGCTGTTTTTCCTCCAGCTTGTTTTGAGCCTCGCTGAAGCACTGCAGCACACCATCTATTGCAAACAGCTATTGTGATTAGCTCCATTTTAACTGCAAATTAACTGACAGGGATGTGAAAGGAAGATTCTGGTGAGGTGACAGTTATAAGCAAGAAGGCTAAATGGTAAAGATCAATCAGATAAAATGGAAATAATGTACGTTATTTTTTAATGTTTTTATTCATTCATGGGACGTGAGCATTGCTGACTGGTGCCATATTTACTGCTCATCCCTAGTTGCCCCTGAGATGGTGTTGGTGAGCTGCTTTCTTGAACTGCTGCAGTCCATGGTCTCAGGTAGACTCACAATCCTGTTCAGGAAGGAATTAAAGCAAAAAAAATAAAATTCTTGCATCAACAAAGAGAAATACTAAATAATGCTGGAAGGAACAAAAAGAAATGACATGAAAATTAAGAAAGGTCTAAAATAATAACAATCTATATTAAGCATACAGCATTTTGTTGCAAGACAAAACATGAATGCAATGTGTTCCTGAAATTAAGTGTTGGCATCCATAAAATTCTACATAACTCCAGAATGTGCTGCTGTCAACAGACATTTAAGAATTTCTTACAAGCTTTGCTCTTGGCAGCTTTACAATAGTGAGCAGGAAAAGCAGATTTTACCCAGCTCATTCTGTTTGTAACTTGTTCCCTGTTGGATCATCAATGAGTGATATTAATGGCAGGGACAGCTCAGATGTTAGAAATCTGCAGGAAACAACAAAGACGGAACAATGACACACAAAGACTCCATTTTAACTCACTCAAACCTCTTTCAGTCACACATGTAAAGTCTAGCCTGCAATATGAAGATTTCCATTTCTGGAATCATCATCTTTTTTAATGCTCATTGTTCCCTCTTTGTTGTTTTCTGCAGATTTCTCACAATTGGGCCATCTCTGCCATTAATATCACTCATTGATGATCCAGAGGGAATGCCTTTCAAACCAAATGAGCTGAGTAATATCAGCTTTTCCTGCTCACTAACATAAAGCTGCCAAGAGCAAAACTTAAGAGGAATTCTTAAATGTCTGTTGACAGGAGCACATTCAGCAGTTATGTAGAACTTTAAGGATGCCAACACTTAATTTCAGGAACATACTGCAGTTCAATTTTTGTTTTGTAGCAAAATGCAATGTGCTTAATATGAATTACTATTATCTCTGACCTTTGTTAATTTTCAAGCATTTTTTCTTTGCTCTTTACAAACTTGCTCCTTCCCATAATTTAATATTTCTCTTCAACACAATTTTTTTATATTTAATTACTTCGATTATTTTCAGTTTCTCTGATTGGTCTTTCCCATTTGGCTTTCTTGCTTACAACTGTCATCTCCCCAGAATCTTCCTTTCATGTCTCTGTTTGTTTGCATGAAACTAGTCAACATGGAACTATCACAAAACTGTTCACAATAGATGCAGTGCTGCAGTCCTCCTGCAAGGATCAAAACAAGCTGGAGGAACAACAGCTCATCTTCCTCCAAAGCACCTTAGCCTTCAGGATGCAAGATTGAGTTTTGCAGTTTCTGAAAATAACATCTTCCTCCATTTTTGTTACCCCCATACCCCCAGGTCCTGTTTTGTCTGGGTTGATCCCAGCACAGCCAACCCACTTTCAACTACTCATGACTTGATGTTAATCTACAGAGAACTGTGTCGTAGCCCAGCCAAGTCTGAGATAGTTTGAATCAGCACCATCAAATTCAATCCATTGCTTCCCAGTACAAAATGCCTTTCTCATCATAAGTATATTCTCTATAGCAGAGGACTCTTATGGCCGTGTAATAGTCGAGCCCCTACCTCTGAACCAGGACATCTGGGTTCAAGTCCCACCTACTCCGAAGGTGTATACTAATATCTCTGGACAGGTTGAATAGAAAATATCCATACTCTTTAGCAGAATCAAATACGGAATAAACATCACAGACATGGTAAGAAAGAATTACTATAAACTAGTTGCAAAAACCAGAACTTGCTAACTTTAAAAAGCTTCTTTTATTCAGGCTTGAGGTAGATCTCCTATTTGCCCTCCCAGTTAGAAAAGAAGCTAACCTTGGGAGGTGACAAAACTAACAAGGAAAAAAAAGTCTTCCATCAGTCTGCTTTGTTATTCCCTCTTTTTATATGTTGAATACTGAGGGTAAGATACTTATCCAATGTCTGTCGTCAGTTTATCTTTGCAACCAGACTTTGTATTATTTTAAAGTAGATAAATGAATTTGCCACCTGCAACATTTTGCATATGTTGTGTGGGATGTTAAAACAGTCAAATGATTTAAGCACTATGACTCATTCTTCTCTTGTGGGGTTTGTGATATAAAGCCTGAATGCGTACTTAGCTTCTTGCTGATATCTCAAATATTTCATTGTTATGGTCAGAATTGATTCCTAAGAAAGCAATCTTCCAATATTAAAGTGATATAGAGATTAATTATGGATTGTATGCTTCAGTCATCATATGATTTAATTATCTTACAAATTAAAATGTAAAATTTCTGCATAATCAGAACTATATGCCTGATGGATCTATTTTGTCTCAATTTAATGCAGTCATCATGCTGACTTGAATTTCAATGTATAAGGTTTGTTATCTATTCATCTGCAACATGACTATAAATAATAATTCAAAATTTTATTCTTTGTTGGACATGTTCCATCAGTATTTTCCACTAACAGGCAATATGGAATGCATCGTTAAACATTTCCCTATATACCCTAAGGAAAAGGAGTGAGGCCACAAGAGAAATTAATCTGCAAAGGATGGTGTGTATGCCAGATAGCCTGAATTCCAAAACCTATATTTAAACCAACAGTATTGAACAAAACCCCATTTCCTTTCTTGTGTTATTGATTGCTGACATTTTGGAAGGAGGTTTAGTCAGCATTCTTGTTTCTAATCACTATCCATCAATTTCTGTCTGAAGTCTGGATGTGTTGGTGTTGAGTGATGACAGCTTTAGGCTTGGCTGCAAAAGGTCCTTGTGGTGAATGTCCTGCCAAAATATACTGTCTGGGGTTACAAATTAAACATGAAATCTTGGATAAGATATCAGAGAACTCTTGCTGCTTGTGGAACCATGTAGCAGAAGTCATTACGCTGAAGAGGAAAAGTCGTTAGGAAAGGAAAAATATAAGTGATTTGAGCACCACTAGGCCTAGTTGCTTGGTACTACTAGAGTTCATGTTTATACATATGTTTAATAGACAGGAAATCCATTAGAGTGTGTGTAAGCTTTCTGATTCCCATATTATCAATGTAAGTCTATGAGACCCTAAACTTCCTAGGTTACCATTTGGTTACATCACCTTGAATAGCTGGAACTTTACCAAAAAGAGAGAAAGAGAAAATGATTGGTGGAAGGAATCAAACTAAGAAACACAGAAAACTGGAGAAAAATGAAAGTGAAAACTCTTACAAACGGAGAACTGTGCAATGAGGAACTTTATCATAGCTACACATATATTGCAGATAAAGTGAGGAGATCTTAAATCAGAATGATTCAATTATTTCCACTGACTGGAAGAAAATTTTACGTATCTCATCTGTAAGTAGTGAGTCAATTAGCAAGTTTTGGGGAACCCAGTGTTTGAAATTTCCCCCATTCCCCCCAACTATAGTGTATTAATCTCACAATGTGGCAGCAACATCACTGATTGGTTTTCCTGTCATAAGACCCAGGTTGATTGGAGCAGGTTGGTGATGGGCAGAACTGGGAAGTCTGTGCCAGGGTGGGTGGGAGCCAATCAGATGCTGAAGGAGGGTGATCGATTTGGGTGTGGTGGAGGTGGGAGTAGTGGAGGGGAAGTGATCAGTTCGAAGAACTGCTGATCTAATTCAAGGGGGTGTTCCAAGGGTTTACTAGTATATGTAGATTGAAGTAGCCCAAGGTAACCTATGTCATACCTACTTCTAAGTCCCTGATTTAAACTGTCTTCCATCACCATTACTATTTTGCAAACAATTCCTGTCAATGTTTGCTGCCCTTCCTTCCAAATAGAAGCAAACCGATTCCATCCAAACTGATTCTACATATTGCTCTTCTGATATAAGACCTTCCCTCACTAATAGAATGATGGCTCCCTGCATTAACAGCATTAGACCATCTCCTTTTCCTTTTATCCACCTTTCTTTAATATTAAATACAATGAACATCTAGCTCCTAGCTTTGGTCACCCTTCACCCATGTCTCTGTAAGGGCAATTCAATTATGCCCATTTACTTCAATTTGTGCCATAAATTCCTCTATCTTGCTGTAAATGTTGTGTGTATTCAGATAGAGTGTTTTAAATTTATTTTGTTGTTGCTTTTTTCAGCGCCTAGCTTTATCTGCAGGTGCATGCTTAAGTTTGTAAACACTGTCCCATCCTGCTGTACTCAGATTATCAATGATTTTATTGCTAACCTTCTCTCTTGCTTTGTCCTCTCTCTAACTTCCTTTACTTGTTTCCTCAATTTCATTAGTTAGTTTAACGTTTCCTCTACTACCTTAGTTACACAGTTCAGCAGAACACTGATCCCAGCACTGTTCACGTGATAGCCATGCTAATAGTATAACTCATTTATTCCCCAGCATTGGTGCCAGTGCCCTATGAATTGAAAGCCCCACCAAGCTTTGAGAAGCACATCTAAATTTCTAATTTTATTTATCCTATTCCAATTTGTTTGTGATTCAGGTAATAACCTAAGGTTTGGAGATCATTACCTTTGAGATTTTGCTTTTTAACTTCGCCCTTAGCTGATCATGGTCTCTCGGCAAAACGTCTTTCCTAAACCTATCATTGGTACCTGCTTGGACTTCAACAGCAGGATCCTTTCCCTTCCGTTGCAAGTGCCTTCTCTGGCTCACAGCAGCTCTCCAACACACCTTCTGAACTCTTTCAATTGCAGGAAACTGTGTCAGTCTGCCTGACTATACTGTCCTCTCTTACCACCACGTTCCTATTAACTGTCCCTGCTTGAATGACTTCCTGTACTGTAGAGTCATGGTCAGATTTCACAAGCATAAGCAATGAAATAAAATGGAGTAGGTGGTGAAAAAGACAAAGTGTGCAAAATACGATCAAGATGTGGAAATGCTAATAATGAGTACAAAATCAATCTCAGCTTCAAGAAAGTAAAGTTTATGGAAATTAAATTTTGTTTTACCATTGTGGTTGGTAATGCTGGTTAAATCAATAAGTTGTTCTTTAAAGTCAAGAAAGGAATACTGCCACCTTCTGACTATAGCTTGGTACTGGCAAAAACAATGGAAAACTGCAGTGAGATTATGTCATTCTCTTTCATTGTGCTTCATATTGGTGGTTGTGTTGATAAAATGCTATTTAGAGCTGTATCTTCTGACAAAGAATAGTTTTTGGCATTGCTTAAGATGCATTAATGGTAACTTCAACACTCTTCAAGAATTTAGATTCATACTTATGTCACAAAGCTAGGGGGGAGGACGAATTGTGAGGTGGGTGCAGAGATGTATCAGTGTGATTTGGACAGGTTGAGTGACTGGGCAAACACATAGTGAAGTATAATGTGATAAATGTGAGGTTATCCACTTTGGTTACAAAGACTGGAAGGCAGGTTATTGCCTGACTGGCAATAGATTGAGAAAGCCAGGGGGCGGTGGGGGAGATGGGAGTGGGAGGTGGGGGATGTTGCGGAGGTGCAATGAGACTTCGGTATCCTTATATTCTGGTCACTGAAAGTAAGCGTGCAGGTGGTGAAGAAGGCAAGTGGAATGTAGACCTTGATTGTGAGAGGATTCAAATACAGGAGAAGGGATTTCTTGTTCCAAGTGAACATGGTCTTGGTGAGACTATATCTGGATATTGCGATCAGTTTTGGTCCCTTTATCTGGATAGGAGAAAGTGAGATCTGCAGATGCTGGAGATCAGAGCCGAAAATGTGTTGCTGGAAAAGCGCAGCAGGTCAGGCAGCATCCAAGGAACAGGAAATTCAATGTTTCGGGCATAAGCCCTTCTTCAGGAAAGAATTCCTGAAGAAGGGCTTATGCCTGAAACGTCGAATTTCCTGTTCCTTGGATGCTGCCTGACCTGCTGCGCTTTTCCAGCAACACATTTTTGGCCCTTTATCTGGATATTCTGGTTATGGAGGGAATGCAACAAAGCATGACCAGAGAAATTCCTGGGATGGCAGGATGGATATTTAAAGGGAGTCTGAATCAATTAGGACTATATATACACAGGTTTAGAAGAATGAGGGAGGATCTCATAGAAACCTATAAAATTCTGACAGGACTAGACAGGGTTGACACAGGAAGGATGTTGCTGATGACCAGGCAGTCCAGAACAAGGTTTTATGGACCGGACCAGACCCCTTCAAAAACATGTTAAGGAGATAGCCTAGTCCCTAACTTTATCCTATTTTAAAAGCAAGTGCCATTCTGAGTGCAATTTGATTGGTCAGGCTACCAGGCAGGAAGCAAACACACACTTTATTCACATAAAATACTTAACAGACAAAATAATTTTTTTTAAAAATTGGCTTAACTGTAACTATCAAAATACTTAACAAAATAAACTACTCCTTAACTGTTTCAATATAGTTAAAAATCATACAGCACCAGGTTATACTCCAACAGGTTTATTTGGAAGTACCAGCTTTCAGAGCACTGCCCCTTCATCAGGTGGCTGTGGAGCAGGATCATAAGACACAAAATTTATAGCATAAGATCACAGTGCCATGGACCTAAAACAATATATTGGAACAAACCTAGATTGCTGGTAAGTCTTTCATCTTTTAAAATGAGTTGCAGATTTTGGTTCATTAATATGTAAACCCCAGAACGTCTTTCAAGTCACATTCTTGAGATAACTTAAGGTTTTATTTTTAAAAAGTGACATCTCAGCTCAGACAATGCAGTAAAGGTGTAAGGTTAGAGTCTGTCTGTATACCAATCTTGAGTCAGACTGGTTCTATTTCTAAAGTAGGTATTTATAAAATGGGACATGGATTGACTGCCTACATTGACTACTTGCAGATTGTGTGCTTTTTGAGCAAAATAGAATATGCAAATACAATTCTGCAGATGCAACTTCACCCCATAGACATGTGTGTGTTTGTGTGAGTGTGTGTGTGTGTGTGTTTTTGAGAGCGAGTGAATGTGTGTGTGTATTGTATAGTGGGGTCACCTGTAATGTGACATGAACCCAAAGTCCCAGGTGGAGCCATCTTCATGGGTACCAGACTGATAACCAAACTCGTCCAAGCCAACCAGATATCCTAAATTAATCTAGTCCCATACCAGCTTTTGACCCATATCCCTTTAAACCCTTCATATTCATTTACCCATCTAGATGCCTTTTAAATGTTGGAATTGTAGAGCCTCCACCACTTCCTCTCGCAGCTTATTCCACACACACAACACCCTCTGTGTGAAAATATTGCCCCTTAGGTCCCTTTCAAATCTTTCCACACTCACCTTAAATCTCTGCCGTCTAGTTCTGGACTCTCTCACCCCAGGGAAAAGATCTTGTCTATTTATCCTATCCATGCCCCTCACGATTTTATAAACTCTATAAGGTCACCCCTCAGCTTCCGATGCTACAGGGAAAATATCCCCAGCCTATTCAGCCACTCCCTATAGTTCAAACCCTCCAATCCTAGCAACATCCATCTGCCACTCCTTGGCACATTGGCCCATCTGATCAAGATCCCGTTGTACTCTGAGGTAGCCTTCTTTGCTGTCCACCACGCTACAATTTTGGTGTCACCTGCAAACTTACTAATCATGCCTCTTATATTCACATCCAAATCATTTATATAACTGATGAAAAGCAATGGATCCAGCACCGATCCTTGTGGCCCACTGCCGGTCACAGGCCTCCAAGTCTGAAAGGAAACCCTCCACCACCCTCTGTCTTCTACTGTTGAGTCAGTTCTGTATCCAAATGGCTAGTTCTCCCTGTATTTCATGTGATCTAACCTTGCTAACTAATCTACCATGAGGAAACTTGTTGAACACCTTACTGGAGTCCATTTAGATCACATCCACCACTTTGCCCTCATCAATCTTCTTTGTTACTTCTTCAAAAAACACAGTCAAGTTTGTAAGACATGATTTCCCATGCAAAAAGCCCTCTTGGTCAACCCTAATCAGTTCTTGACTTTCCAAATATATGTAAATCCTGTCCCTCAAGATTCCCTCCAACTTGCCAACCAATGATCTCAGGTTCATTCATCTGTAGTTCCCTAACATTTCCTTACCACCTTTCTTAAATAGCGGAACCACATCAGCCAACTTCCAGTCTTCTATCACCTCACCTATGGCTATTCATAATACAAATTTCTCAGCAAGGGGCCCAGCAATCACTTCCTGCACTTCCCCCAGAGTTCTGTGGTACACGTGATGAGGTTCTGGGGATATAATGCATTTTAAACCATCCAGCACTTCCTTCTCTGTAACATGGACATTTTTCAAGCTTTGGTACTATTTCCCCACATTCTATATCTTCCATATCCTTCTCCACAGCAAACACTGATGGAAAATACTTGTTTAGTATCTCCCCTCAAAGGATATGGGGTGAAAGCAGGAACAGGGGACTGAGTTGGATGATCACCCATGATCATCTTGCAAGGCTGAGCAGGTTTGAAGGGCTGAATGGCTTAGTCCTGCACTTATTTCCAAAGTTTCTGTGCTGCTATGTCACTGGTAAGTTCTGAGTTCTGTCTTTCACAATCATGGCATCTGTACAGATTCCCAGATTCTTGTGTATGAGACAATCATCCTTTCAATTCTTCTTTATTTGAGGAATGTCGACTCAGCCATGATTTTATTGAATGATGGAGCAAGCTCAAGGGGCCAAACAACCTACTCCTATTCCTATTTTTTATGGTCTTATATGGCTATGAAGCTTGGATCACATTCAGATGCCACCTCAAGGTCCTTGAGAAGTATCACCAACCCTGTTTGAAATGGATTCTCCACATTAGCTTCCTTGAAGGGCCAATAGCACCAGTATCAGGCATCCAAAGCCAGTTCTGCTGGGCCGGCCACATGCTAAGGATGCCTGAGTTCTAACTGCCAAAGCAAATCTTCCCCATGCAGCTCAAGGAAGACATTTGAATGAGAGGAGGACAAAGGAAATGTTTCTAAGACTCCCTGAAGACATCCCTCAAGAAATGCAACATAGATGTCAATATGTTGGAGATCCTCGCACAGAAGAATTAGATTAGATTAGATTACTTACAGTGTGGAAACAGGCCCTTTGGCCCAACAAGTCCACACCGACCCGCCGAAGCGCAACCCACCCATACCCCTACATTTACCCCTTACCTAACACTATGGGCAATTTAGCATGGCCAATTCACCTGACCCGCACATCTTTGGACTGTGGGAGGAAACCGGAGCACCCGGAGGAAACCCACACAGACACGGGGAGAACATGCAAACTCCACACAGTCGGTCGCCTGAGTCGGGAATTGAACCCAGGTCTCAGGCGCTGTGAGGCAGCAGTGCTAACCACTGTGCCACCGTGCCACCCATAAAGAAACTGACTTGGAGGAACTTCCAGTACGAAGGAGCACCCATGGGCAAGAGGAAAAAGGCAAAAAGAACTGGAGAAATGAATGCCAGCAATTTCAAAGACTAATTTCCACTTCCCAGAAACACCTGCATAATGTGTGGTCAGAGATGCGGCTCCAGGATCAGGCTCAACAGCCACGCAAGGACCCTCAGATCCCATGAGCAGTGACACAGAGTTTTCTAGGTCACCAGTCATACTACTAATATACCAATCAGGAACAGAGGTAAGCTACATAAAGGCAGAGGAGTAGCACTTGTAATCAAAGATGGTACTGATGCAATAGCTACAAATGTCCTGGGTTCAGGTGATCAGGATTTAGAATTGGTTTGGGTGGAGATGAGAAATTGCAAGAGAAAGAAGTTACAATGGGAATGGTCTACAGACCCCTCAACACTAACCACTAAGTAGGCAAAAGCATTGAAGAAGAAATATTGTGGGTTTGTGTTTCAGGATGACAATAATTACAGATGATTTTAATCTACATATAAACTGGAAATATCATATTTGCAATAGTAGCTTGGTTAAGAAGTTCAGAGAATACTTTTGAAATAGGTTCTTTGCATCACATATTCTAGATTGACTATAATGAAATGTGACAAGATTGATTAATGACCTCAGAGTGAAAGCACCTTGAGTCAGTTATAATCATAATATGATTGAATTTTATATCCAGTTCGCAAGGGAGAAGAGTGGATCTAAGAATAATATTTTACATCTAAATACGGGCAATTACATGGGCATGAGGGCTGAGCTACCCAAAGCTACCTGGCACATTAGATCAAGTTAAAAATCACAAAACACCAGGTTATAGTCCAACAGGTTTATTTGGATGTACTAGCTTTCAGTACGCTGCTCCTTCATCAGATTACCTGCAGCACTCTGAAATCTAGTGCTTCCAAATAAACATGTTGGACTATAACCTGGTATTGTGCGATTTTTAACTTTGTCCACCCCAGTCCAATACCGGCACCTCCACATCATGACATTAGATTGAGACATAGATCAATAGAGCAGCAGAGGCAGACATTTACTGGGATATTTTAGAATATTCAAAATAAGTAAATGCCTACCATAAAGAAAGAAATCCAAAAGGAGGATTTGTTCATGGTTAACTAAAGAAGTTAAAGAAAGCATCAAACTTCAGAAAGGTGAGTAGCAAGACAGAAGACTGATCAGAATATAAAGAAATGCACTGAATGATAAAAATGTTCATCAAGCCAAATACATTAGAACATAAGAAGAATGTAACCAAGAACATAAAAACAAATAGCAAGAGCTCCTGCAAAACGAAAAAAAAAATAGAGTGAGTTAAGGTTCTTTAGAGGGTGAGAATGGGAGTTAATAATAGATCATTACAAATGGCAAAAGTAATGAATAAATATTTTGTTCCTCTCTTCAATTTGGAGAACACAAACAAAGTCCAGTAATGCCTGCAATGCTGTCCTTTATTACAAGAGAAATTAAACGTAAAGGTAAAGAGATTATGTATGAAATATACAGGATATTGGTGAGACTACATCTCAGGTACTGTGAATAGTTTTGGTTTCCTTATCTAAGGAAGGATATAAATGTATTGGAGGCAGTTCAGAGGAAGTTTACTAAATTGATATCAGGAATGAGCGGGTTGTCTTTTGAGGGAAGATTGGACGGACTGGGCATATCGCATTGGAGTTTGGAAGAGTGAGAAGTGATTTGATTGAAGTCTAAATGGACTTGACAAGATGGACTTGGTAAGAATTTTACTCTGTGTCAGTCCAGAACCAGGGCCATAGGAGCTACTTTGTGTCCAGTTTGTAAGTTGGTATTCAGCCCCACCACCCCGTGGCTCAACACTTCAACTCCCCCTCCCACTCCACCAAGGACATGCAGGTCCTTGGACTCCTCCATCACCAGACCATAACAACACAACGGTTGGAGAAAGAGCGCCTCATCTTCCGCCTAGGAACCCTCCAACCACAAGGGATGAACTCAGATTTCTCCAGTTTCCTCATTTCCCCTCCCCCCACCTTGTCTCAGTCAAATCCCTCGAATTCAGCACCGCCTTCCTAACCTGCAATCTTCTCCCTGACCTCTCCGCCCCCACCCCACTCCGGCCTATCACCCTTACCTTGACCTCCTTCCACCTATCGCATCTCCAATTCCCCTCCCCCAAGTCCCTCCTCCCTACCTTTTACCTTAGCCTGCTGGACACACTTTCCTCAGTCCTGAAGAAGGGCTTATGCCCGAAACGTCGAATTTCCTGTTCCTTGGATGCTGCCTGACCTGCTGCGCTTTTCCAGCAACACATTTTCAGCTCTGATCTCCAGCATCTGCAGTCCTCAATTTCTCCTCTCGGCCCCTCATGCCTGTTCAATAAGATCACAACTAATCTATTGTGTTTTGAATTCCACATTCCCAACTACCCATCAATAACCTTTGATTCCTCTGCCTTATAAGAGGAATCTGCTTTAGAAGTATTTATTATTGCATTCTGTAAAAATTGATTCAAAATGAGTTAGGAAATATGGAGGGTCCATTGGTCACAAAGTCATGAAAAATTAGGCATGAATTGCAAATTATACAATTTGAGGAATGCACTGCAGCATCTCCTTAAAGCAATTAAGAGATACAGAAAAATGTTTAAAAAGTTAGGTCCTTTTGTTTCCACATTCCTTGAGGTGGATCCTAAGAAGTAGGAAATTTCCTCCTGGCTTCTTAGAAAAACTATGGGCTATCACTGGCCTTTACCATTGGTCACTCCTGTCAGTCCCCATTGTTTGTCTTACTCTCCTGTTTTCTGCCTTATTCATCATTGGGCTCACTGGTATCCAAACCAGTTTAAACTAGAAAGGCAAATTGCCTCGCAACACCTCATTATTTCAAAATTTGGAGATGCTGGTGTTGGACTGGAGTGTACAAAGTTAAAAATCACACAACACCAGCTTATAGTCCAACAGGTTTAATTGGAAGCACACTAGCTTTCGGAGCAACAAAAGCTAGTGTGCTTCATCACCTGATGCAGGAGCGTCGCTCCGAAAGCTAGTGTGCTTCCAATTAAACCTGTTGGACTATAACCTGGTGTTGTGTGATTTTTAACATTATTTCGAAGAGGCTGAATACCTGTGCTCCTCTTCACTGCAGAGACCGTTTGTTGTATTATTTTTGGCTCTTCAAAACTATCTAACCCCAGTTTTACCCAAGTGAATTTTAACAAAAAACAAACACTTTAATTAGTTTATTTAAATTTAACTACTTCACAGTGGGCAATTAAATGTAAAATATATGAACACCCAATAGCTATTGAACTTGATCTATCAACAAATCCAGCAGAGGTCTCCATTGATCTACAATGTTCTATTTTGCAGTTTTTATAATTCTTCTCTTTCATTGAGAAATAGGAATCATGTTCCAGTGGAATATCCCAACCAACCAGTTTAGCCATTGTCACAATCTTTAAAGGTACTTATTTCCCAGCAATTGATGGAAATAACTGAAGGATATAATTTCATATTTTAAAACCTTTCCTCCAATGAAAACAAAAACCTAAGCATTACTTGGTAGACAACTAATACAATAAACCATAGAAAAAATATTTTCTCCATTATCAAGTTAGCACAATCAAAATATCACACCATGTTTATACATTACAGCAAATATATAGCCCTGTAGTTCAGTCCAAAATTATTTCTGGTTGCCTGATAGGTTTTTTGCACTCTGCTAGACCAGGGTGAGTCTTCCAATGTCCTCTTAAAACTCCATTTATGCAATCTCCTCCTGAATGGAACTGAATTGACAACCAGAGGCAAGATATCCTCTTTGATCTTTAAGTGTCTACAAGTATAAAGAGTTGTGAGCACAGCACTCAAACCAACCTCCCGTCCATTGACTTCATCTACACTTCCCGCTGCATTGGGAAAGCAACCAACATACTCAAATACCCCTCCCACACTGGTCATAGTCTCTTTCATCCTCATCTGTTAGGCAGAAGATATAAAAGTTTGAGTACGCAGATTCAAACATAGCTTCTTCCCTGCTGTTATCAGACTTTTGAACGGACCTCTTGAGTTTCTATGAGTTTCAACCTGAGTTTCTGATGCCACGACAACCAAGTCACATGGGTCTGCCTCTGAACAGATTTAAGTTTGGCTATCATCCCTCTTCCATGGTATTCTGCCTTATTTGAAATTAAAACAATCCGTTTAAAGCATATTGTTTTATAAAGTGTCAAATTTGTAACTCCACACAGAACAGAAAGTCAAAGACTCTTGGTTGCTAATATTGAGACCATCCATTCTGTTACCTTCATTACTTCATTTCATCTCCTTTGTCTACCAACTATTCACCTCACACTCACCCTGAAACTATACCTTTTATTTTCGCTGCTACATCCTCAGTCATCTCTGACCTCACCTTATCCATTTTAACAAATCCCTTTCTTTTCAACACATTACCATTCAGTTATTGACTATCAAACTCTCTTCCTGGTCCACATTCTAGCTGACATTGTGAAGCATTCCCTTTCCTTTGGTAGTGTCCCCTTTCAAATGCACAACCTTCATTTCTACTTCCCACTCTCAGAAAGAACATGGCCCCTTGGTTTCTCTGTTCTTGTAAGCTATTTCCCATCTCCAAATCATTCTTTCCCTCTCAAAATCCTTTGACTTTCATCATCTCCAACTTAGTTTCTATTTCTATCCTCATTACAGCACTGAAAATACTGTAAGCAATAGTCCCAGTGTTATCCTTTTTGAATGTGACCATAATACATTTTCCTTATTAACATTTCTGTATTCTTCCTCAGGGTCCATCACACCATCTTCCTCTCATTCCTTTCCTTCATTGGCAAACTCTCTAGGACTGCTCACATTCGTTTCTGTTCCTATTTACTTGATTATAGCATGAGCAACTCTTGCAAATAGATTCCTTTGCCATGGTCAGAAGTTTGGTTAAGGAGTGTCTCAAGTCTCTGTCTTTGGTTCGCTCATCTACGTGTTGCCCTTTCAATACATCATCCTCAGGCTGGACATCGAGTCCTACCTTACCTTCTTCTCTTGATTTCTCCAGTGTCTTTGTCCGAAATGCTGTGTTTAATGAGCCATCAATCACTTCCGGTTAAACACTGGGAAGACAAATGGCATTATTTCCGATCTTCACCTTAAAATCTATATCCTTGCTCCATGTTCCGTTTCTCTCACTGATCCCTGTACCAGGTTCATCTGGACTATTCCCAACCTCAGGATCCTATTGATTGTTCTATCTTCTTTTATTACAAAGACATCTAACTTCATTGCTTTATTTGGGCGTTAGGTAATGTTGCTATCTGGACACCAATTCTTAGTATGTTTAGGCTATGGATATCTACAACTGCACTATCAGCCTCTTGGTTCTTTTCTCAATCTAAAGGTCTTCCCAATCTAGTGATATGTAAAACTTTTTCATCTATTTCTGTACTTTGCAAGTTACCGAATTTAGCCCTCTAGAATAGCGTCTAGGATCACTCTCTATTCGTAAATTTTCTACTTTGATGTCTTCTCTTGATCTCCGTTACTGATGCTAGAATCAGTTGCATCATTATTATTTGCATATATCATTTGGCTACATTCACCTCTGTAATATTGCTCACCTGCCTAAGCCCTTTAAATGCTGAAATTCTCAGCCCATGGCTTTTTCACTTCCAAAGTCAATTATTTATTCCAAAGCCATCGCCTTCAATCCATTTCGCAAATGCTATCTCTGGCCAACAACTTCATCCTTGTCCTTGTCATATCATACTCCGTGAACTCCTGACTTCATCTTTTTTCCATCATCAAGATCTCCCATTCCCCAATACCGTAATTTTTCACATCTTTGCCCTGCCTCAGCTCATCTGCTGATAAAGCTCTCATCTATCCTTATTTCACCTGGACTCAGCCATTCCACAGTGTGCCTGGAGAGTCTCCCATTTTGCATCTTCTTTAAATTTAAGCTCATCCTAAACTCTGTTGACCAAATCCCAACTTGCAACAAGTCAGATTCACACATCATTCCTGTGTCTGTTTATTAACATTGGCTTCTGGAGTCCTGCCTTGGTTTTAACATTTTCATCATTGTTTTCAAATCACTGCATCACCTTGTCCACTAAGCTCCACCAGCCTCAGAGCCCTCAGAGAGCCTTGTGCTCCTCGTATGTCAGTATCTTAATTGGCTGTTCCTAATTGTTATTGCAATCCACCATAGGCAACCATGTGTGCATCTGCTTTGCTCCTACATGCTTGAATTCCCTCCTCAAACCTCTCCACATTTTAATCTGTTTCTCATTTTAAGACACTCCTTGAAACCTACATTAATGATAAAATTGTGCTGATCTTTCTCTAACTAGCTATGAACTAAGATTTTAGTTGATAGATTCCACTGTGATGCATCTTGGACATTTTGCAATTTAATGGCAGCATATAATGCATAATGCTGTTGTTTCCCTACTAACTGGTGGCCCAACCAACACTTTCAACTTCAACTCATGTCAAACTCTCCTGTGTTTATTCTATCCTACACTCTTCCAATCACATATCTGTCTCATTCTTGCTGACCAACATTGTCTTCTACTCCAACAAAGTTTCTGATATAAAATTCTAATCATCTTGTTTAAAACCCATTCCTATCTCTTTATCTTTATTTCATGCAATAATCCCTTTCAAGTACAAACTTATTAACAAGAGGACATTGCAACCACTAGCTTCTTTCAATTGGTTATGTATCAAGACTCTCTCATGTGCCCCATCAACAATGAGATCTGTTCTCTCAAGGGGCTCTTTTATGTTGTAATCTGCTGTTCTGCGTTTTCCTCATGCTTTTATTTACAATTCAATGGTGGCTTTGGTGAATGCTCTAGCATGACAAGACTCATAGTGTTGCACAACATGTCTATTCTAGAGGCAAAAATAATAATTAACTAATCAGGGCCACTGATGTTTGTGTTGTCAGTCCGTTTTTTTTAATCCTGAGGTTTTTAGGCCACACTGAGTTTGGGACTGGTCAAGGAGATAGCAAAGTCAAGTGTTGATTTCAGGCTTCAATTCCAATTAACACTGTTTAATTCACTTTAATATTACTTGCTGCTATACATGGTAATCATAGGTATATCAGACACTGACAATATAGTTACATCAGGTAAGAATTAATCCATCTTCTCTGCATGTTCATGTCATGTGCTCTCTAGATAAGATTCTTCAGTCTCAGATTGAAGAAGATTCAAATTGGACTTGAATCAATAACTCTGTTGCTGTTTCCAGATGCTTCCAAACCCTTGCTGAGTTTCTCTAGCATTTTTATGTTTGAAAGTATGCCCAGTCCATCCAACATTTCCTCAAAAGACAACCCGTTCATTCCAGGTTTCAATTTAGTAACCTCCTCTGAGCTGCCTCCAACACATCTATATCCTGCTCAGATAAGGAAACCAAAGCTGTTCACAGCACCTGAGATGTGGTCTCACCAATGTCTGTACACTTCATACATAATCTCCTTACTTTTAAGTTTAATTTCTCTTGTATTAAAGGAAAGCATTCCAGGCATTACTGGCTTTTGTTTTTGCCCTCTAAATTGAAGACAGGAACAAAATATTTATTCATTGCTTGTTCATTATTCTGCAATTGATCCATGTTTTTGGGCTTTATTTCTAGCATATTTTAGAGCTGGAAATTTTTTCATGTTGTGATACCTCTAGGGCAGCAAGGTGGCACAGTGGTAAGCACTGCTGCCTCACAGTGCCAGAGACCCGGGTTCAATTCCCGCCTCAGGCAATTGTCTGTGTGGAGTTTGCACATTCTCCCCGTGTCTGCGTGGGTTTCCTCCCACAGTCCAAAAATCTGCAATTTAGGTGAATTGGCCATGCTAAATTGCCCATAGTGTTAGGTGAAAGGGTAAATGTAGGGGAATGGGTCTGGGTGGGTTGCTCTTTGGAGGGTCGGTGTGGACTGGTTGGGTCAAAGGGCCTGTTTCCACACTGTAAGTAAACTAATCTAAACTAATATATTAAGTGGGTGGCACAGTGGTTAGCACTGCTGCCTCACAGCGCCTGAGACCCGGGTTCAATTCCCACCTCAGGCGACCGATTTTGTGGAGTTTGCATGTTCTCCCCGTGTCTGCGTGGGTTTCCTCCGGGTGCTCCGGTTTTCTCCCACAGTCCAAAGATGTGCGGGTCAGGTGAATTGGCCATGCTAAATTGCCCGTAGTGTTAGGTAAGGGGTAAATGTAGGGGTATGGGTGGGTTGCGCTTCGGCAGGTCGGTGTGGACTTGTTGGGCCAAAGGGCCTGTTTCCACACTGTAAGTAATCTAATCTATACATGGGATGAAGAGTGTATGTTGGAGCTCACACTTGTCATGCCTGTGTAAGTCAAGATAATTGTTTCTACTGGAAGAAGTCGTACATGATATGTGAGTGAATTGTACTAGAGATTCTGATGCTTTGGGAAGATTGTTAGCCATTTGAATTTTCCTCTGGCATTTAGAGTTGGGTGCAAAAATGCTTATTGCTTCTTGTTTCTGCTTGAATCTTGCAAAATAAATTGTTCGATTCATGTTTTGAAATAAACCCAATTAAGAGGGATAAAGAAAACACCCAAAATGTAACATTTCCAACGACTGACTCATTGTATGAAGCATACGTGTGTGGACATCAAATTTCTATTACGATTAGATTGAGCTGGTGTCAAATACTTCTCAGTGGTTCCTGTCCAGAAACAGAAATAAAGAATGACTCCTTTTGAGAAACAATAAAGAGCTGTTGACTCCAGTTAAATGGAAAAGTCTCTAATTTTAGGAGAGGTAGATAGTGAATTTGGGAAATGTAAAGAAGGACATAATAATCATCTGAACTGCCACACTGACCTCTATCTACTGATATTTCTGAATCTTCTCATTACTGTGTAAGGCAATGGACAATTAACATATAACTTCCTTACAATATTGTATTGGGAATTAAACTCAAGCATAATCCTTTACATATATTTCTTTGGTCACTGGAAAGTAACTTCATGTCACATCATAAAGATTGGATATCAATGTCTGCCCCAATCTGTGATTAATCTGCTTATAACAAAAGGTCATTGAGCAATATGTGAAGGGTATAGATGTTCTTCTTCCTGCTTTGTTGTGGACAGAGAGAGCATGTAAACTACAATTGTGCAAAAATATGTATGGTTACAGACTTTGAAATATGTGGAAATCTGATGGGAATAGGGTTATGCACAATGAACAGGACTAAGGAATCAATCAACTTTGGAAGGAATCAATCAACTTGCAGAAGTTAATGATTCATAAATCTATTGCCTGTTTACACTACATCTGCTTTATGCTACTGCCACTTCAGAATGCATAATCCAAGCATTTGATAATGGCAAGGTCATTATTTCAATCAACTTTGGAAACAGTCCATGTCCTGTTGCAACTATAAGGTCAGTTTCAGCCTGCCTGAAAATTACATCATGCAACAACTGCTATTTGTTGAAGAAATATTTCTCCTTCAACAAAACGAGAAAAATAAATATCATCTGTTTTTGGAATGCTTCTCAGCATTACATTTGAGGTTCATTTGAGGATACCTACACTTCTTTAACCCGGTCTTTTGTCTATCCCCAGTAATTGTTAGCTTAGGCAATGATGTCCATATTGGCAGTTGTCCCTTCAGTGGTCCAGACCATAGTTGTGGAATGCCCTCCTTAAAAGTCTTGCATTTCTACCTTGCTTTTCTCTTTTAAGGACTCATGTTAGCGATCGATCTGAATATATCTTCATATTACTTGTGTAACATTTTGCTTGATAATACTCCTGTGAAATATCTATATTATTGTGATAATGAAGCTGCATAAGTGTTGTTAGAGCATTCCATGTCTGGGACTAATGGATGGAATATATACAACATTCATCTTGTCAATTGAAACACAAATATTGCATTGTGTTTAAAAGGGTTAAGTGCCATTGAAAAGTCTGTGTATACAATGCCTCAGTAGTTACAAGCAGTAAATCGGGTTTAAAGGTCTATGAATTAGGTGAGAGAGGGGGATGGAGAGGAAGCTGAACTCAAGACTTCTTTCTTGGCATCTGAGTTCCTTGTCCTCTACTACAGGAAAAGAATATGCTTAAAACACATACAAGATTGGTTTGTCATGTGATCATTCCTCTCCAACTGTGTAGTGACTCCATTGGAGTCTTTTCTCCATGTAAGTTGATTCCTTCATCAGTAGACATTCTTCCTCTTAGGTCGGTCCCCATTTTCCAGGTGTTTAGGTTTAATGATTTATTTTAATCCAGTTGAGTACTGTTGATGATTATCCTGATGCTCTGGTTCACTGATGTTCTGCTCAGATCATTATTTTTGGTTGGTTGTTGCAGACAATCATCTCCATCTCTTCGGAAGAAATCGAATGTGGAAGATACAGTGTAGCAAATTGTGTAGCCATCTTTGACTCTGAGCTCAAACTGCATCTTAGACTTTGTGTTGAAATGTTCAATCTGATTTTTTCAATTTGTGCATTTAGAAATCATCATTCAATATCACAAAATCATGGAAGTGTTATGGCACAAAAAGAAGGTAGCCAGCCCATCATATCTGTACTGTCTCATTAAATGAGGCTTTATTGCTTGGTGCCAATCTCTTGCTTTCCCCCCACATCCTTGCACATTATTTTAATCCAAATAATCATTCAAAGCCCTGTTGAATGCCTCAAAATTGTGTTTTCTTTTAGATTATACTTTTCGATTAGGTCTCCATGTCCTGAAGCTCCCTTCTTGTTTCCAGTCAATCAAATTTATTTATTTGTGCAAATTATTCCTTCAAACATTCGTGATTTACTTTCCATAATGATCAGGTGAGGAGATGTTCTAGTCCTTTATCACCCCCATCATTGTCTGACAATAACAGGTTTTTAAAAAAGGATGTTTATCAATTCAGATTTTGTTGTTTTTATGTTTTGATCGTAAAGGATGAAAACTAACAGTCTTTAAATAATCAGAGACTGGACCTATCTTGATAGATGACCCATTGCACTAAGTATATGGAAATTGCCCATAAATTTAAATTTTTGATGGTCAATTCCTTGGCATTTACTAACAAGGCCCCCAACTCTGATCTAGTTACAGACTTTAAAGATTTCCAATGTAATTATCTTAATAGTCAGTCAAGAAAAGTTAGAAAGATTAAAACCCTAATGCATGACATATCCCAGAATTAACTGGCCAATTACTTACATACCACATCTGACCTAACAACATCCATCGCCTGAATATTGAATGACCCACCTCTCACACTCAGCACTCACGGACATACAACTGCTCCCCTCACATCTGATTGCCCTCCTCCAATACCCAGCAGCACCCTCTCCCAATACCTGGTAACCAGCTATTTCCTGCACGACACCTGACGACTTCCACAACAACCCACTTCTGAATTCCCCAACCTGCTGCCTGAAACCCTCTGACACCTGAACACTGTCCCATGTCACTCATGTACCTGTTATCTGTAACTCCTCATCCACCAGCCACCCTACCTACTCACCCAGCTTTAATCCTATCCGCTCAACCTCCTGCCACCCTATAAGCCTCACTCATTTACCTACAACCCAACATTTCTATCACTCATTTGCCACTCTACCTCCATTAAATACATGCCCACCTACTTTCTTATCCAATTACTATCCATCCTACCCGCTCTCACCCACCTACGAAGTGCACTACTTGCTTAACCAGCTGGTGCCCTATGCCCTCACTCATTTGCCTGCCACACTACTCCTTCATCCACTTGCCTTACATATTTTCTTCTATCAAAGAGGCTTTGGATCTTTAGACCTGGGAATATGGCCATAAAATAAAATGGGAGTGCAGTTTGGGCATTGATCTTGTTCAACATTCCACATTTCTGAAAAAGTTCCAACTCAGGTTTGGCCCTGAAACACAGAAGTTTGGGGCAAGGATTGGAGTAGTAATCCAACTGTGATTGTCACTTCCCATTGTACTTAATCTGGTCTAAATAAAATAACAAAAATGCTTCAGCTCTGTAATTCTGAAGATCGCACACACACACAAACACTAATAAATCACAGAATGGAAGGACAGATTATGAATTTATTATACACTAAAAGATTGAAATATATGCAGGTCTTGTAGATTGGTAACTTAGATGATTTCGAGCTGAGCTTGATGGTCCCTCCGGGTTTGACTTTGGGACAATTCAAATATGATTCATTTGTTCTTATGGAGTCAGCAATAGCCGTGAAAGCTCTGCTGTAGCAGGTGAATGTTCAAAAGACAGACAGGACTCAAACTTGCAATGGAGGAAAAGAGAGTAAGGATGGCTTACTCAGAGGTCCACATCTCCTAATTGTCTGTGCTGTGTTTTGAAGAGAAAAAAAATTATTTAACAGAAAAGAGAATCAGCTGATTTATCACACAATCCCCTCTTTCAAACTGACCAGTTACCTCAAATATGGTCATATCTAGTGGATTCCTGTTATGTGGTTTCAATTTGATTAGATGATGGTTGCATAAGTTCCTTTTCCAGCCAGAGTTCATTGCCTGAAGTGGTTATACCTAATGCATAGTCCCCACTCAGATAAATATACAAGGTAACTGTCTGGATGCTTTGAGAATAAATTAGCAGATAATTCCATTTACACTCTGAGTTGATCACTTTTGCTGAAATAAATTGCTCCATTTTAATAGTTTCAGAATATATAAGATAAAGTCAAGCAGATTTTCAACCATTTTAGAAAGTGCTGTTTGAAGTCACAGAAATGCAATTTCAGGTTCTTAAAACTCAATCAGTGTTTTTAAACCAGTAAATACATCATGTTATTTTTGCTATAAAGTAGGGCTTTATAACTTCTGATGAACTTACCTTACTTTTATTTCCAAACTGAAGTTTTGATTGACCAATCAGTTTAAATTAGTTTAAATTTTATTTTGATAGAATTGTAATGTTAGATGGTTCCCATTTTGTTTGTGATGTAACATTTGATTGACAACAGCAACGTGTGGTACAATATTTTTAAAGCCTGAAAGCACCTGTTGATTTTAATATATAAAAGCCAATAGTGTATATCATAATAAGAGAAAATAATGTGAAGCATAAGCATAGAAAATATTTATTCTGAGCAAAATGTAATGCATCATTTAAAATGTTGAGTTAAAACAAATGACCTCAATAGTTAAGAATTCAAGTGATTTCCCATTTTTATTTTCTCTTCCCTCAGAAATGCAACAAAATCATATATTGCATAAGCGTGACTTTTCTCCTGCCAACAAATCATTAAGGTATTTTGTAAACCATTTTGTGGTCAGTACAGTTTAGTTCAGAATTATAATGTGTTGTAGTAATGTTAATCACAGAAAATCAGTAGAACATTGAAGGGGAGCATTAAACACTTACATGTCTTGTGAAAGCTACTAACAATTGAAGGAAATTATAGCTGGTTAATGCAGGTAAACCTGACTTTGGATGTCATTGTGTAACAGCATGGGGTTGGAATGGCAGCATTTACATTACTGTGCTACGCCTTGCAACCTTTTTAAAGTCACTTTATTCATCTCACATTGTAGAAATAACTGATCAGAACATCAAAAGAAAATCAGAAATTTATCACATTTGTTTCATCAAGCAGAGCAAAAGAAAGATACTGATAAGGGCTCAGAAAGGATTTACAAGGATGTTGCTACATTTGGAGGGTTTGAGCTATAGGGAAAGGTTGAATAGGCTGGGGCTGTTTTCCTTGAAGCGTCAGAGACTGAGGGGTGACCTTATCGAGATTTATAAAATCATGAGGGGCATGGATAGGATAAATAGACAAGGTCTTTTCCCTGGTGTGGGTGAGTCCAGAACTAGAGGGCATAGGTTTAAGGTGAGAGGGGAAAGATTTAAAAGGGACACAAGGGGCAACCTTTTCATGCAGAGGTTAGTGCGTGTATGGAATGAGCTGCCAAAGAAAGTGGTGGAGGCTGGTACAATTGCAACATTTAAGAGGCATCTGGATGGGTATATGACTATGAAGGATTTAAAGAGATATGGGCCAAGTGTTGGCAAATGGGACTAGATTAATTTAGGATTTCTGGTTGGCATGGATGAACTGGACTGAAGGGTCTGTTTCTGTGCTGTACATCTCTATGACTATAACATTTGTGACACATGTGAACTGTGGCTGGGTTGGTAGCATTCTCAGATCTGAGTCACCAGGTTCTAGTTCAAGACCCTCCAATACTTTTGAATGTAGGCTGATACCCCTGTGCAGTACTGAGGAAGTCCTTTACTGCAGGAGATGCTGCCTTTTGCATGAGACATTAAACTGAGGCTCCCACCTGCCTGCTTGGGTGGATAAAGAACATCCCATGCCACTGTTCCAAAGGAAAGCAGGGGTATTGTCCCTGGAATCCTGGCCAAATATGCGTCTCTCAATCGGCATCACACTAAGCATATTATCAGATCATTATCACATTGTTTTTGAAGAAGTTGCTGTGTGCATGTTGGCTGCCATACATAATAAAATTGACTGTACCTGAAAGTACTTCGTTGGCTATAAATTGCATTGAAATGTACTGCAGTCTTGAAAATACTGCGTAAATGCAAGTCTTTCTTTTTTTGATATTTATACATTCTCACACGAAAGTAGTGTCTTGGTCAATGGTCATATAATAAATAGTTGCATTTCTATACCTTTCATGGGCTAATGATATTGGAAAAGCATACTGCTGCCAATTAAGTACTCTTTGAAATGTTGTCAGTTTGTACACAAATACGCTTCCACATTCTGTAATCTAATAATGATCAGATCATCCAGTTTTTTAAATTTATAGACAGATAAATATCGGTCAGGATATTGGGTGATAACTCTACTGCTTACCTTCAAAAGTGAATGTCTCGCATAGTAGCGCATTAGACTGTCAGTTGAAATTACTGAGCTCAAATCCAGGAGTGGATCTTGAACCCATAATCTCTGACTTCGACGCCCAGCAATACATGACAGCTTTCATAAGATAACTGAAGTTTTAAGCTATACATCTCCTTTCACTTCCTTAAGCCTCAAATAAAGTGATAATTTACATTTGACAAGGTTTAACAACAGCCCCATTAATCATCATGTTCCTAGAAAATGGCATATCTTAAAACAAAATTTCACATAAATCAGCAACAACCTTTGAAGTTATATAGAGCATGTGGCCAAGTAGCAGAAGAAATATAAATAAACCACGGACGTCTATGACATTTTATTGTAGACTGTCATTATTCAGTTCACAAGATACAGGGAATGAAAATGAACGGGTGTTACATAAACATTCAGTATATTTATAAGAAAAGTGTAATACGCATAGGAAATCTGATAGCATGGAAGAATTGAATTGGAATTGAATGAGCAGAATTTCCTGGGTTTGTAACTGTAACATCAGTAATGGTAATTTGCTGAATAGTGCGACTCAAGAATAAACTTCCACTGTTTCTATAAAGTAAATTAATAAATGATAATAAATTACATGTTTAAGATGAGAAAAGGTGTTTGAAAACCAGAACTAAGTATTGTGACACCTACAAAACAGGAAGGAAAAAAAGGTTGAAGAATTTGTGGTCTATACTATTTACCATAAAGACTAAAGCAAATATTGGAAAAGCATCTTTGAAATTTTGTCAATGTTGTAATGATATAGTCAATTTGCATACAGTTATGCTCCTGCAATTGGGGCAGCATGGTGGCTCAGTGGTTAGCACTGTTGCCTCACAGTGCCAGGGACCCAGGGTCAATTCCAGCCTTGGGCGACTGTCTGTGTGGAGTTTTCACGTTCTCCCTGTGTCTGCGTGGGTTTTCTCTGGGTGCTTTGGTTTCCTCCCACCGTCCAAAGATGTGCAGATCAGGTGAATTGGCCATGTTAAATAGCCCGTAATGTTAGGTGCATTAGTCAGAAGGAAATGGGTCTGGGTGGGTTACTCTTCGGAGGGTTGGTGTGGATCTGTTGGGCTGAAAGGGAATCTAATTTTAAAAAAGTAAGACTTCTCACATTGAACTTGCAGGGTCAAAAAAGACAGTGAATATACCAGATTGTACAGAATTAAAAATCTTCCCTTCATTCATTGGTGATTACTTGCACAGTATCAGCTCAGTCTGTGCCTTGACAGATTTCAAGTTTATTCCTTGGCTTACACTGAGTGAATTGATTAGTTATGTTGATAGTTTGATAGTAAGAGTACTAAAATTTATTTTAGCACACATAGGCTGAGGAAAGAAATATTAAAATGTAATTTTCCTTTTCACTGTTGTGCATTCAGTGGAAAAAGGGTGCCTATATATTTGTATAAAGTTAAAAAGTCACACAACACCAGATTATAGTCCAACAGGTTTATTTAGAAATTCTAGCTTTCAGAGTGCTGCTCCTTCATCAGGCAACTAGTTAGGCAAGACCATAAGACATAGAATTTATAGCAAATGAGCTGTGTCTTATGATCCTGCTCCACTTGTTACCTGATGAAGGAGCAGCGTTCTGAAAGTTAGCACTTCCAAATAAACCTGTTGGACTATAACTTGGTGTTGTGTGATTTTTAACTTTGTCCACCCCAGTCTAACACCGGCACCTCCACATCGTCATATATATTTGTATGTGAGTGTGTGTGTTGATGTTGAGGGAGCACAGGACTAGGTGAAGTTGTGATAACTTCACATTGAACAACATGCTGATTATTGTTTGTGTGTGAGAAAGAGAGCAGTACAAGGTTCTAGTGTAATGCTTCCATATTGATCAGCACACAGTGTAAACACTCACGTGAAAGAGCATTATGACCACTACTGCTGAAATAGATTTTCCATCTATTAATGCACAAAAATACTTTCTCACATAAATGATTCTGTCATTTGTGTATGATATGCTGTTGCAAGTCATTATTTACGGTGAACTTGTTATATTTTTACATAGCAGTTGGTATGTCATAATCTTTTTTCTGAAGTGACTGTGCCATAAACTATTTATTAGATGTGATTGCTATGAATAGCTTACTGTATTCACTTCAAGATGTCACGTGAGATTTATTTGATGGGCCATAACATTGAAATATAAACACAAGGTAATTAAAGTATAATTTTAAACATCATAAATCTGAAGATTCACTAGTGCATGTGGAGTTAGACAAAAATAGTAAGAGGTTTCCAAATCTGCTTTGTCGTCACTCTAACAGAATAATTGGTGATATTATTTTTAATAGTATTTAAGCCACTATGATGTTCAATACTTTGGACATTTTATCTTTCATTGCAAAAGCGATACATTCCAAAGCGTGAATTCTGACAACTATACTGTCAGTAAAGTTATTTCCGCTGTTGAAATTGGCTGTGCTGTGGGAATAATAAGTAAATTGCTAACCTTGAATTGTTGTCGGATTTACTAATAAAGATCTAAGGAAGCCCTGGAGACGCGATATGGAATTCAAAGAGGAATTGGTATAAGCAATGCTTCTATATGTTTTTTTTCGTACATGATCCTGACAGAATTACGTGATTACGATGAGAAAAGTAGTTTTTACTTGTAAAAGGAATAAAAGTGCAGGGTTATAAGGGGTGAATGGAAGGTTTAGCGTTAGTATGGGCATTGCTCATTCAGAGCCGGTGTTGAGAGGACAGACGGAATAATCACCCTTTTGTCGTATAGGAATTCGATGATTCTGCGGATTGAAAACTGCCGCACACATGATTCAGTGTTTTTTTTTCTTTTTAAAAAAAGTACTGATTTTAAATGTTACAATCCAACGTAATATTCTGGCCCTCTGAGGGAATGTGAAAATGGACTGCGGAACCCACCGGAGTGATGTAATGGCGTGCGTGCGATTTGAACCATGTCTCCACACACCTCATTTTGCCTTATATGGCCAATGAATAGCCTCTCACAGTCTCCCGGTCCAAGTCAGTGGAACCAGATGTTGGATGTTAGTGATAAGCGCCAATTAAAATAGCAAGACTTTACTGATGCATGCAGCGAAATAGCTTGATGAATGAGTCGGCCGTTGTACTTTTGACTGAAAACAAATTCAAAAGAAGCACGCCACCCACACAAAAAAAGGTTTTCACATTTATCTGTTTAAAAATATCAAGGGGGGGGGGGAAGAGGGTTCAGTTCTTTAGATGCTGTCCATCATATTACTTAAAAAAAATAAAATCTTGATACGTGGGCGTCTCCGGCTTGGACAGTATTTATTGTCTGTCCCTAGTTGCCCTTCAGAAAGTGTTGGTGAGCTTGAGAACCATGTAGGCGGAGTAGTTTAAAATGTTAACTCAGACCGTTGTAATATTTAGATTTAGGGTCCAAATGTCTTTCGCAATATAAAAGCTCAATTAAATTGCCAACAAAAATGTCGCATTGTTGGCTTTAAATTATATCCATTGTTGTGAATTTCTACAAGTGCAACCATTGAGCTAGGTATCAACTTCGTTAGTAATGCAGGTTACCAGTCCCCTCCCCTATTAGGAATTATGTTTTCCTCTGACATTTTGCTGGTTGCATGTAAAGCAATTGTTTGAAGGACACAATAGCAAGGCAGAGGTTGTTTGTTCTGCTGCTTCTGGCACTGGACGGCGCTGCAAAGCCAGGGTTGTTTGCAGCATGATGTCATCCCCTTTCTGGACACGGTTCACCAAATCCTTTCTCCCCCCACCTCCCAACATCAGAGGCTGCAGCAAGCTGACACTCTCTGCGCTAGCAAATACGTGCTTCTCCTCATCAGTGAAGGAGAAAAGGGAGGAAGCACCCCCCCTCCCAGTTTATTCTCATAACCTGCACGGCCCGTTTTCCCAACATCCCACCCCAAATCACCACACTCTGGCTCAGCAGCGGAAGTTTCCGGGAAACGCTGCGGTTAATGTGAGAAAGAACCAATCTGAATTTTTATAGCGTCTTAAATCTCCCAGGAGATTAGATGATTGACAGCTCCATGGGGCACTGTGATTGGGCGGCTGACACCGAGCGGAAGCAGCCCTGGGTCCACCCCATGATTGACGGGCGGATTGACCGATTGGGGAGGGGAACAATTGAGGCTCTTATGAATGAGGCGCCAATCAGCAGTGCAGGGGGGTGGGGCTGGCATTCAACAGAAGAGGTTGAGGTGGCGTTGTCGGTCCTCCCTTTTTATTAGGGAGCTAGTGCGTTCAAAGTAGAACTGGGGGGGAATAAAAATTGCTATAGCGGGGAGGAAAAGGACATTGTCTGGATTCCGTCGAATTTGTTCCCAAAGAAGTTTCTCCCGGTTGCAGAGGTGCTTTTATTTTCTCAGCGAGAGGTAAGGGGTTTGAGCTGCTGGTCACATTGTATCCAGGGCTGTCCTGTTCGAATGTCTCTTCAACTGAAACGTGTAACATTGTTCCCGTTATCTGAGGAATTTCTGGCTTGGCTCAACTCGCCTGGGTGAGGTCATTGAATTATTCTCAACTAACGGGGTTGTTTCTAATAAAGCCGAGTTATTTTATTTGTGGGTAGGGGAGGATTTTGATGGTTTCTTTTGAAAATGTCCTTTTTTTTTTGAAGGATTGTCTTTTGTGCGGTTAGATTGCTAGATTCTTAAACTTGCGTTTGTCTCACTCCTTTCAATTTTCCAAATTGGCAATGAGGCTCCTGGGGAAGGGGGTGGGGGAATAAATGCGTGTTATGGGTGAAGTGAATGTGGTGATTGCAGCAAGTCAAAAGTAAGCTACGTTTTGGGGAGGGGTTGGGTTTTGGTCTATATCCGTGGAGTATCCTGTTTATGTGAATTTATCCAGTTTCTTCAAAATATGTAACTATATGCTTTGACCAAAAAATGTCAGCTTTGAGCCTGATGGTCATTCTTCCCATTTTAAACTCTACCAAACTGAGTGTGAATGCAATGACTGGGCCATGTTTTACACCAGTCATTGACTAGTATATGCTTATGACTTAATAGTTTGTGACCTATTCTGCTACTCCACTTCCCTACCATATACAGGTATCACACCAGATAAGGTCATTGCTGTTTTCACATGTTTGTGTCATAGTCAAGCACCTTGATTATTGCATATTTATTTTGGATCATGAGGTATCAACCTGACAAACAAGTGCTCTAACAGGACTGAAGAGATCTAACTTTTCAAGATCACTCTTGAAGACACTGATTAGGGTTTCTTCGCTCATCATAATGTCTTGCTAATTTTTGGTAAAGTTGGTATCTCAAACTAAGAGGTTAACTTTAACATCACCTCTCTCACTGCTCAGCCTTCTATCTTATAAGAGAATTGAGCTATTGCTGCAGAAATTTGAATTTTGGTATGTAGTCTAGTTGAGTACCTCTGTTTCATGAAGACCATTGTTAATGGATGTTATCATTCTATTTATAAAGATTGTGCTCTAATGGTTTACAACTTTGCATATTGTTCAAGAGGTATTTTTTGTATGTTTAATGACTATACATGCTTCATACCACCCTGAAGGTCTGAGTCAGTTTAAAAATGCACACATGGTTCAGTTGGCAGGAAATTAAGTGTTTTGAGTTTTTAAATATTTAACCAATTATGCACACTTGCTAGACTCTATTTTATTTAATGTACAGTAATTAAAGGCATCATAAAGTTGGAAGTCATTATGTGTTCAAAGCTATTTACAATTACAGGTTTTGATTTCAGGTGTGGACAGATTTGGAATACTTAATTCTAACCCCCTCACTACCCCAATTGCTTTTACTCTATGCCACCTGGTTTGTGTGCCCACGGGTAGCTTTCATTCTGTCTCTCTTCACATGCTGCCCCACCCCATCCCCCAAATATTGTTTTTCTATGTTTACTCTTGGGTACAAATCTACAAGCTATCTATGGGAGGTATGGTGACTAAAACTGCTAAAGGGTGTATAAGCTTCCCTGTAATCTCTAACATTAAAAAACTGAAATTACAAGAACTGGATTCTTAAAGTATAATCAATATTCAGTAAATGCTACTTGGACACCTACAGTAATATAACAGGAAAAATACTAACTTTCACATTTTAATCTGATAAAACAGTTCATAGGGTTTATAATTATTTTAACATTAGTGAGCTCTCAGCAGAAAGTGCCTGTTTGAAACTCCAGGCTTCAGCTTTAACGGTACTATGTTCTCCTGGTGAGGCAGCAAGTACCTTTTTTTTGTCATTTTAAGCAAAGTCCTCTTAAGCATATGTGAATGAACGTCTCGTAATAATTTTCTGTTCTGAGGAAGGTTCACCAGACTGAACTGTTAACACTGATTACTCTTCACAGATGCTGTCAGACCTGCTGAGCTTTTCTAGCAATTTGTTTTTGTTTCTGATCTACAGGACCTGCAGTTCTTTTGGTTTATGTTCTTGTAGCAAGTTGCACTCTAGTGATTCATTGTCTTTAATTCTCTGCATACTTTACTGTTTGAACTAAATCTATTCTGTAACCTGGTTAGTGGTTAACCCAAAAACCAATCTTCTCTCCTTCTTGTCATAGTAGAACCTGTATGGTTATCTTTCCCAAATCTCTCTGGTTAAGTATCTGGGTTTAGCATTGCCAGCTGCTGCCTAGCTTCAGTGTTTAGTTTTGGTTTTAGGTTTGTCTCCATAACAAGCAGGTCACATTAGCTGGTCTTCAGGCAGAGTTAATGGAAAATTCCATGTTCCTGCAGCCACGCAACCAAATTTCAGTTAAGGTTGAAGCTGAATTCTGTGACAAAATCTGGCTCTATTCATGGACACTTCAAAAATGTACACTCCTTTCAAAATCCCACAAAATAAAAATGATTTGAAATGCTGGAACTTGGGTCAAAAATACTTGATGTTCTGATTGGTTAAATTGCAATAAGTACAAAGGTCTGTGGTAGTGGATCAATAAAAAGGCTGGAAGTGCAAAGGCAACTGGAGGGAAATGGACTATATGATAGAGACAAAATCATACAATATTGTAATGAATGGAAGCTTCTATCTGTATTCACTTTAATCTCTCCACAACAAGGATGGAAACAACTTGTACTGACTTGTGTTCAAACTAAAGGTCTTGATTGGCTGTTTTTTAAAAATAAAGTTTCTCATAATTTGAGACTGGGGAGATTCTGAAGTGCTGCTATAAAACATTAGTGAATAGGGTATTACATCACATTTTTAAAAAAAATATTGACCAGTAGGCACTTGTGTAGACACAGTTTGAAGGGGAAGAATGGACTAGTCATAATAGGAGTTGAGTTGGAGTATTAGAGCAGGTGAATATCCCCTTAATTTATTTTTGCCCTCCTATTCCCACAATTGATAATGAGCTTAGTTTGCTTCTTCCAAAGGTGATTTGTAGATGGCCATGACATCAAAGCACATACTGTTTTATGTTTGAAAGTCCTTGGCACCAGTGCTAATTCCATTGTAGTGGAGCTGGAGTTGTTGGTGGGGAGAAATATTTTGAAGAGGTGAGATGTTTTTCACGAAGGAAAGAGTTTTGCAAAGGCCACGTTTTGTAGCACCATGAGGTTTAATGCAACCATTCTCCAATGTGTCCTTACCTATGACTTGTACTCTGCTGACTTTGTGACAATGTGACTGTTCTTTTGGCTATTGCAATGCTCTGCTTAATTCACAATTAAAGACTTATCCCATGCCAATTTGTAGCAAGACTCTGCATATCTAGATTTTGATGAGTGTTTCTCATATACTTGGGATGACTTTAGTAGTACAAGTTCAGTCATCTTTCAGTTCTCTCTAAGATACAGCACTGTTACTCATTCTTTAGCCATAAATTACTTGGTAATCGCTATTGGTCTGTTATACTTTTTGACAGAGCTACTAACTTGCGTTTGATGAATCCTTTTGAGATGCAGGATAGTAGATTATTTAAAGTTTGTGAGAAGATTTGTAGCTCGGGTGCTTGTTGTTGTGGTTCTGTTCGCCGAGCTGGGAATTTTTGTTGCAAACGTTTCGTCCCCTTTCTAGGTGACCTCTTCAGTGCTTGGGAGCCTCCTGTGAAGCGTTTCTGTGCTGATTCCTGTGGCATTTATACTGGTTTGAATCTGCCGCTTCTGGTTGTCAGTTGCTGTCCGCTGCAGTGGCTGGTATATAGGGTCTAGGTCTGTGTCTGTTGATAGAATCTGTGGTTGAGTGCCATGCCTCGAGGAATTCCCTGGCTGTTCTGTTTGGCCTGCCCTATAATAGTGGTGTTGTCCCAATCGAATTTGTGTTGTTTGTCATCTGCGTGTATGGCTACTAGGGATAGCTGGTCGTGTCATTTCGTGGCTAGTTGATGTTCATGGATGCGGGTTGTTAGCTGTCTTCCTGTTTGTCCTATGTAGTGGTTTGTGCAGTCCTTGCATGGGATTTTGTACACTACGTTGGTTTTGTTCATGCTGGGTATCGGGTCCTTTGTCCTGGTGAGTTGTTGTCTGAGAGTGGCTGTTGGTTTGTGTGCTGTTATGAGTCCTAGTGGTCGCAGCAGTCTGGCTGTCAGTTCAGAAATGCTCCTGATGTATGGTAGTGTGGCCAGTCCTTTGGGTTGTGGCATGTCCACATTTTGTTGTCTGAGAGTGGCTGTTCAGACAACAACTCCCAGGACAAATAACCCGATACCCAGCATAAGCAAAACCAACGTAGTGTACAAAATCCCATGCAAGGACTGCACAAAATGCTATATAGGACAAACAGGAAGACAGCTTACAACCCTCATCCATGAACACCAACTAGCCACGAAACGACACGACCAGCCATCCCTAGTAGCCATACACTCAAATGACAGACAACGCCACTATTATAGGGCAGGCCAAACAGAACAGCCAGGGAATTCCTAGAGGCATGGCACTCAATCACAGATTCAATCAACAGACACATCGACCTAGACCCCATATACCAGTCACTGCAGCATACAGCAACTGACAACCGGAAGCGGCAGATTCAAACCAGTATAAATGCCAGAGGAATCGGCACAGAAGCGTTTCACAGGAGGCTCTCAAGCATTGAAGATGTCACCTAGAAAGGGGACAAACGTTTGCAAGAAAAACTCCCAGCTCGGCGAACAGAACCACAACAGTAGATTACTTAGTGTGGAAACAAGCCCTTTGGCCCAGCAAGTCCACATTGACCTGCCCACCCAGACCCATTCCCCTACATTTTACCCCTTCACCTAACACTACGGGCAATTTAGCCAGGCCAATTCACCTACCTGCACATTTTTGGATTGTGGGAGGAAACCCACACAGACATGGGGAGAATGTGCAAACTCCCCACAGTCGCCTGAAGTTGGAATTGAACCTGGGTCTGTGGTGCTGTGAGGCAGTGTTAACCACTGTGCCATCGTGCCTGAGTTGGGACTTTATGTTGAGGTTGCATAGGGCATTGGTGAGGCTGCTTCTGGAGTACCATATCTAGTTCTGCTCACCAGCTAGAGGAAGGATTTTATTAGCTGGAGGGTTCCGAATAAATTTAGCAGGCCATTGCTCGGTATGGACGGCTTGAGCTATAAAATAAGGCTGGGATATTGCTCATTCGAGCATAGGAGGTAGAGAGGTGACCTGAAAGAAGCTTAAAATAATGAGGTATAGATAGACTTGATGGTGGTTGCCCTTCTGCCATTGTGGGGAATTTAAATTCTAGGGGACACATTTTGACAGAGAAATTTTAAAGACATGAGGCAAATTTTTGAGGGTGGTTTGCATGTGGAATGAACTTCTTGAGGAAGTCTTGGATGCAGTTACAATTACAATGTTCCATCCATTTGGATGGATGCATAAATAGGAAATGTTTGGAGGGATATGGGCCAGAAGCAGGCAGGTGGGGCTAGTTTAGTTTGGGATTATGCTTGGCATAGACTGGTTGGACCAAAGCGTCTGTTTCCAGGCTATATGAATCTGACTTTTAAGTTCAAAGCTGTCCAAAACGGGGCAGTGCAATAATTAGTTCCTGAAACCCCATTTCATGTGTACAACTCAACTTGCTGAGATGGGTTTGGAAGAGATCTAAGTGTTAAATGAATGTGTCATAAATCAATGTTCCAATATTGTAATCTAATACCAAGGAAAACTAGCAGGAGCTTCAGTTATATTGCCAAAAAGATTTAATTAAAATTCCTGGAAGTTTGGCAGAAACTTCATCAGGCTCAACCATGGGCAATGTAGAGTTCATATCAATGGCTGTTCCACTGGCTCTGACCACAGTAATGTGAAACAACAATTTGGACTTTCTTTTGAAGGAATGAGCTTTAGTTGAAATCATAATGATTTTTGCACCATCAATTAACGTTCTAAAAATGAGAGTTTGTCCTGATATTAGATTTTTAGAAGGCTTTTATAAGAGTCAGTCATACGGCATGAAAACACCCTTCTGTTCAAGTCATCTGCACCAACCAGACATTTTAATCTGACCTGGTCCCATTTGCCAGCATTTGGTCCATATCCCTCCTAACCTTTCTGTTCATGCACCCATCCAGATGCTTTTTAATTGTTGTAACTGTATCCATCACCTCCACTTCCTCTGGCAGCTTGTTCCATACATGCACCATTTTCTGTGCAAAGAGATGTCCCTTTGGTCCTTAAGAAGAAAAATGCCTTCCTCTCTTTAAACCAATGCCCTCTAGTTTTCTTTGCCCACTCTAGGATAAAGACCTTGGCTATTAACCCCATCCCTGTCAGTCATGATTTTATAAACTCCTAAGGTCACCTGTTCGTCTCTGCTGTTCTGGGTGGGTGAGGGGGTTGGGGAATACCCAGCCTATTCAGCCTTTCCCTCACACAAACCCTCCACTCCTGGCAATATCCTTGAAAATCCTTTCTGCATCTAGTTTGTTAAATTTGAAAGTCCCTGTAAGATTAGGAAAAAAGTAAAGTACATGGGTTAGGAGATAATAGTATTTTAACTGAAAATAGAAGGAATAAATGTCTTATGTTGGCAAGTTGTGATTAGTAAGAAACCATAAGCAGCAGTACCTGGGTCACCAGTTGTTCACTATATATCCATTATGATAATTCCAAACTTGCTGCTGATATGAACTACCGAAGTAGGAATTTCTTGTGAGAAAGATACAAAGTGGCTTCAGGAAGATTTGCATAGGCTTAGTAAATGGGCAAAAAGAGGGAGATGGAATATCATTGTGGGAGTTGGTGGGGGGGTAGGAAGAGAAGAGAGAAATGATTATCCACTTTGGTAGGAGAAACAGATGTGCAGAGTACTTGGTGAAATGTGAAGACTGTGTAGAAGTAGAAAGGGACCCCAGTTTTCTTTGTTAATAAGTTACAAAGCTAACCTGCAGGGGTAGGAAGGTTAATGGAATTGTAAGAGGAATTGAGTACAGGAGTAGGGATGTCTGTCTAGCTTTTTTTGAGTTTGGCTAGACAGCACCTGGAGTACTGTGTGCCATTTTGGTCTCTTTACTTCAAGAAAGATATCATTGCCTGAAGGGTGTGCAGTGAAGGTTCACAGGACTTCCTAAGATGGTAGGAGTGTCCTAAAGGAGATTAGGCAAACTGGGTCTGTAGTCTCTAAGTTTGAGATGACGTGATCTCTCTGAAGCAGCATATTTAAATGAGGCAAGAGATGCTGGTAAGCTGTATTCCTTCATTGTATCCCCCAGTTCCAGACTCTCCAATGTTAAGTTTGAGATGAGTTTCCTTTACTCAGTATTGTGAACCCGAGAGTTTCTCTAACAGATGGCTGCGGAAGCTGTGTTTGAGTGATTTTTACTGTAGTGGTTAGATTTGATTGCCAGTAGAGTACTGTTATGGGATATGGTGAGTTAAAAGCCACTGCAGTTTTTGGTTAGCCGTCATTATATTGAATGAGGCTGCCTCAATGGACTGAATGGCCTATTCCTGTTCACTTGTTATATGTTGCTCTGCACTGGTCTGTATTTAAAATGGGTTCTTAGACCATTAGGTACCAAAGGAAATCTTCGATCCCCTGCAGTAAAGACAGCTGTAGATGCTATATGATATTTTAAAGACTTTATTTAGATTTTAGATTTATTGACATTGTAGAGACAATGAATCTTTAAACGCCATTGGCACGTGGTTCTTGTCATCACTTCTTCGAAATGGGCTAGTTGTAAAATGTCCTTTTGTTGAACTTCTGATTCTTTTATGCAAATGCTGCAGACCTAAAATTAAATGGAAAAAGAAACTTCATAATTAAAGAACTTGCCCTAGTTTAATAGTAAAGATGTGAATGTGATGGGAGAGACTTAGAATCAGGAATAAGGAATATTTTGCTTAGTCAAAAATTCAGCCTGTGCTCTACTGCTTCAGACCCATTTAAAGTCTGGAATATTTCTTAATATTTAGTTTGCATTCTATAGGAAACCTTTTTTGCTGAAAACAAATTCAGGCAGTCAGATTCTCAGACAATACCAACTCCAAATAGTTTTGTCAACTGATCGGTTTCTCCCACCTCTGGTTTCCTGAATATTTGCTTTTTAATTAATGACTTGTTGCTGCTCTTGAGATGTCCAAAGTAAACACTGAAATTCCTCAGATATTTTCAAAAAGCTGAAACGTGGCATCCTATTGTATTAAATCATTATGGCCACTTGAGGAATTGTGGGCTTTCGTAAGGTGCTCTGAATGGTGAGTGGTGCAAATTGATTGAAAATCTTCTGTCTGAACCAAACTTTAAAGGGTGATTGTCTAAGTATCAGTGTTTGCATGTGTAATTTGTTTATATTTTAGTCATTAGTCCTTGTTTTTGATATCTATGTCCATATTGCTGATGGAACCTCTATCAAATTGTTGTAATTAAACCCTTGTGATGTTTCTGTTAGCATCTCTAAGGTGGAAAGTTGATTTATAGCTTGGCATATTTTATCTATAAGTACAGACAAGGAAACTTGAAAGCAGACTTAGACAGGAACTATGAAATTAGGGTTTGAACAACCAGTAGCATACATGTCTTAGCAATAATTGGCTAAGGAGCACAGATAAATATTAGGGTGGGGGAGGGGGAGAGAAAGAGAGGTAGAAAGAGGAAGGTGGGAAGCTGATGAGGTATAATTGAATATCTTGAGAAAGGATTCATTTTTTAAATGACACAAACAACAGATGAGTATTCTTTTGGTTTTTGTATTTGAGTTGTCTAAACCCTCAAGACTGAGTAATTCTTCAAAATGTCATATGTGCAAGGAATCTGTAGATTCTGAAGACCCTTTTTGAAGTAAACCAGGAATGACTTGCAATTTGTAAAGCAAAATAGAATTTATTCAATATTAAAAGTTGAGGTGGATTGTTCTGTTAATATGGTAATTGAAAAAACATTCTCCTCCTTTTTTATTAAAGTGTTAAGGTGAGATGCTGAAACTAGTGACAACTGATCATAGGCATGTCATCAGGAATTGTTTTTCAGCCTGCCTTATGGTGGTAATTTGAACTATTGTTTAGTCTGTAGCAAAGTGAATAAAATAAAGGTTGATTTTATGAAGTTTTTAACCTTGGTTTCCTCCTCCTTGGCAGGAGAAAGTCAGCTCAACTTATTTGGCCATGAATTATGATTTGCTGTTTGTCACAATATGAAATAAGATGCTGGATCAGACTTGGCACAATGAGTTGGTTTACATATTAATAACTTAAGGTGCATTGGGTGTTTTGTGCATTGTCTGCATCAATGCTTTGTGGAACCCAATAGTCTTGTCATCAAAATCTGTGACTCAGTTTTTTGTTTTATTCTCTTGTGATGTGGGTGTTACTGGTGAAGATACACTTGCCCATCCTTGATTATCCTTAAATGGTCTCTGAACCAATTTTAGATGGTAGGTAAACATCAGATGTTGAATCCTAAAGGACATTAAGATATCTTGACCATTAACTTCACAGGATGTAGATATTACTGAATAGGCCAGCATTGACTGTTCATCCCTAATTGCTAGAGGGTAAAGAGGCGACCACTTTGCTGTAGGTCAAGCATGACCGTTTCCTTTTGTAAGGAAACAGTGAACCGTATTAGATTTTTTTTGTTGACCATCAACAAGGGTTTCATGGTTGCAATTGGAATGTGTTTAATTCCAGATTTTAATTTGGAATTCAAATTTCATAATCCATTATGATTGGGGTTTTTGAATCCATGAATCATAGCCCTGCAGTGTGGAAGTGGGTCATTTCAGCCCATTGAATCCACACCAACCTTCCTAAAGAGCATCTGACCCAAGTGCTCACCCCCACCCCCAACCATGTCCCTGTGACCCTGAATTTCCCATGGGTCATTCACTTAGCCTGGACACTCTGGCTATTCCAAATTGCCTAATCTACCTAACGTGAACATCTTTGGACTCCAGAACACTTTAGTTGGGGTTTCTGGCTTACTAGTCCAGTGGCACTGCCTCCCCAGGTTGAAACTACACTCATCTTAGATGGTCACTCCATTTGGAAGGCTGGGTTTTCCAGCTTGTAGTAAATGGCTGAGAATATTTTGGCTTAATGGTTTTGTCCTGTGTACTGATGCCAGGAAGTAATGTTTTAGTTTTGAGACTCTTTAGAGAATCTGT
The DNA here is from genome assembly GCF_020745735.1 of Hemiscyllium ocellatum. Lineage (NCBI taxonomy): Eukaryota > Metazoa > Chordata > Chondrichthyes > Orectolobiformes > Hemiscylliidae > Hemiscyllium > Hemiscyllium ocellatum. Next base: position 36,992,233 of record NC_083425.1, read on the forward strand.
CATTCTGATTTTAAGAATGCAACTTGGCTTTATGGTTTATCCTCTAATGGATCAATTGATGTCAAATTAATGTGGCACCCTGACAGTGGGTAATGTCATAACTTTCTGAATATATTTGGTGTTAAGGTGGTGAAGGTAATGAATCATTTTAAGAGTGCCATGAAAGGTAATGGTTTTCAAATAGACTTGTTCTGTGAAAAGTTGGCAAGTATTAATCTAAATGTCTTGTCTAAGATTCAAATTCTCCATACCCATGTATTTGGGTTTTGGACTAATGTTCCTCTTTTTTTTGGCTCTTTAATCAGTTATTGAAATGAAGCAGTCATGCATATGAAGTACTTGTTTCAATAAATCTTTCAAATGACTGTCTGCTTCAACAGCAATTGTACAGGTAATATGGTGGGAAATTCATAGCTAAGATAGCTTAAGAGCAGTCTGCTGACACCACAGTTGGCCATTTGCTTAATGGTGGTACTTATCTCTACTGCCATTTCCATCAGATTGAGTGGCTAGTAATGGATGATGTTTTGTGAAATAAAGTGCCACTTTATATTGGAATTTGAGAGTTTAAAAAAATCATGCAATGCAGATTTGCAGGATTTCCAGTCCTGGCAGCAGGTCTTGTGAAAAGCTGAGGGAACTAGGGCTTTTCTCATTCATGTGAAGAAGGATGGGGGAGTGACTTGACAGGTGTATAAGTGAGGTATTCTAATGAAAGTAGGTTCTTCTCTACTACAGAGTGCAGTCCATGTTTAGAGTCAGACATTTGGGACAACTTAAGCAACTCTTGGATAGGCACATAGATAATAGTACAGTGAAGTTTGATTTTGTAGGATAAAAGGCTGGCACAACATAAAGGGATGAAGGGCCTATACTGTACTATCTTGATGCAAAAGTGCAGACTTAAGAGTTTAGCAACATTCGTATTGAACTTCACATTTTCAAATCCTTTTTTTTGAGTTACAGCGCATATCACTTCATCTCTCAAATCCACACCCTCCTGTTGGATTTCAGTAGTTATTCTTCCTCTTCCTTTCCCCCCCCCCCCCCCCCCCCCCCCCCCACTCGGTTTAAATGGTGACTTTGTTTTTTGCCTCAAGATCTTGACTTTTTTCATTTTTCCTGTTTGGGCAACTCTGCCTTTCCAGCTGTGAGTCTATGCACTATATATTTGTGCAGTGAGTATGAGAATTGTTAATGGAAATCTGAATACAGTTTTAATAATTTGCAATGTCTTTAAGTTCTGCTTCATGTACAAGGCAGTTGTGATTGTCTTAATTTTATGTTCCCTCTCCCCAGGCTTTTGGGCTATTTGTTTTTTAAGAGAGAAATCTGCAGAATTCATGACTATTTAATTTGTGCCATCTGTTTACTACAGGTAAAGTTGGCCACTTTCTGAAGTTCTGATGGCTCAGCGGAGTACCCAAGAAGATCCAGAGAGGTATCTGTTTGTGGATAGGGCGCTGGTTTACAACCCTGCAACTCAAGCTGACTGGACAGCAAAGAAGCTGGTTTGGGTGCCATCAGATCGCCATGGGTTTGAGGCAGCTAGCATCAGAGAGGAGCGAGGTGATGAGGTCATGGTGGAACTGATGGAAAATGGCAAGAAGGCTCTTGTCAACAAGGATGATATTCAGAAGATGAATCCACCAAAGTTCTCAAAGGTGGAAGACATGGCTGAGTTAACATGCTTGAATGAAGCTTCAGTCTTGCACAATTTGAAGGATCGATACTACTCTGGATTGATCTATGTAAGTTTACAATCTTAATGTGTTCAAATCTCTAGAAAAAATAATTTTAGACTAGCTTCAGTGATCCTTCTTTGAGGGAAATTTCTAGTAGGATGATGTTTATATTGTTGAGACATCTTAAGATTACTCTCCCTTTTCAAAGTGCAATAATTTAGAATACTGTCTCTCCTATTGAGAGGAGATGTATATTTAAAACACATTACCATGCCTGCATGCTTGGTAATTGATGCATCAAGTTTGAATGTGCTCATGAAAATTTAAGGGTCTTTGATTAGAATATATGAATATACTTAGTTACTTGGGACATCACTTTGCCTTACATGCTGACCACTAGTTGATGAGCTGAATTTTGAATTCCCAGCTTTAATTCTATTTTAATCTTGAAGCTGCAAGTTCTATAATCACTTTGTTTTTATTTTAAACTGTTAGTTTTGTTACTGTCACTTACATCACTTGTATGCTTGTCCTCTGTTGAACATTTGATCATTACCAATAAATGAGATTTATCTCTGAATTACTAGCTCTAAAACATTGCTCCAATATTAGATGCTTCACCTTTTTATGGAATAGCATGCCACTTGTATTCTGGGGTTTTGGTCTTGCCCAAGTGAAGGCATAAAGATTGTCCATTGGGGTAGGGTTTCACCTGAACTCTGATCTTGACCCAGTTACCATGGATGGACTGCCCGTACACTCTGACAAGTGATACAATATTTTCAGTTTTCATTGGAGCAAAAAGGGCTAAGATGGAAGAAGGAAAATTATGCTGGTCTCTAATATTAATATTTTACTGGGCTTAGCATGGAGAAAATTTGAGTTGATAGTATCACATATTATCGCTACAAACTGTTCGTTATTTATAGTAGTATTGCTCTCTTGAGCATTAAAGCCCAAAGGACATTAGCTATGTGATGAATTGATGGGTTCCAACCATGTTTCTAAAACTATGTAGAGTTCCTGTTTTTTTTGCTTGTTTGGTCACTTGCTCTGTTTTGGATTTATTTTAGATTCTCTTGGTCACACCATATTTCAAATATGCAATCTACCATAAGTAAATGTGCTTGGGTAACATTTTGAAATGTTACCCAACAAATTCCTTGACATTTGTAGTAGCTTAGTTTAATCTTAAAACAGCTAAATCCGCTCTGCCAAAAGGAAGGAACATTTTTAATAATTGTCAATCTATCACCTGTGAGTATACATTTTTTTAAAAAATTACTAGGAATAACTCTTAAAGTATCCTTTCTTTTAAAAGTAATACTTTATCCTTAAATTAAGGATCTGTCACACTTTAGTAATTTCTTTAAAATGTTTAACTTATTTTCATGTCCCATGCCCAAAATATCAAGTTTCATTCTTGGATCTGCAAATAAGAGCAATTTGTGGAAGCCCTGAAAGGTGGTAGTCTCACTCCTGGAGCATGAGTGGAGCCTGTTTATCTATGTCATGCTACTACATAGATCAGAAACCTGATTGAACTGTGTGCAATTTACACTGCTAAATTCTGTTTTGTGCCTCTTTTGAAATTTTGGTGCATTTGAGTGGATACTTACTTCAGGCTAATATTGTTTCATATCTCCATTTAGAGAAATGACCATTCTAAATGTCATTGGTACTTTAATTTTTAGGCTTCAGAAATGGCTGGCTTTTCTGCTCTGCCAAAAGCAAGTTGATTTTTGTGAATCTTGATTTTATTTTAACGATGCTATGTTCAAATGCTTAGGAATATCTTCAGTGATGGTTATCGTCTAACTTTTGCTGATTCTAAAATGGGTTGTTTTACAAAATCCACGTTTGAAACATTCTGATTTGGTTTGTTACTTCTGTTTTGTTCTTCCTCTGAAGCTGTGACTGACTTTTTTTGAAAAGTTTAACAGCAAGTTGGCTTGGAAGTTATGGTTATAAATATTGCTCTTGGTTGAGTTAGAATAAGTGCTTAGCTTTTTTTTTGTTTTGAAGCGAATTATTTAAGGTTTAAATTTCTTCCAATTTCTCTCTCCTGTTGCTGTTCAGTTATGTTTTCTGTTGGACAGATTAATGGTAATGCATCGAAGACAATTAAGTAAATCCTGACTGCCTTTCCCCCTCCCACTTATGCTTCAGAAAGCAGTATAAAAGCATATCATATGCCAATAACAGCAAATTAGTGACTTGGCTTACTGTCTTTGGCACTTGGGAGTTGAAGGACATTTTGCTGCTCAGCCATGAAATAAAATTCCTGGGTCACCACTGAATGAAGGATTGTTGCATAGTAAGGTTGGCCTCTTGCCATATTTAAACTGGTGGCACACAACAGCTGAATTTGTTGAAACACTTGCTTAATCACTCAACACCAGTTGTCACTTAATGTAAGGACTACAACTGATTAATGCACATGAACCTTTTTTAATCACGATATCCTTGTTTCTGTTTTTCTTCATGCTGTGTAAGGTTCTAAATTTAGGAGTAATTGACTTGTATTCCTGATGAAGTGCTTTTGCCCAAAACGTCGATTTTTACTGCTCGGATGCTGCCTGAACTGCTGTGCTTTTCCAGCACCACTCTAATCTAAACTCTGGTTTCCAGCATCTGCAGTCTATGTTTTTTACCTTTTTTCTTTTTAAACCCAGTTCTGACATGGAGTCCATAGTTGTTTGGCTTAAAATCAGCCCTGAAATGAATGAGGAATAATTGTTAGAACAAATGAGTGAACTGCTTTTATTTATAAGTGGATCAATTCTGTACCACTGAAAAGTTACTTCAGTGATCAGTTTATGGGTAGACTGTGGGAAAATGAATGATGAACTTGGCTCATTTTCAGAATTCTCCTTGTGCAATTCTCTATTGCATAAACAGACCATCTTGACCTTTGCCTGAATTATAAATGTTTACTTAGACCACATTTACATGCGAGCTGTTTGATTTTTGGAGCGAGGCGATGATGCCAAATTGTATTCTTGCCATCAGTAGGCACCATGAGTATGAAGCCAGACATTACACAATCCTGTACTGGAGGAAGCTTCTGAGATCAGCAGTAATGATCTGGTGTGTCCCTGTATTGCCATGTGGCAAACCAGAGTTATAAGGTGATCAGTGTCCTTGTTCAAAACCTAATAATGGCCTTGGCCCTGGCCCTTGTTTTGTGTATGAACTGCAGTGGAAGCTTGGGGTCAGGAACAGTGTTTTTTAGTGGTAATTTTCTTTTAAAATAAATACCAGTTTCCAAGGTATCTTGTGAATTTTTTTTTAGCAACTGCTTGGTAATTATTAAACAGAGCTTGCTGTAAGTGGATCTTTCTTGTTTTGTCCTAATGGTATGGAACTGCAGCTTGATTTGCTGACTGATGCAAGGTGCCAAGTTTCGGGCTATTTGAGCCTGAGGCTCTGAGCTTGTTTGTTGAATAGGGCTCCAGTGGAAACTGGTGTGCAGTTCAGTAATTGTACCTGATCTCTCTGGCTCCTACTGATGAATTAATAATGGTACTATATTTCACTTTGGTTAGCTGGAATGCATTACAACCAAGAATAAAATGTAGTAACCTTGCAGAATAAATACAAATTACACTTTGAAAAAATCAGTTTGGTTAAGGGAGCTAATGTCACTATTTCCTTTTTAAATGGATAGTTTTAATAAGGTTGGAAGCACATAGACTGACAATTGGGTGTCTTTAAGTAATACAGATTGCTTTTGTTCAGGTAATTGAGTTGCTGATTTAAATCAAAGGCTTACTTGTGAAAATGCAGAGAATGTGGGTCTTGCTACCACAGATTTGAGGCCAGTGGTATTGTTTTCTTAAATGAATTTCCTTGGTAAGAAAGGAATAAAAGACCATGGTGAAATTATATGGAAAGAGACTTGTAGTTGCACAGTGAGGACCTGTTGAGTTGAGGCTTTTTATGCCAAGCTTTAAATGATACTCAAATCAAAGCTATAGATAAATGTGATAAGGATGCCAATTGGAGATGTCCTCAGAGCGAGTTAACTTTCTCTCAATTCTGAACAGCCTAGTCTGTGGAAATGGTTCAGGAACAGTTGCAGATTTGCTGCCTTTCAGAACAAAAATATTTTGAAATTTGTTTTAAAAACTTGTGTTTTAGGTGTAGGGGAAGATCTACTTTTGGTCACTTTTTACATAATGCACTAGTTGGAAGTTGACAGAATTTTAAACTCCGTGTAGTTGACTTCCAGTGGAGATTAGGATGAAACCCTGACTTGAAGCAGCTTTCTGCACTTTCAACAGTTAGCATTTTTGAGTAGTATCAAATGTCTAATAGTGGTCTTGTCATTTTCAGCCAGGCTGTGGGTGTAAAATTGCTGGAGAATATGGAGTCTGGCAGCATCTGTGGAAAGAGGTAGTAGTTAAGTTGGTGTCAAGTTTGATATGACGCTCTCTTTCTCTCTACAGCTGCTGCCTGACATGCCAAGTTTCTCCAATGCTTTCATTTCCACTTTCCAGCATCGGCAGTATTTTTAAAAATTTCTCTATATATGGACTGTGGGTGGTTCACCTCCATAGGCCAGTGACCTGACTGATCAATGCCCCATCCAATAACTTTGTTTCTCAAAAATTCACTCCCTCCACTATTGGTGCACCAATTTTGGAGGCTGATCCATCTACAAGGTTCTCTGTAGCAACTTGCCAAGCCTCTGAAAACCTGCTCCCTGGAACGAGGGTAGTAGGTGAATGAGCAAGCCTACCTGCAAGTTCCCATCACTCTCTTTATCCCCTAGCTTCTAACTGTCATTGTTCATTCACTTGGGTGAAAATTCTTGAGCTTTCTCCCAAATAACATAATGGGAGTACAGCAAATCACCAAGAGATCTTCAAGGGATAAGGTATGGTAATATCACGAACAAAATCTAGAAGCTCAGCTTAATGCTCTCCATACAAGGATAAAATTCTCCCATACTAAATGATGGTATTTGAATTCAGCTAAAGCTTTGAAATAAATAAAAAGCTATCTTCAGCAATGTGGTGTCCATGAACTGGTCAATTTCTTAAAATTAACCCCATCTAACTCATTAGTCAAGAGTGTGGTATTAGAAAAACAGGAGGTCAGGCAGCATCCTGGAGCAGGAGAGTCAATATTTTGGGCGTAGCCCTTCATCAGGAATGAAGCTTGTAGGCTGGAGCATGAGATTTCTCTCAGCCCTCCGGCCCTAACCTCATTCCTGATAAAGGGCTTATGTCCAAAACATTGATTCTCCTGCTCCTGGGATGCTGCCTGACCTCCTGTGCTTTTCTGGCACCACATTTGACTGCAGATGTTAGAGTTCAGAGTCCTCACATTTTTCCAACTAAGTCATGAACCTAGTTTCACTACCATCCTTCATGACTCCAAATCCACATCAGTGGGGTTGACTTTTTTAAAATGCCATCTGAAATGGCTGAGCAAGCTACTTGGTTGTAGCATTGCTAGAAAAATAGCTAAAACGCATTTGGGTTTGCCAACTGGCACCAGCGTTGGTCCTACAGAATCCTTCATAACACTCTTGGCAATTTGTGCCAAAATTTGTAGAATTATCTCATTAATCAAGCAACATTCTGCTTCACTCCAGGATCTCTTGGCTTCTGACCTCATTGCAAGCTTAGCTCAAATGGTGGGTAAATGAGTTGAAGTCAGTACTACCCTTGACCTTTTGAGGCAACATTTGGTTGAATGTGGCATCAAGGTGCCCTAGCATAACTGGGGTCTGGAGTGGTTAGAGGAATTCTTCTGCTGAATGAAGTTGTCCCTACTTTAAAGAAAGATGGTGATGGTTATTATTGAAGGTCAATAATCTAATTTCCAGGATACTCTTTACTCAATGTAAATGAGGTTCTAACAGACCTGTTCAGAGATGTCACCTCTTATCTCTTGTTCATGTGGGACTTGAACGCAGGCATTTTCTTTAAGGATCTGTTCCTCGAGTTCTGCTCATTACAGGTGTTAGTCTAGTAAACCTCAGAACTGCTTCCAGTGTTACCATCCTTCCATAAGTAGTGTCCAGTACTGTGTACAATGATCTCTGCATTGAACAAACATCTTCACTTCTAGCCTTACAATGTTCAGCACCACTTGCACACCTGTTACTAAAGCAGTCACTCCAAATGCAGCAAGACTTTACTTGTCACTTATCAACCCAAGCATGAAAGTAACATTTTGTGCCACAAGTGCCAGGTAATGACTATCTCCAAAATTACAATCTGAACATCTCCCCTTTTTTATTTGAAGTTTTGTGAAATTATTATTGAACCCCATTATTGGTATTGAGTTACCATTGTTTAGAAACTAAACTGGAATGCCACAAATATTGTGGTGGTTAGCAGCTTTATTCCCCCACCTTTTTAGAGCTATGCAGACCTCTGGATCTCAATTGTGTGCCATGACTTCCAGCATCTTTGGTAACGTTGGCCACAAACAGGCCAGAGGCTAGGAATCCTCTCGTAAATAAATAACTCTAACTTTCCCCAATGTCTTTGCTAATGAGGCACAATTCAGGATTGTGATGGTATACATTCAGCCCCACCAATACTCATGAAGCACAGTGCAATCTGCTTTTTTGGCATTCTGCCACCTTCAACATTTTATTGTCTTCAGCACTGTGGTGCTTACCATCTACAACCTACACAGCCAGGTCCTTTTGACAGCACCACCAGTAACTTGCACTCCTTGCCACACAATCATCCTGGCTGGCTGGGAACTATCACTGTTCCTTCACTGCCATCAGGCTTTTGTTTATTTCCCCCTGTCCCTCCAGACTGCACTACCTCAAACTGTTAGGTTCCCTTCGTGAAATTCTTACACGCTTGGTGCAACTGTAATATACCAACTTCTGTGAACAGCCACTACTTCAGCAAGTGCAAAATTTTGGAGGATCACTTAACACTTCACTTGTGGAGTGTCAAGTGAGGCTCTCTGAACAAGGTGACCATTCTCCTCTTATACAGGGTCTTACGTTGGTAAGTTCATGTGTGCAAGACAACCCTCTACCACTTGGCCATAGTCACATGCCACCCAAAAGCAATCAAAAGTGATTAGATTAAACTGCAACATTTACAGACTATGATTAGATTGTCATATCCTGCCTGCAAGGTGACACTGCCACCTGCGACATTCAATTTCTTACATGTCAGTAGAACAAATTTAGCCTGTAACTCATAATTTGAGACGTTAAGAATGGACAACATATGCTGGCCTAGCCAGTGAGGTCTGTCCTGTGAATGGGTGGCACAGTGGTTAGCACTGCTGCCTCACAGCGCCAGAGACCCAGGTTCAATTCCCGCCTTAGGTGGCTGACTGTGGAGTTTGCACATTCTCCCCATGTCTGCGTGGGTTTCCTCCCACAGTCCAAAAATGTGCGGGTCTGGTGAATTGGCCATTCTAAATTGCCTATAGTGTTAGATGAAGGGGTAAATGTAGAGAAATGGGTCTGGGTGGGCTGCCCTTTGGCCAGTCAGTGTGGACTAGTTGGGCCGAAGGGCCTGTTTCCACACTAAGTAATCTTTTTTTAAAAAAAAACAGGGGTCTAGTAGTTAGAAGCAAACATTTTTTAAAAACAAATTCTGCGCTATAGAATGCATACCAGCATTTGTGTAGTCGATGTAAGATAGGTGCAAAGCAAGCTGTGCTGTTCCTTTGATTGAAAATGATTTTTAATGACAAAAAAATAACTTTTCAGGCTTTACCCTGTTGTGGTGCTGCTTGTATGATGGATGAATTAACACTGCCTATCTAGTTCAAGAAAGCCAGCTTCTCTGGAAAAGGGGGCTGACTAACTTTCCAGTTTAACTGAATTAATGGGCTAAATTAATTCCTACCAATAAATGTTCAACATGAGCTGATCACTGACAGTTATTGTATCCTTCTTTTTAAAAAAAAAATTGGGATTGTGACTCTGCCTGAGCTCTTTAACCAAAATCAAATTGAACACTATGGATCTACTGAAACAATTTTTTGGAAAATTAAACTATAAGCGCACTTTCTCCATTGCACTCCTTCTGTCGCTCCTGGATTTTGACTTTGACAGTAATTGAGTTTATTTTTCAGCAGCAGCATTTCTGTTTGTTTAGAAGCCAAAGTCTCTGCATTTTTAGCTTCCAGATAACAACTAAGATTTTTAGTCTCTAGAGTAACAAACTTTTTTTTCTGGCCTGTGTTTGAAAGGACTGAACTCCCACCATGGTAGTGAATTACTTCAGATTCCCCCTTTTTTTTTGATTCTAAACTATAAATCAGATTTGATGCTACTGCGCTTGTTTGGATACTGCTTCAGTCTTTGGGTGAGAAATCAGTTTATACCTGATACAAGGGACTTGATTTCTAAACTGAGATTTAATACTGGATGAACGGTGACCAGTAAAAGGAGAAATATAATTTTAAAATTTGTGACTTGAAGTTTAGAATTCAAACTTGCTATGTTCTGCATGACCATCTCATTGATAGAGGCCCAACAAGTAGGGTGGCATGGTGGCACAGTGATTAGCACTGCTGCCTCTCAGCACCAGGGACCTGGGTTCGATTCCAGCCTCTGGTGACTGTGTGGGGTTTGCACAGACATTCTCCCGTGTCTGTGTGGATTTCCTCCAGGCGCTCAGGTTTCCTCCCACAGTCTAAAGATGTGCAGGTTAGGTGAATTGGACATGATAGATTCCCCATAGAGTTCAGGGGTGTGTAGGTTAGATGCATTAGTTAGGGGTAAATATCAGATAATAAGGTAGGGGAATGGGTTTGGTGGGGTTACTGCAGGTTGGTGTGGACTTGTTGGGCTGAAGGACCTGCTTCCACACCATAGGGATTCTAAGTCTGTAGCACCAAAAGTATAATAATGTCTACATTTATCCCATTTTCCTAAACTATGCCTATCGCCAACAATGGTGGGTGAGCCATTACTGAAATGATTCTCATCCAGCTATGATCATCTTTTGGGTCAATTATGAAGAAAGATCAGTATTTTAGAGGGCTGAATTAGTCTGGTCAGGAGTTGGATTACCTAAGCTGTGAAGTATAATGAAAAAGTTGAATGTTTATGCTATACTGCTTACTGTGAATGGATTTTGTACTGTTAATGGATTTGATTGTAAAGTAGTTATGCAATTCCTTTTATAAACAGCATTATCATTGTTTAGCTTAATTTGGATAATTAATCTCAATAGAACTGAATTTTCAAGTCTCTGGAGACAAGTGTTTAATCTGAAGATCCAGATTGGCTGCAAGCCAGGATCTGGCTGCATTATGACAATTGAGCATGTAGCATAATTTTTTTGCAAGGAACTCCTGCATAGCAGTATTTTGGTGTTTATTTTCCTGTCTGACTGCCAATATTCTTTTTAAATGACTGATCACCTCACCCTGCAGCTTAAGCTGCAGACAGTGTACTGCTTGAAGAGTTTTACACTGCATTATCATATGATAATACATTCAAGTTCATTTAAGCATGGTTGATGCACATTGACTTTTCCCACTAAGTCCTAGAATTTTATACTTTTTTCTTTCAACTGTTTGAGAAAGGCAGCATGTGACCAAATGTTGAATGCTGTGTGATGACATTATGAAAGTTCCTCTTTGCCTGTGTGTATTCCATATCTCCTCCATAATGACCATTCAAATGGACCTTTCATATTTGCATTAAAAATGAAAAGTGTTCTCTTCATTGTAATGAAGAAGATGTTTACACTATTTTAAATGCTCCAGTAGTGGCTTGGCACAAGTTGACTTTGGCGATGAAATTTGGTTGTTTTCGTCTGCTGCTTCTCCATGGCAGAGAGGAACTTAAGGTATTTGGGAAATATTTGGATCAGATGTGATGCTAGACCTGCTTTTTTTTTTAAAAAAGCTTCCATGCCATTTACTAAATAACTAAGTTTTGAAGGATCATAATTGGGAGAAAGTAGTAAATAATTCTCCTAACATGGTTGACATTTGGAATGGCAGAGGAGACTCAAATGGATAGGTTTAAGTTGATGCAAGGAAGCGTGGTGCAAATAGATCAAGCCCATATTCCATCCCTGGTTTGCCAATTCCCAAATTTTAAGCATATGCCAGATGGTCAACTGAGCAGGAAGTGCCTGCAGTTAAATTCGGGTATCACTATCTGGTTTGGCAACATTAGTCAGCATAGACACGTTTCTAGCTTCTCCAACCTAAGGAGTATTTAGTGCAGTGTATCAAAACTTTTGAATAATGCTGATTGAAGTTTCCAAGGCTACTCCCTTTGTCGTCAGCCATTGCTTTGACTGGGAAGAGGTGGGGGAGGAAGTGACATTTTAATTTTAAATAATTTTTTTAAAATAAACTTTTAAAGGCAAGCTTTAGTTTTCTTAAGAATTGTTTGAGATCCTCTGTAGGACCTCAAGCCTACAAAATGCCATTTCTCCAAAGCTCTTAAGTGTCTTATTGTTTCTCTTGTTTTAGACCTATTCTGGACTCTTCTGTGTGGTCATAAATCCATACAAGAATCTACCCATTTATGCTGAACAAATTATCGAAATGTACAGGGGGAAAAAGCGACATGAGATGCCACCCCACATCTATGCCATCTCTGAAAGTGCCTACAGAAGCATGTTGCAAGGTAAGGTGCTAAACAGTTCAAGTGAAAGAAAAATTAACTGAAATTTTCAATTTTTCTTTGAGCATGAGGAATTTTCCCTCATGTTGTGAACCTAGAATTTATTTTGCTACTTAGTAACAAAGGTTTTGGCATTTTTAGTTGTGCTTTCAGATATTAAAAGCATTCTGTGCAGTTTTTTTTAAAAACCGTTTGGGATAAGTGGCCTTAAGTTACTTTTGCCCATAGAATGTGGGATGTAATCCCACTTTAAGACTCCACTCATGCTCTGGGCTAGTGATACTAAGGGAGTGGTGCATTGCCAGATATTCCAGTAGTTCACTTAGACATTTTGAATTGTGACAAAACAGGCCATTATCTGATGCCTTCAAGAATAAATGTATTGGTCATGAAACTTTTTTTTTTAACTTGGATGTTTGTTTTCAAAATGATCAGTTTAAGAAACTTGCTAATGTATATCTTGCGTGAAAACTTTATTTCTACTTACACAAAAGTTAAAGTGCAATGCTTAGAGCTGTATGAACTGGAAAGATCACTAGGCTGTTCCATTCCGTGTAATTACTTTGGAATTGCAGCTGAAGACAGCTGCAAAGAGGCTGAATTTAGTTAATAGACCTCTTTTTAGTTGAGCAATGGAGGGGTTATTTTATTCATGGAATTTGGGTGTGGCTAGCAAGGCTGATCACATCACACTAATTATTTGGCTGTTTGAGACAGCAAGAAGATTTGGTGAGGAATTAAAGTCTGCTTGAATGTCTAATGTACCTTTACTACCCTTTCTTCAAAGTCTTGAATCATAGCCTCTTTCTGCACTGTAAAGGTATTTGACCCATGTCTGTACTGGCTCCCAAAAGAGCTGTTGAGCTAGACCCATTCTCCAGCCCTATCTCCAGTCTTCTAAATTCTGGATCAACGTTTTTGAATATATGTCCAGCTCTGCTTTGAAACTGCTGATGGATTCTGCCACCATCACTCTTCCAGACAGTGTTCCAAATCCTAACAACAGAGTAAAGAGATTTCTCATCCCCTTGCTCTTAGCTGTCTTGCTGAAAATCTTAAGTTGTGACCCCCTAGCTATTGACATACTAGTGGAAGTAATGCCCTCCCTTGTTGTGTCAAAATTGCTTGTAATTGTGAACACCTCAAAGTCACCACTAATCTTTTCTGCTCCAAGGAGAATAAGCTCAATTTCTGATTTTTTAAAAAAATCCTCAATCCTGGTATCATTCTAGCAAATCATTGTGCCATCAGAAATGTGGAGGAGGAATGGGGCTGAGAGAAATAGGGGAATTGGTGAGAAGGCGATAAGTGGATGCAGTTAGGACGTAATTGTGATAGGGTAGGGTGGACTGGATAGATGGGAAGGAATTTGGACAAGTAGATCAGGTCAAGATGGTGGTGCTGAGTTAGATAATCTGGATCTCATTTGGATCTGGGATGAGAGGAGTGGGGAGGTTTGGAAACTAGTGAAGTTGATATTGATGCTGTGTGGTTGGAAGGTGAGGTATTCTCCTTCGAGTTGGCACGTGGCTTTGATTTTGGTGCAGAAGGCCCAGGATTTACATGCCTTTTTTTTGGGGGGGGGGTGCATGTTGAAGTGGTTGGTGCATGCATCCCAGAAATGTACCCTGAACCGCTCCGCGAGTTGGTGCTTCATCTCCCTGATGGAGTCTTCTCTACTTTTGAGAGCAATAGATGCAGTCTGTCTAGTAAGAAGTAAAGTGTACAATGGTCCCATCAATTTTTCACACTCGGGCTCACAGGTGTGTAGTTTCCGGAGTTATCTTTTTTGCCTCTTTTTTTTATATAAAAGAACAGTATCACATTTGCCTCTGTCTGTCACTCTGTCTGTCTGTCACTCTGTCTGTCTGTCACTCTGTCTGTCTGTCACTCTGTCTGTCTGTCACTCTGTCTGTCTGTCACTCTGTCTGTCTGTCACTCTGTCTGTCTGTCACTCTGTCTGTCTGTCACTCTGTCTGTCTGTCACTCTGTCTGTCTGTCACTCTGTCTGTCTGTCACTCTGTCTGTCTGTCACTCTGTCTGTCTGTCACTCTGTCTGTCTGTCACTCTGTCTGTCTGTCACTCTGTCGCAACAAACTCAAACAAGCAAACCAAACATATCCAGAAACCCTAGCCACACTCCCCTACATCAGACATCTCGGAAATGACTGCCAGACTACTCTGATCCCTTGGCATCATGGTAGCTCTCAAACTCACCAACACTAAACACGAGCTAATGAGCTTGAAAGATCCTGTACAGACAACAAGCAAAACTTGCATTAATTACAAAAACACCATGCAAGAACTGTAACAAACACTATATTGGATAAACAAACAGAAATACATGAATATACAGGATACATGAACACAGCTAGCCATAAAATGACACTACCCTCTCTCATTGTTTTCCTTGCATAGAGATGAGAAAGGACATCACTTTGACTGGGACAATACATCCATTCTAAGACTAGCCAAACTGAGACATGCACGAAATTCCTAGAAGCATGGCATTCCAACTGGAACTCTATCAACAAACACCGCGTTAGACCCCATCTACCAACCTCGAGGGGAAAAAGTACAGGAAATGATGACATCACAAATGATGTCACCATAGGAAATGACATCAACCCAAAGAAACCAAACACATAAATAAGAAGCAGGCATTATCAGCAGTGCTTTGCCCGGATACCCACTGAAGATGTTACCTAGTATGGTGACAAAATGTCTAGAGACAAACCTTCCAGCTCAGTGAGCAAACCTACATCCAGAATGTCAACCTGAGCTATAAATATTCTCAACTCATTAAATCCTTAGTTTGAGTTGAAACAAGTGCCATCTGTATTCTTTGTGAATGGAAAGAACAGGGCACTATGTTTCAGAATGTAGCTTCCAGTGCATAGAAGTGTGCCACCTGAGCCCAGCAGGCAATTCTAAAATATCAGTGCAATTCCTTGCATGTTCAAGATTATTCTGAAACTGTCCAACTGTTGGATGTTGCTGTGAGTATTGCAAGCACTAATTGGCTGTGTAGTCAGTGCCTTGCTTGTCCTAAACAACTGAAGGGACATGTTTGCAGTTTGTTGGGTCAGCCAACATAATTTCAGGGCATATTATGCCAGTTAATATGCCATGATAGGCAGATTGTCATTGGCAATGATAACCACATCTCTACCAAAGGGAATGTGCTTGCCAACTAACTGGCACTGTTCCCGTTGAGCAATATGTACATTGCTCAAGAAATATTCCTTGTGAAATCTCATGTGCAAGATGAAATGCGTCAAGTGCCTTTTTTTGATTTAGTTTAACTTCTAAAAATCAAATTCAGTGAATAAAAGTTGAACGAGAATGGGTGTTAAGTGGGGTCTTGAGATCCCACTTAACACCCATTCTCATTCAACTTGTATTCCCAGTAGTGGCTGCCATAGAATTTGGATGAAGGTACAATAATTGTGCTCCTGCTCTTGTACTGTTAGCCCTATCTCCCCTGCCCACATTCTTGCTGAGGGAACACTGCTCTTTCAATCCTTGAAATGGGGTTGCTGTGGGAAAGTGAGGGAAACACCTGAGCTTGGCAAAAGCAAAGCAAGTAGAATGTTGGGGTTAATTTTTTAAACATTTTATATTTTGCATTTTTAGGCTGTGCCCTAAATTGGTTTGGTTTGTTTTTAAAGCTGAGTTTTCTATCTAGTGCCAAATGTTCCTTAACCCCTCTTTATTCACTAGTATCAAGTTTGTTAATCTTTAGACCAGCTTTGTGTCACAAATCAATATATCCACTGAAGAGAGAATGTAAGCTTATTTTGAAATTTCAATTCTGGCATTTGTATTTATCCATATTTCTCCTGTCCTCTGGGACCTCCCCTATGTTCAAGGATGCTGCAAAGATATCTGTTAAAGCCCCACTATTTATTTATTTTTTTCTCTCTCTTCCCTCAATAACCTGGGATAAATCCCATTGGACCTGGGGACTTGTCCAGCCTAATGCGTTTAGAATACCCAACACAACTTCCCTCATGGCGACTTGACCTACAGTAATTGTGCATTTGTCCCTAACCCCTCTATCCACAATGTCTCTTTCCCGCCCCCCCCCCCCCCCCCAAAATATCGATACAACATACTTGTTAAGAATCTTTTTTGTCTTTTGTGGGCCAACCCTTTCCCTAGTTATCCTCTTGCTCCTTACCAATGAAAGGCTTTGGGATTTTCCTTAACCCTGCTCGCTAAGGATACTTTGACCCTTTTTTTTTAGCCCTCTTACTTCCTTGTTCCAGATGGCCCTATGTTCCTGTATTCTTCCAAAGCTTCATCTGTCTTCAGTCGCTAGACAATGTACACTTTTTTTTTCTCTTGCTAGTCTCCTCTTAATTTCACCTGTCATCCACAGTTCCCTAATTTTGCCATTGTATCCTTCATTTTCACAGAAACAAATGTCTTGAACTCTAATCAACCTCTCTTTAAGAGCCTCCCACACTGAATGTGGATTTCCCCTCAAACAGCTGCTCCCAATCTACATTTCTCAGCTGCCAAATTTTGGTGTAGTTGCCCCCCACCCCCTGCCCATTTTCGCACTCCTTCCTTTAGGCCCTCTCTTGTCTTGTAGCTGCTCCTGTCTTGAAGTGCAATGGCAGTTGGGCTTGAAACTAAACAATATGGTGAGAATAGGGCGCCTCAAAGATCAGCAAGGCAGTCTTTGTGTGGAGCTGCAGGAGATGGTAAGAGTATTTTGCACCAGTACTTTGGAAAAGGACATGGAAGATACAGAATGAAGGGGATAGATAGTAACATTTTGAAAAAAAGGCCCATATTACAGAGGAGGAAATACTGGATGTCTTGATATATAAAAGTGGATAAATCCCCAGGACTTGATCAGGTGTATCCTAGAACTCTGGGAAGCTAGGGAAGTAATTGCTGGGCCTCTTGCTGAGGTATTTTGTATTATTGATAGTCACAGGTGAGGTGTTGGAAGACTGGAGGTTAGCTAATGTGGTGCCACTGTTTAAATCTTATCTAAAACAAATCTTAGCAGGACTTATACACTTAATGGTAAGGTCTGAGGGAGTGTTGCTGAACAAAGACCTTGGAGTGCAGGTTTGCAGGTAGATGGGATAGTGAAGAAGGCCTATTGGTATGCTTTCCTTTATTGGTCAGAGTATTGAGTATAGGAGTTGGGAGGTAATGTTGTGGCTATACAGGACATTTTGGGCAGCACAGTGGTTAGCACTGCTGCCTCACAGCGTCAGAGACCTGGGTTCAGTTCCCGCCTCAGGCAACTGAATGTGTGGAATTTGCACATTCTCCCCGTGTCTGCGTGGGTTTCCTCCGGGTGCCCCAGTTTCCTCCACAGTCCAAAAATGTGCAGCTTAGGTGAATTGGCCATGCTAAATTTCCCGTAGTGTTAGGTGCAGGGGTAAATGTAGGGGAATGGGTCTGGGTGGGTGCGCTTCGACAGGTCGGTGTGGACTTGTTGGGCCGAAGGGCTTGTTTCCACACTAAGTAATCTAATCTAGTTAGGCCACTGGAAAATGGTGTGCAATTCTGGTCTCCTTCCTATTGGAAAGATGTGAAACTTGAAAGGGTTCAGAAAAGATTTAAAGGCTGTTGCCTGGAATTGAGCTAAAGAGGTTGAACAGGCTGGGATTGTTTTCCCTGGAGTGTCGGAGGCTGAGGGGTGACCTTTAGAGGTTTATAAAATTGAGGGGCATGGATAGGGTGAATAGGCAAAGTCTTTTCCCTGGGGTCAGGGAGTCCAGAACAAGAGGGCATGGGTTTAGGGTGAGTGGGGAAAGATATGAGACCGAAGGGGCAACCTTTTCTCACAGGGTGGTACGTGTATATGGAATAAGCTGCCAGGCGAAGTGGTGGAGGCTGGTACAATTGGAACATTTTAAAAGGCATTTGGATGGGTATATGAATAGGGAAGAGTTTGGAGGGATATGGGATGGGTGCTGGAAAGTGGGACGAGATTGGGTTGGGATATCTGGTCGGCATGTACGGGTTGGACTGAAGAGTCTGTTTCCGTGCTGTACACCTGATTGTAAATAGGTCTGCATGTGTACTCTCCGAGAGAAATCAGTGAATTGAATTGGAGACCAGGAGGTGTTTCAGTCATCAGCTACACTGAACTCAGTGCTCCACTGTTACACCTGGAACCATCTTAACTTGCTTAGAAATGAAATTCCTAAACTCTGTTGGCTTGGGAATCAAAACGATTCTGGCAACAGACCTTCATTTTGATCAGTAACTTTTTCTTCCCATAACAGTCCACTGATATTTAACCTAAGTGGATGTGATGCATTCGTAAATATTTATGAATAACTGAAGTGCATGTTCTGAATGTTGCTGATTAAAATTATGCTTAAAATAGTACAGATGAGCTGTTGGGTTTGTAATGTTTGAACATCAGATGTTAGTAATTACAGTTGCAGTGTATCATATCTGGCCATCTTGGACTGGTTCCATATCTGTGGCTGTTCATGTAAGATTGAACTACTGCATCATAATGGTTGTTTTGTTTAGGAGGTTATATCATAGTGAGTGAGAGCTGACATGAATACTGGAGTTTCTTTGTTCCCATATGTTTCTAGACACATTGTGCAGAGATAAGCCAGGTGGTCTGGTCAGTTGCACTGGCATGCATGAGGAGTAAATTTGGCTTTAACGGACAACTACATAATGTTTGCATTGTTCTGCTTGAATTGCAAAAGGCTAGCTATTAACTTTATTTTGATCCACTATGTGCAATAGTGTGTGTGTGTGTGTCGTCTTGCTGTCACGTTTTTAAACTGGTATGCAGCTGTGTATGCATACTAATAGTTGATGTGCAATTTAAATGCAGTTGAACGAAGCAGTGAGTGCTTTTGCCTTGATTGTTCTCAGTCATGCCAGAGTTTGAGTATCAGATTTTAGGAAATGGGAATAAGGAGACAGATTGCTGAAAATTTAAATGCTTCCTGCTTTTTAAGAATGCTGTGTATTCCCATAAGGAATACAATAGATGTTGATTTTGTTGCTGTACATAACTGACTGACTGTTAACTGAATTCTGTCAAATTGTGTATTGCATGAATGGACTACATGCACTCCTCCCCACTCTCCTTTTTTTAAGGTTATGGCTGATCATCTACCATGACTTATTTCTCACTGTATTCGTATCTCCTTCCTAGATAAAATGAGTTTGAGTGCCAGCTCAACCTCTGCCATAATACATGAGGTCAGAAATGATCACTCCTGCTTAGTGAAATTAAAGGCAGGCTGTACTTGTGAATTTAATTGCTTTTTGCAGGGGAAAGCAAGAATTGATTCTAAAATGATTTGTGGGTTGGCATAGTGGCTCAGTGGTTAACATTGCCTCACAGCACCAGGGACCTGGCTTTGATTCCACTCTTGACTCTGAACTCCACAGACATTGTCCATGTCTGTTTGGGGGTTCCCTCCCACAGACCAAAGATGTGCAGACTAAGTGGATTGGCCATGCTAAACTGTCCAGTGACCAAGCATGTATAGGCTAGCTGGATTAGCCACACAGTGCATGCTTACAGGGATAGGGCGTTGGGTGTGATGGGATATTCTTGAGGATCAGTGTAGACTCTATGGGCTGAGTGGCCTGCCTCCACACTAGGGATTCTGTAATTCTTTCTTGATTATGGATTTGCAAAAATCCATATAGAAGCTTTATCATTCTTCGTGCTATTGTATTCCTACCACCTTAATATTGAACTTGTGAAAGTATAACCATTTTATACTTGAGGCTATTTAGATTCTGAGAAACTTGTAATGTACCCAGTCTGTTGCAAAGTGGGTATTGTTTGTAAATGGTGATAAATAGGAAATCTAATTATCACAAACTGGGTACAACCAGTTCTGAAAAATAATGCAGAGCTTGTCTCTCAGTCTAAGATTTGAAGACATCCATGTGCATCAGTGGTGTGTTTCTATTGAATAAGTAGTTTAGTTCTGCTTACATCACTTAAGTGTTTAGTCATTTGAGCCATTTGTCCACTTCACTACAGGCTGAACAGTCTTGCATTGACCATTTGAAATAGTATGGCTAAACTTGCGCATGATTTAAGCTGTAAATACCTGTTTGGACATACAGAAAAAGGTTATGTTGCCTGTTCCAAGTGAGCAGGGCTACTTGAACTCTGGAAGCATTTGCTACTGAAATTCAATCTCTGAAACCAGGTTGCACATTTCCTGGTGTATGATGCCTATCTGAAACATTTCATGCATTTTAAGGAAAATGAACATTATTTAGTGTTAATGATGCTGATGGATTGAGTCGCAGTGTCAAACGTACATGCTGACTTTTCAGTTGAAGTGATAGTGTAAAAAGCAGTTAAATGCACACTCTCCAGTTTATGTAGAGCATTATGTTACTTGGCAAAATGGCTAGTAGCAACAAGTCCAGTGCAAATGCAGAAAATTGTAACCTGGGATCAAGTGAATTTCTTGTAGCTGGCTTCCACTATTTTCAAACTCCTCAATGGGAGGTTGGAGCAGAAATACAAGAAATTACAGTAGTGTAAAACCTGCCTATCTGAAACAATAGTAGCAAATGCAGGTAATAATGTGAGGAAAGAACAACAGTGAAAGGCAGAAGGAATGGAGTAATCCTGTTTGTGCAATTGTAAGAGCTTTTAGCTAACTAAAGAATAGTGTTAAATGTACCTGATTATGGCTGATGCAAAATCAGTTTTTAGCTCGAATGGCAAAAGAAATTTTGAAGTTTTGGCATATTGTCATGTGTTCCATATTCTAGTTTTGAAGCTTACAGGAGTATTTTTATAAAGTTACAATAACATTTTAGAAGTGATGCTATTGGACTCTAATTGAATAATTGGTTAGCATTGCCATAACCATGTTATGGAGTGAAATATTAATGAGCTAAAACAACATCACAAATTGTGCAAAATTTATCACTAATGCCAGAATTCAAATTGATTTTTGTTATGGAGTCCCATGGACATATTGCACTATGGAATGAAGAATCTTTAAGCATGTTGGTTCATAACATTGTAATTTTCCACACTTCAAAGCTGCTATGAACCCCTCACCAATTCCATAATTGCTGTGCATCTATTTCTCCATAGAAGTCTAGTTCCTTTTTTTTTGTTTTTGTGTGGGGTCTTGCTGTAGAATTCTAGGCCTAACCCTCTCTTTTTCAGCTGTTTAATGAAATCCGAAATGGGGATGTTTTGATTTTCACAATATTTAGCACCCTTTGCAAAATCCAGGTGCTGAAACAGCTCATATGCATGTACAGGAGGAATTGAATGGCATTTTAGGCTTGGGCTGGTATGTTTTTTGCACAATTGGAATTTGGCACTCGAGTACCAGAAGATGACCCTCACCTTTTTGACATTGTGGCATTATCATCACTGAAGTCCCCACTAATGACATCATCATGGGGCTGAATTTTGGTTGCCTGAGGATACACATTTACCATTGATCAGCAACTAAATTGGACTACCTGTGTAAATACAGTAACAATGCTCTAAGTTCCTCGCTATCCAGGGCAAGACTATCTTGATCAGCATTGCACTCGACTAACTTAAACATCACTGTCCTCCATCATTTGTACAGTGAAAAGTGTGCACCATTTACATGATACAGTGCAGCAACTCACGAAAGCTCCTTTTGACAGCACTTTTCAAACTCCAACCTTGACCTGCCTCCTGGAAGAACAAGGGTTGCAGATTAATAGGGACAAAACAAGCACCACCCTGACGTGGAACTATTATCCCTTCAATATTTGTGGGATCAAAATCTAGGAACTCCCATCCTAACCGCATCTGTGGGTATGACTGAAGTGGATTGAGAAGGCAACTTGTACCTTTCAGTTTATGCTTGAAACATTGCCTTTCCCATTTGGATGCTGCCTCATCTGTGCTTTCCCAGCACCACCCTTTTTGAACTTGCCACTTTTTGTTTTACAAGGGCAGTTAGGGGTGGATGATAAATGCTGACCTTGTCTGTGACCTCTGCACCCTGTACCTGGTACAGTATAATAGAAAAGTACAATAGTTACTAGAAATCTGAAATTCTGTAGAAATTGTGGACGTGACTTAAGTCCTTTTTCCCTCTGGCTTTCACCACCTAGGTGGTGGGGGATCAGAGTTTGGAAGGTGCTGTTAAAGAACCTCTTGCTCAGATACTGTCAGATTCCCTGACCCCTTTTTTTTTTTTGCATTTTTAAAAATATTGCACTTGGCAGTTCACCTACCCTATGCATGCTGGAATTGATTTCATGCTACTTCATAATCTAATGAGTGCTGCTACATTCCTGCATTAATATCCTGTTTGATTTTAAACCAAATGTAGTCATCTTTGTGCTGCAGTATTTTCAAACATAGACTAGGAAGACGCTTGGTGAGTTGAGGTTTGATTTTTGACTCATTAAATTGGCTTATTCCTTACAAAACAAGGAGCAACTTTTGAATTCTTTAAGTAGAACTTATCTTTATGCAGTTATATCAAATAACAATGATGCCCCACACTGGGTTGTGTTACTAGACTTAATCTAATTACTGTGGGTTAACCACTTAAAATTGAAGTGTTTTGCATCATTCTTGTTTGGGGGGAAAGAAATCTTAGTTTTAGTGGAGAGTCTAAAAATGCCTGGTACCAGTTGACTCTCAATATGATGGTATTTATCCTAGGATTCTCTGGGAAGCAAGAGAGGGGATTGCAGAGCCATTGGCCTTGATTTTTATGTCCTTGTTGCCTACAGGAATAGTGCCAGAAGACTGGAGGATAGCAAATGTGGTTGCTTGTTCAACAAGGAGTAGGGATAACCCTAGTAACTATAGGCCGGTGAGTCTCACTTCTGTTGCGGGCAAAGTCTTAGAGAATTGTAAGGGATAGGATTTATGAATATCTGGATAGGAATAATGTGATCAAGGATAGTCAGCATGGTTTTGTGAAGGGCAGGTCGTGCCTCACAAACCTTATTGAATTCTTTGAGAAGGTGACTGAGGTGGACGAGGGTAAAGCAGTAGATGTGGTGTATATGGATTTTAGTAAGGTGTTTGATAAGGTTCCCCATGATAGGCTGCTGCAAAACATACGGAGGTATGGCATTGAGGGTGCGTTGGAGGTTTGGATTAGGAATTGGTTGGCTGGAAGAAGACAGAGGGCAGTAGTTGATGGTAAAGGTTCATCTTGGAGTGCAGTTACCAGTGGTGTTCCGCAAGGATCTGTTTTGGGACCGTTGCTGTTGGTCATTTTTATAAATGACCTGGAGGAGGGGCTAGAAGGTTGGGTGAGCAAGTTTACGGATGATACGAAAGTCGGTGGAGTTGTTGACAGTGAGGAAGGATGTAGTAGATTACAGCGGGATACAGATAAGCTGCAGAGTGGGCAGAAAGGTAGCAAATAGAGTTCAATGTAGGTAAGTGTGAAGTGATTCACTTTGGTAAGAGTAACAAGATGGAGTACTGGGCTAATGGTCGGATACATGGTAGTGTGGATAAGCAGTGGGATCTTGGTGTCCATGTACACAGGTCTCAAAGTTGCCACCCAGGTAAATAGTGCTGTGAAGAAGGCATATGGTATGCTGGCTTTTATTGGTAGAGGAATTGAGTTCTGGAGTCCTGAATTCATGTTGCAGTTGTATAAGACTCTGGTGTGGCCTCATCTGGAGTATTGTGTGCAGTTTTGGTCGCCATACTATAGGAAGGATGTGGAGGCACTGGAATGGGTGCAGAGGAGGTTTACCAGGATGTTGTATGGTATGGTAGGAAGATCGTATGAGGAAAGGCTGAGGCACTTGGGGCTGTTTTCATTGGAGAAAAGAAGGTTTTAGGGGTGACTTGATAGAGGTGTACAAGATGATTAGGGGTTTAGATAGGGTTGACCATGAGAACCTTTTTCCACGTATGGAGTCAGCTATTACAAGGGGGCGTAGCTTTAAATTTAAGAGGTGGTAGGTATAGGACAGATGTTAAGGGTAGATTCTTTACTCAGCGAGTGGAGTTCATGGAATGCCCTGCCAGTAGCAGTGGTGGACTCCTTTTTTTTAATGGGCATTTAAACGGGCATTGGATAGGCATATGGAGGATAATGGGCTAGTGTAGATTAGGTGGGCTTGGATTGGCGCAACATCGAGGGCCAAAGGGCCTGTACTGCGCTGTATTTTTCTATGTTCTATGATGGATGAGTGGTGTTTTTTGATTTACTGAAAGGGTTGCTAGTTTTTTTTCCGAGAAAACTAACATTTTAAAACACTACTTTGTGTCTCTTTTCTGAGCTGTATGAATGTAGTTAGAATACCTTTAAAATTTCACCTAGTTCATGATTCACAAGAAATTAACTGATTCACATAGGTTGGAGTTAAGGGTGTTTTTAATGTAGAAATTGCAAATTATCTCTAATCAGTGCCCTTGGCTGGGGAGGAAATGCAGTCAGCTAAAGTTCCCCACTCTTGATGACTGACTACCCCCTGGCCTGTTCTCATCCTGCTTATGGCTGAGCTATGATGCCCTTGATCTAGCAAATGGGATCACATGAAAGGTTGAGGCAAGAAATCCTCCTGTGGTCAGAAGCCATAATCTCGCAAATTTCATGTCTCTTGAGCAAGATGACCAAATGTATTCAAGTTGCAAGAATATAACAACATTGCAAACTAAGAAGATACAATGATGCAATTGAAGGTGTCTTTCCAGAAAAAGTTGAGGTTAATACTGTTATTGTACTGAGATTTGGGGTAAATGCATATCAATTCCTGGAGAATGATAGACCACTTGCAAGCAAGTCCCTATAAGCACATTCTTCAGTAAAGTAAACTATCTGACATGACAAAAGTTCACTTTTCATTATACTTTGTTCAATAATGCAGCTGCTGCAGATTTGTATCTGCTGTTTTCAATAGCACTATTCTACGTTGTATTGGGTCAGCCTTTGGAAATATTTTCATCAGGAAATGCTATTGCTGTTCATAATTGGATCCAGCTGTCTTAAGTTGGCTGAAAATGGGTATAACAGTGCATATAAACTTGCAATTAAATGCTTTACTCACTTTGTGCTGGAAGGTAATGTGCCAAACATGTTTAAAAGTGGAAGAGTTATATGTTTTCAAATAACAATGGCACAGATGAATACTTAACCAAAACTGCAAGCCAGAGGCTGTTAAGATGGTCTTAAGTTAAACAATCAACTAAGCTGAACTTTTGGGTGTTTTTAATTTTGGCAATTTTATATCCCGGTTTAATGAAGAAGTATTTTACTCTTATGAATCCTAACCTTTGAGTTGATAAACAAAATCTTACAGTTAGCAAAATTGACCCCTCTAACTTCACTTGAATGAAAGTGATATGAAAGTTTTTACTGGTCCAGACTTTCCCTCAAAAAGTGACTGTCACAGATTCTTATTACATTCAAAGGTACTTCAGGTGAGGTGAACTTCAAATGAGAGGTTACAGTCAAAAATTTCAAAACTTGCTTCAGCTTGTGGTCCTGATGTAAGCCACAGATTGCACTTTACCTTCATCTCATTGAAATTCTTTTAAGCAGTTTGAGGCAGTTCTATTTGTGGAATAGACCTGAACTGTAACTGCTTCAGAAAGCTAAATCATGTTCATTAGAGTCTATCCTTGTCAAACTTGTTTAATTATCCACATTTCAGCCACACTGGTACTGAGTTGTTACAAATGTGGAATCTCGATTCCTTGACTATTGATTGTAGGCAATTTTAACTTTGTCCTCCTGTTTTTCTACTGTACTTTTATACCTGTTTTCCTAGTCTAATATATGTAGCTCTTGTAAAGGCTGATGACGATGTACTTGGTCATGGAGAGTTTTGTCCTGTTGTCCTCGCTGCAGTGCTATTGCACTTTTTGTAAACTTCCATGCCAGAACAACATCAAATATAATTGATTACAAATCCTGTCAGACTTCTACAGGTACCATTTTGTCCCAGTGTGAGCTACATGCTGCTAGCCTTAAGATGTAGAAAAGGAACACTTGTTATTTGCACTATGAACCAAGAATGCTCATCTGCACTTTGCATCCACTTGACCTGATACTACTGTACTTGTGTTTTTTCTCTAGGTCTGACTGATCTCTCTTGAGTACCTCCCACTTCTGCAGCTTTTGATCTCTGCTTTGTGTCCAACCTTTGGCTTCAAAGAGGGTCACACCCCATGTTTTCTCATTCTCCAATGTAACAGTTGGTTTACAACTGTAGCAATCTAGATTAAATTAATATTGTGTTACTTTGTCCTAAAACAAATTTTTAATTCATTCCCTCTTGTGGCATTTTACTAAGTGACGCAGAGCATTGCAGAACTGTTCATTGCAGCTTATTTGCATTTGGACTCACTACCATGAGATTCTGCCATCTGCTGTTCAATAAAGTATTGCATTGATTGCTGAAAGCAGTATTTTGTAACAAAATATTTTTGAATATTGCAAGCTAAATTTTACGAGTTGAAGACTTTTTATGCTGAAGCTGAGCCATGTAGATCATTGTATACAAACACAGATTTAAGACTTATTAACCAGATTTCCTTGTCAAAACAATAGTTTAGAATAGTCACACCAGTTGTGCAACAGTTTTGTGTTAATTCTTTTTAGAAACTGGAGTGCTTTCCACAACTATTTTCATGAGCGTGTTCTGGAATCCATTTGCGATTGAATGACTGTCCTAGTTTATTCGATTTACTCCTGGTTCAGTCAGTCATGTTTTTATTGCAAGTCCTGCTGTGTGGTGGGACTGAAACATAGGTCAGCAGAACATCTAGGCCTATGGTCCGTTTGTAGCTATAAATGGGAGTTTTGCACTCAGACCCTGCAGAATACTTGGTGTAGCACACACTGAACTAATTGGTTTTGAGGAATTTTGAAGTCTTGGCTGGGCAGTTCCTTGACCCTTGGAACCCTCCTGGTGGCTTGTTTCGAGAAGGATTTGTAGGGTTCTGAAATAACTTTCCACTTGGAAAGAGCCTATTAATACTTATTTTAGTCCTAACTCCTGAGTAACAAGTCAGCTGACCACAGAACATGACCTGATTGTCCTGATTTCTCTCTTCCTCTCCTCTTTTTTTCTCTCTTCTCCTTCCCCCACCCCACTTCCCTGCATCTGACCTCTCCCGTTCCATCAGGAGCTAACTCTTACTACATCCAGCTACTACACCACCCCACTTCTCGTTCACCTTTTTTAATCTCTTCAACCTCTTGCATTGATATAGTTATGGTCATTCTTATTGTGCTGTTGATTACTTTGAACTTTCAAACAGCATGAAGACGCTACAAAATGAGGTTTAGGAGGGAATTCTAGATCGATGGTAAAATTGCAGAGAAATGAGTGCATGTTGATAGTTGTCCTCCTTTTT
This sequence comes from Hemiscyllium ocellatum, assembly GCF_020745735.1. NCBI lineage: Eukaryota > Metazoa > Chordata > Chondrichthyes > Orectolobiformes > Hemiscylliidae > Hemiscyllium > Hemiscyllium ocellatum. The sequence continues at coordinate 37,019,840 of NC_083425.1, forward strand.
GGTAGGAGGTTTGCCCACTAAAAGGTAAATATGAACCTAATTTGAAGTTACTTGGCACCAGGAGTTCCTGTTGAGCTTAATTTACAAACCAGCAACAACTAACAAAATATTTTTGCTACTAAAAACCTGTCCATGCAGTTTTTAAAGACTGCAACATCTAAGTAAAATATTGCAATATGGGTTGTGCTGTCTCTGCAAGTGCTATTTTTACTGTTTTGGCTCAATGATGATCAGAAATGTAATCCACGTCTCAGGATAGATTTAAGAATCAATGTAGGGGTTTCCCTTCAAAGACGCAAGTAACAAGGGGATGTAATTTTTAGAGGGGATTTGAGGAAAATCTTGCTCAAGTGCACAAGTGTGGGTATTGAAATGCACTGTCTAGAAAGGTGGTTGAGGGCAGGGAACCAGTACCTTTTTTTTTTAAACAGGAACTGTCATAAATATTCAAAGCTGTGGGTCCAGTGTAGTTAGTATAGTTAATGTTTGGTGCAAACTTGAATATGGAATAGGTCCTCTTGACTCAATGATTCTATGAATAAAATCTATTTAAGTGGTATGGAGGTATCTGCTTTTTTTTTAGAATTAGAGCTGTTTCACTGCAGTATTTCTCAAATTTTTGTTTAGAATCCCTAGTGTGGAAACAGGCCCTTTTGGCCCAACAAGTCCACACCGACCCTCAGCCCACCCAGACCCATTCCCCCCACCCTATATTTACCCCTTACTAATAAAGCTAACCTACCCATCCCTGAACATTTATGGGAAATTTGGCGTGGTCAGTTCACCTAACCTGCACATCTTTGGACTGTGGGAGGAAAGCAGAGCATCCGACAACCACGCAGACATGGGGAGAATATGCAAACTCCACACCGACATCGGCTGAGGCTGGAATCAAACCTGGGTCCCTGGCACTGAGGCAGCAGTGCTTACCACTGTGCCACTATGCTGTGCCTGGCTGGCATGTGGTTTTTTCAGTCGGTACCTCAAGTGCTTCGCAATTTGGAATTTTGTATTTAAACCGTTTGACTGCTCTCAGCCGTATATTGTTAATCCTATATCAAAGAACTAAACTGTTACGTGCCCATCAAATGCATAATTTGGGCTTCAGTCTTCATTAGTTCTACTTGTGTTTTTAGCAGAAGATGAAAAGTGTCCACTTATTTTTCACTTAAACACTGTCCAATCTCTGGGGTAGATGGGGCTTGAAGTTAAATCTTTGGGTCCAGAGGAAGGGACCCAATAAACATGGCACATGATGCTTAAATAGTTTCTAGCATTGAAGCTAATGGGTAATTGCGACCAGAAATATTTGTTCAGTATAAAATATCTAGATGGGAAACCAACCTTTCCCCACAGCAGTCTTTCCATCCTTTTGAGTTGATGCAGTTACCACTTTATTTTGCCAAATTTTGACCCAAAGTGCAGAGGCAGAAGGCAGAGTGGGGATAAAGGGGTCTTTTGTTTTCAGGATAGCAGTTGTCACCAGTTGAGGTCTGCAGGAGTCAGTGTTGTGACTGCAACTAATCATTTTTCAAGCATTTAATGATCTGGATGATAATTGAGGGCATTGTTGCTAAGCTTGCAGATGGCAAAGATAGATGGAGGGACAGGTAGTGTTGAAGAAGCAGGTGGGCTGCAGAAGGACTTGAACAGGCTAGGACTGTGGGCAAAGAAGTGGCAGATGCAACACAATGTGGAGAAAAATGAGGTTATGAACTTTTGGTAGGCAGAATGGAGGTGTGGGCTAATTTCTCAATGGTAAAGGATTTGGAAATCTGAAGCACATAGGGACTTGAGAATCCTGAACCAAGACTCCTGAGGTTAAATGAATGTAGTTGGGAAACCAAATGTATTCTAGTTCTCTCTCTGCCTGTGTGTCTCTGTCCTGCACACTCAACATTACAAGAACAGATTCACCTGAGTCGGTATATGGCTTTAGTCTGACTGCTTTGGACATTGTGTAGTTTTGGGCCCTGTACCTAAGGAATGCTTGACTGGTGTTGGAGGTCCAAAGGAAGTGCTCAAAGTTCATCCTGGGATGAAAGGCTTGTTATAAGAATCAGTTGAGGGCTGTCTGTCAATACTTTGGCATTTAGGATGGGGAGGTGTTTAGGAATTTTTGCAGAATACTGACAGACCAGGATAGAGTGGACATGGAGATGATTCAGTTGCAGGAGAGACTAGGACCTGCGAGCACTGCTTCCGTGTGAAGGGACAACCCTTTTTAGAACTGATGAGGATTTTCTTCAGCCAGAGGATGGGGAATTTGTGGAACTCATTGTAGAGGGTTGTGAAGGCTGTCATTGAGTGTATTTAAGACTGGGGTTCTTGATTTGTAAGGGGGAGGAAAATAGAGTTGAGAAACATCAGCCATGATTGAATGGCAGAACAAACTCAGTGGGCAGAACAGTGTAATTTTGCTGCTGTACCATGTAGCCTAAATTGTTTGTGGATCCTTGCATAACTATTTAGTCTACAGATCTGTTTTGTTTGGATTCAAGCATCCATTAACAAGACTTCACCTCTCATTGAAACATGATTTGAACACCAGTACCAGATGAAACTAGGTACAATGCTAGTCCACTGAATCACTGTCTCCATCATCCATCTCTAAGAAATTCAACATTTCTAGGATAAAATTGAAATGTGAAAAAATCTTGCATGTAATGGCAAACTTCTTAATTGAAACTGTACTTTGGATCAAAATTGTGCATTCATGATCTTCATTTTTAAGGGGTCCCACAAATTGAAGTGACATTTTGTAAATTTATTGAAAAAAAATATGACCTCCTTCAGTAATTTCATTAGTTTCTTTTACTCCCCAGGGTGTTTTAAAAACTCGCATATAACAAGTTGAAGAATTTTCTGTCAGCAATATGGGACATGCATTGCCACTAAAATAGATCTATTAAACTGATTTTGTTTTCTCTGGCAGTTTGAAGACACTAATTTTGTTTGGCCAGTGGAAAAAAATATGCATTTTGTGATTTCAGGAATTCTAGGCTAATTAGTGAAAATGTATTGAAGTTAATTGGAGGAATCTTTGCATTTGTAACATTCTTTGGATATAGAGACACTCTGATCTGTGCTGTTAATGGCATCCAGATTTTCTGGTGTTCATTAAAAGCTGCTGGCCACTGGAGAGCTATCTGTTCTTTGTTTAGTGCTGTGGGAGCAGAGACTTGGTTTTGTATTTTGTTCCCAAGCATGGGATGGCCTTTAAGCAGCGATCAAACTAATGTACCAGACCATATGCGTTTTGATTCAGTGTACACCTCTCTGTTTTAAATGTTGAAACCTTGCTTGCCTTCAATAAATCTAAGGGAAGAAGTTGAACAAGGAATGCTGCTGAAAAGGTTTTCAAACCTGGTGTAGTATTGTCTTTACCCAAATGTACAGCACAAAATAGCCCCACTGCACCCAATAGCCTATTTCTTCCTCCCTCTTATGAAGTACTTAAATGTAACTGATCAAAGCTCCAGGATATTTATCTATCCTCTCCCATCCCAAAGGGTAGAGCAATTATCATGAAATATGTTCTAATATTAGCATAAGGGAGTGTGGCTGGATAGTTACCATATCTTCAGAGGCTTGTATGTCTTCAGCCTCACTGGTTTTCTACTTAAGCCAAAGGAGGTTGGTGGGTTTGAGCTTTAGGAAGGGGTGGAGTTTTCCTTAGAGCATTGGAGGCTGAGGAGTGACTTGAAGTTTCTAAATTTTGAGGGGCATGGATAGGGTAAATAGTCTTTAGGGTGGAGGAGTCCAGAACTAGCTGGCATAGATTTAGGGTGAGGAAAAAGATTTCAAGGGTCCTGAAGACAGCACTTTTCAGAGGGTGGTGTGGAGATGAAATGAACTGCCAGATGAAGTGGTAGAGGTTGGTACTATTACAGCACTTGAGGCATTTGGATGGGTATATCCTTAAGCAAGGGTTGAGGGATATGGGACTAATTAGGTTAAGATGCCTGGTCAGCATTGACTAGTTGGACCGAAGGGTCTCTTTGTGGTGTACATCTGATTCTGACTTTAAGTTATAAGACTAGATTCCCTACAGTGTGGGAACAGGCCCTTCTGGCCCAACCAGTCCACACCAACCCTCCAAAGAGTAACCAATCCAGACCCATTTCCCTTTGACTAATGCACCTAACAGTGTGGGCAATTTAGCATGGCCAGTTCACCTGACCTGTACCTGTTTGGACTGTGGGAGGAAACCGGAGCACCCGGAGGAAACCCACTGGGAGAATGTGCCAACTCCACGCAGTTGCCCAAGGCTGGATTCTAACCTGGGACCCTGGTGCTGTGAGGCAGCAATGTCAACCACTGAGCCATCGTGCTGCCCTTATCTCTTGACGTTTTCAAGATTGCAGATTCTGTTATTTTTCAGCTGACTTTAAATCTGAGCCAGTGATTCTTGGTTTGTAGTGCCGAGCAAATTGAACCTATGCTTAAAATTAATATCTAATGAAGCAGCATTCTCTTTACTATAGTTTGTAAATCTCAGATTTTGAAACTTTCTGCTTGTAATGTACAAGATTTTAGAAACAGTCAAACACTATAAAATGAAGAAAACCAGCAAGGAAACTTGTTAAGCCATCCACCTCTGGAATTTCTTTAAGTGTATGCACTCTAATACTGTGCAACCTAACTCTAGTTTTTGAGATATAATAAACCTACTGCTGAGAACAAAAGGAGAGACTGAAAGAGAATTGGTGCCTGCAACTAACTAACTCTATTCAAAACTTTGAAGCTTGCTTTCATTTACAAAAATGAAAGTCCAAAGTTCACAACTTTGTAGATAATTTCCTGAGTTGGAAAACTGAACAAAACATTTATAATTAGTTATTCAAATTAGTGAACAGTCCCTTTTATGTAGAAAGGAGGAACAGCAGTTTCCTGAATAGATTTCCTGTATAATTTATGTAAAATTGCATCTTGGAACTGAATGGAAGAAAAACGCCAAAACGCAAATTTGGAATCGGTGCAAAAAAAGGCTTTATTTCTGTTATCATGAAATGCCATTTGAGTTTTTAAGCCAAAATTAGTGCATTACTTTTTAAATGGCAGATTAAGTAGAATAAATAATTCAATCTTTTAAGTGTCTCTAATTATAATGTTTTGAATTTCTTTTGAAATTCCAGTTTTGTTCAACATCAATTGAGTTCACTTTTTGCACCACGTCAAATATTCCTTTTAGTTTGTTGCATCTTAAATCTTTCGAGTCCATGGCCCCCAAGGTCTTCAAATATAAAAGGACAGCCTTATTAAATAGTGACATCTGAATGATCAATTGATTAAGCTTACTGCATTCACAAGATCATGTGATGGGGAAGAGGTGCAAGTATCATTGAGTGCTGGAAACCATTTTAGAATTTTATTCACATTAATTGTTTGACCTTCTTGTAATAGAAAACCCTCATTCACACTAAGTGAATGCAGAGGTGTTGTGGTCTCCATCTCAAGTTCACTGTCTAATTCCAATTTTAGTCAAAGTATTATGAAATGCTGTCTGATACCATCAGTAGAACAAAGACAAGACACTTTGTGATGGCAGTGCACATCAGATTATAAACACTCATGTTTTTCTTTGTAGAAACAAATTGTGGAAGTTCAGCATCACTATTTTCAAACCTCTAGGAACTTTTTCTCTCTCCTCTTGTTCTGAAGATAGATCTTTTCCTTTGTTCTTATTTCAATGCTATCTTCATTATGGAAGGTGCTAATTAAGTTTGTGTAGTATTCTGTTATGGGCATTGGAATGTATGCATGACTTCTTATTAACCAGCTATTCAATATGCACATAGGATGAGACTCTTAGAGTCTATGCTCTGACAAATGTGCAGATGCAGGTTTTAATCATTATTTCTGTTTCTTATTTTCTGTCATCCCCTTGCCCCTGCTACCATCCTTCCCACCTTCATCCCAAGTGCCACAAGATTGTGTTCATGAAACCTCAGTCTGAATCGCTTTACTTCATTCCCCAATGTGACTTTTTATCCAAAATAAAATGTGCCAATGCAAAAGGGCCAAGTTGGGTCAGTGTGTGATTTAGTACCTGAGATTGGAGTGCAGTTTCAGTCTGAAATATTTCTGGAGTGTGTTTTCTTTTAAAAACAAGTATAACTAATTGTCCAGGCAAGCTGGATTATCAATGGTCTTTGAATCACTACAGAGAATGGAACAGATGTGGTACAATGGTAGAAGTAGATCTACAGGTTTAATCCTTCAGTGTTGGAGATGCTAATGCAATGGATTTTTCAATAGTTCACATCTTAATCAAGTGATTTGAAAGGGTTTCTGGTTTAGTGTCAGTACTGCCTTCTGTGGTGGTGAGTTATCTTTACATACATTATTTCAAATCACAATAGATATATTAAACTAGTGGGAAATTTTAATGCACCACTCTGGATTGATCCAAATTATATGGAAAAATGAATCTTTTCCAGCTTAACTATTTTGAAAGCATCTAATGTTGTACAAAGCGTTTTTTTTTCCCTCCTTTCCCTAGAAACAAAAGCAACAAGCTAACAGCCACACTGGACTTTCAAAATGATCATAATTTTGATTATCAATATCCAGCTGACCAAGTATTCATTCTTGTTCTTATGGATTTTATCAAGATTTTAGAAAACTGACTGGGAATCCTTTCCTATTGGACATGGAGTTCAACAAAATGCTGCATGATGAAGCTGATGAAAGCTGAATCTGCAGTAAATTACTTGAAAAGCACAAAATGCTCAGTCCATTTGAAAGAGGCTTGGATAACATTTTACACTCCAAGTTGTCTTGAGGTATGTTTTACCATTATGTGGTGCTACCACAAGACATAGGAATGAAGCATGGCCATTTGGTCTGTCAAGCCCTCTCTGCCATTCGATCAGGGCTGATGGACATTTCCACTCCAATTACCTGCACACTCTCCATAGGCCTTAATTCCAAGGATTTATCAATCTCTGCCTTGAAGACATTTAACATCCAGCCTCCACTGCACTCTGTGGCAATGAATTCCACAGTCCCACCACACTCTGGCTGAGGAAATGTCTCCTCATTTCCATTCTAAATTGACCCCCTCATTCTAAGGCTGTGCCCACAGGTTCTAGTCTCTACACTTAATGGAAACAACTTCCCAGCATCCACCCTTTCTAAGCCATGCATTACTTTGTTTCTTAGTTCTCCCATCAACCTTCTAAGCTCTAATGAATACGATCCCAGGATTCTTAGCCGTTCATCGTATATTAGGCCTACCATTCCAGGGATCATCTGTGTGAATCTTGACTGGACATGTTCCAGTGTCAATATGACCTTCCTGAGGTGAGGCCCAAAATTGGATACCATATTCTAAATGGGGCCTAACTAGAGCTTTATCAAGTCTCAGAAGCTCTTTGCTGCTTTTACTTTCCAACCCTCTTGAGATAAATGACAACATTACATTTGTTTTCTTAATCACGAACTCAACCTGCAAGTCAATGTTTAGAGAATCCTGGACTAGTACTCCCAGATTCCTTGTGCTTTAGCTTTGAATTTTTTCACCATTTTAGAAACTAGTCCATGCCTGTGTTTTTTTTTCAAAGTGCAAGACTTCACATTTGCTAACATTTGAATTTTATGAGCCATTTCCTGGACCAGTCTCCTAAACTGTTTAAATCCTTCTGCAGCATCCCCACCTCAGTACCACCTGCCTCTCCACCTAACTTCATATCATCAGCAAACTTCACCAGATCATTAATTATATTAAAAGTGAACAGCTGCAGCCCCAACACTAAACCCTGTAGGACACCACTTGTCACTGGCTGCCATTCCAAAAAAACCTTTTTAATCCCAACACTCTGGCCATCTGACAGAGGGCAATCGTCAATCCATGACAGTAGTTCACCTCAAACATCAAAGCCCTCACCTTACCTAGCAGTCTCCTGTGAGGCACCTTTTGGAAGTCAAAAGGATAAAATCCACTGGGTTTCCCTGGTCTAAGTTACTTGTTACCTCTTCAAAGAATTCTAACCAGTTTGTCAAGCACAACCTTCCCTTACTAAAGCCATGCTGAACTGTTCTAATCAGGCCCTGCACTACCACTGCTGAATAGTACAGATTTTGAATGGATCTAGTAACGTACTGGGCATCCATGAGATGCTGTGGGCCATCAGCATCTGTGGAAATGTATTTTCCAATGCATTCTGCAACTTGATGGCTCAACAAATCCATTTTTTCCTCCCCTCTGTCTCAACCAATTCAACTATTACTATCAACATAACCTTGTGTTTTAGCTTTACTATTTGTGTGCTGAAGAACATAGGCAGCCAGTGAGGCAGTTGAGCAATTTCACAACTAACACCGTAAACTCTAGCTCTAGCCCTACGATCTCTGGTTGTGAATCGTGGTGAATAATTTAAAAACTGTTGCTAAAGAAATGAGGCATCCCAAATATCCTATCTGATACTTGTTGGTTGTGCCCAACAAATCACTGCAAAAGGTTTTTCAAAAACTCCGCAAACCTCAGCCAGTGCTGACTGGATCACTGTCTCTCTATTCCAGAGATTCCCATATCTCTGACTTAAGCTAAATTGATTCTCTCTACTTAATTTCAAGAAACTGAAGGACTGGACCCTTCAAAGATGACAGTCTCTTTACAATCATCTTTACAGTACTGAAAGTGTTCCAGAATTACTGCTCCCCTGGCCAGGCACTTAAAGTACAGTTACAACACAAGCTTCTTCCTGACAATGGAGAAAACTGCCCAGGTGTGGCCTATACACACCCAGCCCAGCCAATTGCTGTCTGTTAGTTTACACTCTAAGTGTTCTATGGAGCCATACTTGCATGGTAATAACCCGCTCACCTGATGCTCAGTTTGGGTTCACCTAAGATCACCTAGCTCCTAACCTCACCACTGCCTTGGTTCAAACATGGACAAAAGAGCTGAAGTTCAGTGGGTGAGTGACTGCCCTTGAAACCAAAGCAGCATTTGACTTCAGCATGCCCTTCAAGGAGCCCAAGCATAACTGGGGTCCATAGGAATTGGGAATGGGAGAATCTACTGCAAAGAAAGTTGGTTGTGGTTGCTGAAGGTCAGCTATCTCCGCTCCAGGACATCTCTGCAGAGCTTTCTCTAATATCCTTGTGCCAATTATTTTTGACTAGAATTAGGTTTGTCATGTGTACTCAAGTGCACAAATTTGCTGTTCTGTGCCATCTTGGGTAAAAGGTACCTAGGTATAAAGTCTTGAGTACAAATTAGAACAGTAGAGGAATACAGTTTAAAAGTTCAACATTACAGTCTCTATAGCTGTGGACCTGCAGTCACACTTTTTGGGCTTTTGCCACAAGGGCTCCCTCTTACCTGTACTCCAAGGGCATGCTGCCCTGTACTAGGCTGAGTCCTTCACTGCCAACTGTTGCCTAGGCTCCCCAGCTGCTTTGCTGACTGGGGCCAACAGAACTTTGACAGTCATTGCTATGATCCAAACTTTGATGCCACTGCTGCCTCCCCAATGGAGTTCTCTTTGAAAGGATAGAATGGGTGTCCTCCTAGGCTCAGGAGCCTGGACATTGCCTACTCTTCCTTCCTTCTTCTGACCTCTTTATGAAGGGATGTTGGCTGATTGACAGCTTAAGTCATTGCACATGGTGCTGAATGTTGTCCAATGTCCAAGTGCCACAAGACCTGGCCATTATCCAGGCTTAGGCCAGTGAGTGGCAAATCCGGTTGTGAGATGCTTATCGGAGATGGTCATCTGTGCCACACAAGAAAAATCTCTAACTGTTGCAGAATCCATCACTATCAATATCCAAGGAGTTACCATTTGACCAGAAACTGAACTGGACTAGCCATATAAATACTATGGCTGCAAGAGCAAGTCTGAAGCTAGGAATCCTGCATTGAGTAACTGATGCTCCAAAACCTGACCACCACCACCTAAGGGGCAAGTCAGAAGTGTGATAGGATAAAGCCACTTTCCTGAGTGCAGCTCCAATAATACACTCTCTCAGCTCGATACCATTTCAGGCCAAAGCAGCCTGTTTTTGATTTTTTAAATTTGATTTGCCAACCATTTCTGTCCACTGCTGTGTAGTAGTAGGATGTGCCACCTACAAGATGCACTGCAGAAATTCTCCAAGTCTCCATTGATGCATCTTTTAAAACCCAGAGCTGCTACCATCAAGAAGGATAGAAGTAGGAGATGGGAGTACCACCCTGACAGTTCCTTCCTATTCACTTGCCAACCTGACTAATCACTATACCTTCAATATTTGGGTCAAAATCCTGGAACTACTTAAGGCAGTCTTTGTGCAGTATGTGGACAACAGTGGTTCAAGAAGGAGCTCATGCCATTCTTGTAATTGGAGTTGGCAATAAAGCTGACCAAGTAGTCAAGCTTGTTTGTTCCCCTTGCCACCACTTCATTCAGGGAATATTCGTTCTTACTCTTTAGGGAATTCTTTTAGGTTGCTAAATCTTTCACCTTGCACTGTAGGAACAGAAATAAACTATTCTATTTAATTGATACTCTTTCCACAGTGGTGTCAGTGGAATGCTATTTTCACTTTTTTAAGGCAGAAATAGCTTTTTTATTTTCAACCGTCAGTGTGTGGTGCTGGGAAGGCACAGCAGGTCAGGCAGCACCTGAGGAGCAGGAGAATTGACACTTTGGCAGGAGCCCTACATCAGGAATTTTTTTTTTCAACCAGTGTGGTTACAGTCACCAGGCACTCGCTCCACTTTCTGATCATAACTATCGTTAAGGTTGTATTTACCATGGCTGGTTTCATGTGGCAGGAGAAACTCAATCCTGTAAGTGCATTCTACCTTAAGGGTGAGTCATTGGATGTGAGATATACATAATACCTGATTTAATGTATCTGGGCAACCATGACAGTCGGCAGTCTGAAACCTGTGTAGTTATGTCAATAGATGCTGCTCTCTAAACAAGAGCAAGAATTTCAAAAGTATTTGGTCAGCTTGGTGGCAGAGTTAAAGACGTGTCCTCTGAACTGAAGATGACCTTGCAGCAGGAGGTGAATGATTCAGGTGTTGTGGCCCATCCTACAAACAGTAAGGTTGATAGAACATGCAGCTGGGAAATACATTGACAATCAAACTCAAACATAACAATATCTGGATTGTTAACTGAACCATGAGCAAATTTTGGTATAGGGTGAAATAAGGTGTGGTTCAAAGACTGGTGTAGGAGGAATAAGTTTCAATTTATGGGACGTTGGAAAAGAAGGGATCTGTACTGTTTACCGGTCTTCAGCTGATGTTCACTGGACCAATGTACTAGATTAGATTCCCTTCATCCCAAGTCCACACCTTTTTTTTTGCTATTTGAATTTGCGTAATGCTGGACATTGGAGTGCGTCTGGGGAAAATTAAACGGTTAAATTCACAACTGATCTTGGAGGAACTGTTTGGACAAAGTTCACAGCACAGAATCTGATAAGTTAATTGTTTTAAGTGGCCTACAGAAAGTCTGCAGTAGTGAGTAGAGTGGGTTTTTTCTTGGTTGGTTTTTTAGATATGGCTTAAGTTTAATCAAGCGACGTAACTATTAATTTAACCTGGGGCAGTGTTTGTAGAGGAATGTTATTTTCTGGGTCTGTAGATTGTGAAGGAGCAAAAATGGCCTTTAGTAGTGATATGTGCTTCATGTCAGATGTGGGAGCTTAGAGTTTAAGGGTTACTGCGGACTGTATCAGCAATAAATACTGCTGGTTGCGAATCTTATCAGATCGAATGGATTGGTTGCTTCTGACTGTTCCTTCAATGAGGAATTTGCAACAGCAACTGTATGTGATGGATGGCAGTTATAGAAAGAGGGAAAAGTCTCAGATACAGTCACCATAGATGGGTTACCTCCAGGAAAGGTAAGAGTACTAGGCACCTAGTTTAGGAGACTTCTGTGACTATACCCATTTCAAACAAGTATGCCCTTTTGGAAAAGGTAGGGGGTGATAGATTTTACAGGGGAACATAGCATGAATAGCCAAGTTTCTGGCGTTGAGATTGGCTCTAATGCAGCAAGGGGTACGTCTGGTTCCAAGAGATCAATTTGTGTTTGGGGATTCTCTAGTCCAAGGTACAGACAAACACTTCTGTGGCCAGCAGTGAAAAATCAGAATGGTATGTTGCTTCCCTGGTGCCAGAATCAAGGATGTCTGAGGGTGCAGGATCTTCTCACTGGGGAAGAGGGGCCAGCAAGAGGTCATTGGAACCAAGAGGACAATGAAATAGGAATGGAATAGGTGAGATTCTGAAGGGTGATTTAGAGAATTGGGCAGGAATTTTTAAAAAGGTCTTTGAGTAGTAATATCTGGAATACTCCCAGTGCTATGAGTAGTGAGGGCAGAAATAGGAGGATAGTGCAGATGAATGCATGGCTGAGGAGCTGGTGTATGGGAGAGGGATTCACATTTTTGGATCATTGGAATCTCTTCTGGGGTAGAAGTGACCTGTTCAAGAAGGACTGATTGCACCTAAATTGGAAGGGGACTAATATACTGGTAGGGAAATTTGATTGAGCTGCTTGGGAGGATTTAAATTGGTAAGGTGGGAGGGGGAACCCAGGAGGTAGTTAGGAAAGAGGTCAATCTGAGACTGATACAGATGAGAACAGGAAGGAGCATCGGAGGCCGAGGGGTGACCTTTTATAGAGGTTTACAAAATTGAGGGGCATGGATAGGATAAATAGTCTTTTCCCTGGGGTGGGGGAGTCCAGAACTAGAGGGCATAAGTTTAGGATGAGAGGGGAAAGATATGAGACCTAAGGGGCAACTTTCTCTGGCAGCACATTCCATACACATACCACCCTCTGCATGAAAATGTGGTGGAGCTGGTACAATTGCAACATTTAAGAGGCATTGTGGTTCTGTTTGCCGAGCTGGGAATTTGTGTTGCAGACGTTTCGTCCCCTGTCTAGGTGACATCCTCAGTGCTTGGGAGCCTCCTGTGAAGTGCTTCTGTGATCTTTCCTCCGACATCTTTTCACTTAGACAGGGGATGAAACGTCTGCAACACACATTCCCAGCTCGGCAAACAGAACCACAACAACGAGCATCCGAGCTACAAAGCTTTTCACAAACTTTGAACATTTTAAGGGGCATATGGATGGGTATATGAATAGGAAGGGTTTGGAGGGATATGGGCCTGGGGCTAGATTGGGTTGGGATATCTGGTCGGCATGGGCAGATTGGACCGAAGGGACTGTTTCCATGCTGTACATCTGACTTCAGTAAAGCGTTTTGACAAGGTTCCCCATGGAGACCAATTAGCAAGGTTAGATCTCATGGAATACAGGGAGAACTAGCCATTTGGATACTGAACTGGCTCAAAGGTAGAAGACAGGTGGTGGTGGTGGAGGGTTGTTTTTCAGACTGGAGGCCTGTGACCAGTGGAGTGCCACAAGGCAAATCCTTCAACACAATTTGCCCCCTACCCCCACGCAAAATATGGACTCTAGGACAATTGTACATGTTGTTCATCCTATAATACAGTTGTTTGGTTTCACTGAGCTTTTGTATAGTTGCTGATGTACAGACTCCTAATTCAACTCACCATTTTCCTTTAAATTCAGAATGACATTTCCCAGCTTGTGATTTTGTTTCCCTTGAACATCTATTGTCTGAGTCTCCAACCTCATCAATCTTCTTTTAACTTTTTTTTATTGAATCCATGAATGGAATCACCTTTTCAGTGCAAGCTCTTTCAAATTCTGTAGTGTAACTGAAGATCTGTGACCTGTTCTCTTTTTTTTTAAACAAAGGTGTGAGATAGTTACATAGCTACTAATACCTCTGTTTTGATCACTGGGTATCTCTTTATACATGGTCATTAGCATGATACAATGGGCTAATGTGCGTTTTTCTATCGCTCTCCACCTGAAACACTATTGCACCTTTTTGTATAATGTAATGGCTCTGAAAGTGTCCCAGCTCTAATGAGCTCCACCCAGTCTGCTGCTACATCACATCTGGGTGGTGAGTCTATTTGGAGTCTGGTGCAGCTCGCAGTAACCACATTGTTTTCTCTACCCCTTTTTAATGTGCCCAAGAGCTAAGGTATAGTTATTGAGATGACCACCTTTTCTGAGACACATATTAAAGCAGGATCTGACTTGGTTTTTGGATCGCGTGCTCTCTCACTTGCTTGCTCCCCCACTCCCCCCATCAGTGGAATAATAAAAGGTTGAGTTAGGTAATGTGGCAATAGATGAGCTTACTATTAGGGTAGCTATGTAGTCAGGCTCTAAGTCAAATATGATGCTGATTGCATTGGAATTTTCAAAGGGATCTTTTGAGATGAGTTTCAGTAGACTGGATCAGTACAATAATTCTGAAATCCTTCAAGCCTATAAATACCCAAATTTTGAATATCTATCTAGTTGGCATTTTATATTGCTAATGCTAGCTGCTGGCCAATAACCTATTCATTTTTGGCAAGAACATTTGAGTTAATCATTTCCTTTTGAGTTTTTTTAAGAGTAGATGTTTAACATGGTTACTTTAAACATGGATAAAACCTTTCAGATTTGAGGTAGGACTTAGTTCAAGATCTTTTTTGAGCTTACTGAATAAAGATGAAATTGCCAGAATTAAGAATGGAATAATGAACTAAACGTGATTGATCAGTGGCTAGCACTTAGAACTGTACATTAAATGTACAGTTCTATCAACTAGGAACAAGATGGCTAATCAGTTATACCTGTTCCCTTAGCAACAGCAACCACCTGTGTGCATGTCTTGATGACACTAAATTGCTAGTCTACTCCCAGCTGACATCCCTGACTGATAAAATAAATATTTAAAGCTCCTACCAGTCTGTCTTTATTCTGTAATTGCATGTCCATATAATGCCTGGAATGATTCAGAGGTATTGTATTCTGAAGGAGGAAAAGAGACTATGGCCTATGACAGCTTCTGCACATCTACAACAGTGTGAAGATTTCATCACTTAAATTTTAAGGGCAGCTTTTTGACCAAAGAATTAGGAGCTTTGGAAGTGATTTTTTTTTTGCTGACCCACAGCTGGTTGCCTACCATGTGGAAAACGTTCAAGAGAATAGATTCTCTTCATTCATTAAAATGCCAGAAGCTTAACTTGGAAGCCTCCATCTTAAAGCAATTATGGATTAGTTTGGAATTTTTTTTCTAGAAATAAAATCATTGTGCACAACCAGATTGGTGTGCAACAAGGTACATTTGTCTAAAGAATTAACTGTGATCTGGTCACTTTCTGGAATTTTTAATGCTGCCTTGGTGTAATTATTCACCCACAATCACTGAATAAAGATGCACAGTGTAATGGTTATGTTCCTTTTCTAAAAGAACAGAATTTGTGCTCTAATTGCATGCTGGTGTATCTCTGGTTTTGTTCCCATTTGATGTTTATTTTGTATATTGTCAAAATGCTTTGTAAAGCTTGGCAGGCTTCCCACAACTGCACCTCTCTATTAGGTCAAATTAAATGCTCCTAGCAGGTTGCGATTCGTATCTGCTCTTTATTCATTTTTTTTATTTGTAACTTTCAGCTAGGTTTCTCATATTAACAATGTCTGAACTTTTTATAAAATGGAAAGTCACACCCTGAAACCTTTAAAGTAAAGCGCAGGATAAACTCCAGTTTTGGCAGCATCTGTGGGGAAAAGCTTAACAATGGAGTTCAATATGACAGCAGAATATTCTGTCACAGTTCACCGGGTAGTGCACTGGAAACGAAGCCCTGCTCTTCCCAGAGTTATCCAAAGTTGACTTTTTTAAATTTTTAAAAGTAGGGGTGGCTTGGTGGTTAGCGCTGCCTCAGTGCCAGGGACCTGTGTTCAGTTCCAACATTGACCATCTGTGTGGAGTTTGCACGTTCTGTGTCTGCATGGGTTTCCTCCCACAGTCCAAAGACATGCAGGCTAAGTAGATCGGCCATAGTAAATTGCCCATAGTGTCCAGGGTTATGATGGCGAGGTGGGTTAGCCATGGGAAATGCTGGGTTACAGAGTAGGGGATGGGTTTGGGTGGGATGTTGTTTAGGGGGGTCAGTGTGGATTTGATGGATCAAATGGCCTGCTTCCACACCGTAAGGATTCTATAAACTCTAATGGTTAAAATTCTATGCCACTTAAAACTTCCCCGAGCAGTCACGTTTTCCCCCTCTCTCTGCCTGCCTTTGTCATTGACAACTGCTCCCCACTCCATGGAGCAATCAGCTCTTGTGGCTGCCCAAACCTCTCCTTGTAAATTTCCCTAGTAACAAGTTTGTCCCTTTTCTGGTTGAACAAACTGTATAACAGCACCAAGACACTTAAAATGCAACCATCACTTCCACAAACCATTTGGTTTTTCAAAGTAGTCCTTTTTCATTTCAAAATACAGGAAAATAAAGATATGGTCTTTACAATTTGAGGTAGAAATCAAAACACTGGTCAGCTACAATTCTATTGAAGCAGCAGGGTGAAGGAGCCAAATGATTTACTTTCCAGTTTTGTACGGCAATTGATGTGTGTCCAATCTAGATAATGTATGTCAGGCTTCGTTCCACTATTTGACTTGGATGGGTACATTTTTTTAAGACTGAGCATAATTTCCCCTGTTACTTTTTCTCTTGATTCTGACTTTCCAAAATAATCAGATTTGACTTTTTTAAAAAAGCTGCTGCAACAAAGGTCTGGTTACAGGATACCACCAAGCACGGAGTCATTGGACAAAAAAAAACCAATCTGAGAATTTGTGGCTAGTGCAAAATGAAGGTTTTTGCCATGAAGTTAAATTGAACACACCAGGAACACTTTAGGAATGTGCTTTAGATTCAGACAAACCAGCTGGACATGTTTCCTGCCTATTGCATCAACCTGAAACAGTAAAGACATTCCGGTAAACATGAAGATATTTGGAATAGCTCTTTCATATGAGACTGGTGTTGCTGCTTTGTGTTCCCACTTTGGTAGAAGGCTAATTGATGGCCTGATTGATCAATCTTAATGGTCTGCAGAGTTTGAAGTGCCAAATAACCCCCTTTTGTTCAGCTAAATATGAAAATATGTCAAATGCTGGAAATGTGAAATTAAAAGCAGAGTGCTGGAAATGCTCCTGGAGAGTGCTAGAGTTAACTTTCCAGTTTAGGCATTTGTAAGGTGTTGGTTTCTGTCTGTCTACCCCGAGTGCTTCCAGCATTTATTTGCTGTTGATACTTGAGATTTAATTGATTCAGACAAAAGGTCAATGTGCCTTTTTTTTTCCGAAGTTTACAGATTGTGTAGCTTGTAACACTTCCTAGAACACATTTTTTTTGCACTAGTTTCTGTTCTTGATTTTGGACTGGGGTGTACAAAGTTTAAAAATCACACCACACCAGTTTATAGTCCAACAGGTTTAATTGGAATCTCTCTAGCTTTCAGAGCGCTGCTCCTTCATCAGGGGTGCACAGCCACTTGATGAAGGATCGACGCTCCAAAGGCTAGTGTGCTTCCAATTAAACCTGTTGGACTATAACCTGGTTTCTGTTATTCACTTAAATGCAACTTTAATAAAGAAAAGTGATACTAAGAATGGGAAACTTCAAAATTTTACTTTGTTACAATATCTTGAGTGACTTTAAAAAATGGAATTGAATTTCCAAGCATCAGCTGATGGGGTATGTAACAGATTTTGGGTTTTTAGATTTGTACTGTAATAAACTCTTTCCCCATTGGTTAGCCATCAGTGGTACTTATTACTAGTGTTTAAGGTACACTTAACTGGCACACCCACTCTCAGTTGAATTGCATGCTGAGATACCACATTACTTTGGTTGCAACCTTACTAGGTGGTTTGCAGCATAATGCATAGCATAAGCTAAAGGGGAATCAAAAGTGTCACTATATTTCCAATCCAGCAGCAAAAATAGAGCACAGACGTTTTCAAAATCTGCTCAAGTCGACCATTTCTATCTAATTCATGAGCAATGAATCAGCAAAACAGTAAATTGCAAAGGAAACAATCCTGCTGAATGGAGTTCTCATCAATTGACCAAATATTGGCCAACAGCTGGCAGTGTCTGTTTTTGGTGGACTCTTCACTTGCAAAGCAAATTTTCCACTAATAGCTCTTGTAACACCTCAATCAGCTGACGTTAGTTCACCACCATTTCTCTCAGTGGAATTTTGTAAATCTGTTTTACAGCATCAGCTTCCAACATACCATTTTGTTTTAAAACGACGCAGGCATGATCAAGGTTTGAGTAACAGTAACAGTCCAACTAAGCCATCAAGTAACTATCTCCTCCAAGCTATATCCAACAGTCTCTCATTCCCTCTGGGTGTGCCTGATGTCTTGTGATCTCAAACTCTTGAAATATTGAATTTGTTTGTTAGCAAGTGATAGATGTTTCTGCTATAGTTAACATCTTAACTACCTTCGTAGCTACTGCAATGTTTGTCAGTTTACTTCTGCAGATAAGATTTAGGTAATGGACAAGTGGCTCTGTCCAAGGAAATCCAAAGGCCAGATCTACCCCATGCTGTCTCTGAACAGGTTTGGTTTTTTTGGAGTTGATATTTTTATTGACTGACTAAATTAGCAGAGAAATTGCCTCTTGACAAACTTATCTATTTCTTCCTCAATCTAAAATCTTCGAACGGATTCTATAGTTAAAAATTACAAAATATTTACTTTTTTAAAAATCTGTGCTAATGTGGAAAAAGGTATAACTGGACCATTTCAACAGTTGTAGTGTTGTTTTGCTGTGTATGTCAATTCCTTCTCCCAGAGATGCAGTCCTTGATGCTTGGACCAAATGGTTGTGCACTTGTACAAGCAAGCTGCAACATGTATTTTTCATCTTCGTGCAGTACCAAATCACCGTATCGGAAGGCTACATAAACGACACCTGTTCCTTGCAAAATTTGTAAGGAATTTTCACCTTGCGGTGGCACACCTGTTGGAAACCTCTGACCAAATGAACACCCCTTCAGAAAAGTTTCCTTTTCATATTTTAACATTCTTTGAAACTCAAGCTGTGTTAAACATGAATGAGCTCTCTGCAGAATTTAGTTTCTACAGGAGTCAGTCCAGCAATACTCCTGTCAGGCACATTTCTGACCATCTTGTTGATTTTCATGATGTCCAAACAATAGAGTTTTTGTTTCTTGAAAATGTGCAACTATCCTTCAGCTCTAGTCACTCCAATGACTTATTCCCATGGGCTTGCAGACAAATCAGAGTTCCAATCCTTTGAGCAGTGAATGTCTTGCCACCTACATTGTCTTAAAAGAACTGCCTAGTTTCCTTGGCAAAGCTAACTGCCCTGACTTGGTTAACCTGGTACATGTTTTTCAGTAGCACTCTTGTTCCTTGATCACATTTGCTTTTAGGCTGGGTGGAACTGGAAGGCAGTCATATGTTCACTTCATTTTGCATTAAAGATTTTTTTCTATCAAACCTTGCATTCTTAACCAGCAGAGCCTGTTTGGTTTGGAGTTGTCCTTGCCCCAAATATATGAACCAGGTTGCCTAAAAGATAGGAATGGTGTTTACAAGTGATCACAATACTGTTCATCTCTTGTGCATTTCATTGTAAAGCCCTTTGTTCATACTACACAACTAGTGTTCTAATTTAGTTAAGGAGCAGTTAGAGCGGATGCAATTTGAAATCCCAGTTAATTGCTAAAAGAATAAAGCCACAAAATTCCAGAGTTTTAAGCCATCAGATTTACTGTACAAAAATTAACAAAGCAAAAAGTGCAAAGCAGAGTATTAACTAACATCTGCAATTCCTGAGTTAAGCATGAATTAACAGGCAGCTTGTCGAATAAGCTGCATCCTGCCCATTAAATGGCAGAAACCACAAACCTTACAAACAGAATAAGCAGTCTACTTTGATTTCACTGATTGAGATGATAAAATCCTTTGGACTCAGGAGTGATTTTCAGCTGCTCTTGATGGTTTAGCCTCTTATCATTATTGACAGCAGCTCCAACTCCGATGGAGGCACACTTGATGCTGCTGTTTGCAAGAGTTATCAGGTAATTGGGCTGCAGGTCACACTGCCCCAGAGAACGTTCTCAACACCGCTACTAAATCATTGTTATAAAAGTTGCTTAAATATTTGCCAGGCTGCGTGAGAGTCCATATTTGGGGAGTTCTAGCTCCCTAGCTGTGCTGTTGCCAATGACTGCCACTAACCACCTCCATGGGCCAGCTTTTCTCCCTAATACAGCAAGTCATGTGGTTGGGTTTTCATACGTCGATCACAGGTGCAGTGCCATTGAGTGTCCTTTCACATCCTTCAATTAGGATTCCTTCCACTTTCAGTTTTGTGCCTGTTGCAATATGGGCTTTCCTCCAAAGCATACCAACTCAGCTTAACAATCGGTTAGATTCCTCCACGCCAGCAACAGTAATCTCCTGTCATAGACACAGAGGCGTCCACTTTTTTTTATTCTGAACTGGAGACATTATCTAGTATAGGCCTTATTGACAATAATAGACTAGAAATTTGCATATAGTTTAACGGCCACGATCTAAGCTTGGTTCAACTGAATGCATTTGTGAATCAAACTTTTGTTTGAATTAGTGAATATACCAAACAGTTCAGTCTAGTTTCTTGGCCTTGTTCAGGAAAAGTGTTTTTTTTTAAATTCTTGCGGAATACTTTTTGGAATGTGTAATGTACAGATTGAGTATTAAGCTGTGTCAAATGTAGCACTTCTCTTGTGTGGGCACTTGTTGAAATGCTGGCCTTTGCTGCAGGAATGAAAGCCAGTTTATTCATAATTGAAACCATGCATCCATGCAGAAAGCTGGGCGTGTTCTGACTTGAGGTAGAGGGCTCTTGGGATAGGGTTAGTGGAAGAGTACACGATTGATTGCCTCCAGTTCAAAGGGCACAAATGCTAATGTGTGCATGGATCATGTTGTGCCAGACTCCTTTATTTTATTTACTAACTTGCTATTTTAAGCATCTATCTCTTCTGACACTTTTTTATGTTCCTGAATGTAAATGGTATGAGCTTGCTCAGCTATGTGAGGGTTTGTGCTGAAAAAAAGTGATTTGGAGATAAGAAATGCCTGTGGTTTTTAATGGGAGTAATGTACTGCTTAAAGTATTATGCTGCTGCACAGCACTGATTCCGGATCTGGTCTGAATTTTTCTGAAGTGCTCTTGATTTGGATGAAATCATTGCAACCAAGTACAGGAAGTTGTAGACCACTCCATGAATTGACTGGTGCCTGGACAGTACAGTTGCAGAAGTGTTGACTAAGCATCAGGAAAATAGAACAGATTTTCCTGAGTATCCAATATTACTGGCATAAGAGACCAGTTGAGCATCTGTTTTTGTCTATTGACTAATGTATTTTACACTAGCCGTTTCTTGGGCTAATATTTATTCTTGGACATTAGTAGGAAATATACTTTGCAGCAAGTATAGTGCTTTTTTTTTAGATTAGTGTGAAAACAGGCCCTTCAGCCCAATAAGTCCACACTGACCCGCTACCCACACTAATGCTTGTGATTTAGTGCAATGCTAATGGTTAGTATGCTCTATCATTGGGGAGGTGGATCTGTTGGGATAATGACCACATTATTCTGCTGTTATTTTAAAGAAATTCATCATGTCTAGAATGTGAGTATATTGTTTGAGGGTATCAGAACAAAACTTGTCTAATTGCCAGGAATGCATTCAGTATAGATGATCTGAGGCTAGTTGTTACGTCCCCATAATCCTCCTGATTAAAATCAAATCAGTTGAGTGACTGGGTTTGAATTGGAGTTCTTTCTATTATGCTCACTTAAGGTTCTTAAAGTGAACCCCCAATATATAAATGTCATTTAGTAATGTCCTTTATAAATACCCATTTTTTTGCATTTTGTCTGCTTGGTTAATCTATTATGAGGTAGTTAATGTATCTGCCCTGCTAGTATTCCAGGTAAAGATGTATCTTTTGAAGGTTGGCTGTGAACAATGGCTTGTATGAGGCAATTTTTAAAAAACTTTCCTGGTCTTATTAACTTGCATTTTTGATATTAAGTTCCATTTAAAATAACTGAATAATTCTCAACTTACTCAGATCCAATTGTTTTAGTTTGTATCTAATTTGCTTTGGAAAACCCCTCCCAATTTGTTTGCAAAGATAAAACTTTGTTTTGGACCCAGATCACTTCTGTACACTAAATCCAGTGCCATTTGAAAGTGCACTACTTTTTTTTTGGTTAATTTTTGTTTTTCAGCCCATCCCAGAAATTTGTCTAGTCTATTCTATGCCTTCCTCCTTTTTTGGGACTCTAATCATCCACTATTTTTGTGTGAAAACAATTACCCTGAAGTTATGTATAGCAGCCAAAAATTCTGTAACATGGACAAATAGTGATTTCCCAACTCCACTTGGTACAGTTTCACAGTACACAATTACTGCACTGTAATGTGCTGTACAAATGCATTTTTTTATTCACTTGATATTTTCAATTTATTATGTAAATATCACCAGTAATTGTACTCCAGCACAATCTGCAGCATCATGGCTTGGCAAATCCCCTTTTTGAGCATTCCATTGAGCCAGACTTGATGGCAAAGTGCAGGAACAATGCCAAACATTCCTAAGAATGAGCTGCCAATCTGGTAAAGCTACCAAACAGGACTACTTGTATGCCAAACAGCGTAAGTGATAAATGGAGCTAAGTGATCCCACAACCAATGGGTCACATTTAAGCAGCCCTGCCACATCCAGTCATGAATGGTGGTGGATAATTAAACCTCACTGGAGGAGATTTCAAGAATGTTCCCAACCCAATAAATAGCAAAAGGAAAACCTGAAGAATTCTCACCAAAAAATGGTTCTGCCTCCGGTGGTTCCCAGGATCTGAAGTTTTCAGCCAGTTCAATTCACTCTGCACGATATTGAGAAATGGTTAGAAGCACCAGATACTAAAGCTATCAATCCTGGTGACATTTCATCAATAGTACTGAAGACTTGTGCTCTAGAGCTTGCTGCTCCCCCCAGACTAACTTTTTCTTGTTTTAGTTCAGATGCAACACTGGCATTAATGGGGCAACTTTCCAAATTGTCAGGTAATGTCCTGCACACATGGCAGGACAAATCAAATTGGGCCAGATACTGCCCATGTCTACTCATCAGTAAAGTGATGCAAAGTGTCATAGTGCTATTGAGTAGCATCTGATCAGTCATCTGATCATTGCCTAGATTGTGTACACTGCCAGGGTCACTCAGCTCCTGACCTCATTACAGTCTTGGTTCAGATGTGGACAAGAGCTAAATTCCACAAGTGAGATGAAAATAATACCCTTGACATCAAAACCCATTTGACCGTGTGCTATCAATGGGTAGCAGGAGCAAGCAACCACTAGTTGGAATCAAATCTGGCATTCAAGATGGTTGTTGGTCAGTTCTCTCAGCTTCAAGACATTACTGCAGGCGTTCCTCTGGGTAGTATCCTAGGCCCAACCAGCTTCAGCTGTTTAATCACTTACCTTCTTTGACCTTTTTTAAATCTGAAGTGAAGATGTCTGCCATTGATTGCATAATCACCATGCAGTCCAAACACCAAGATCCAGAAAGTATCCTGGTTTGGTCTAAGTGGCAACTTGCATTCACCCCACACAAATTCCAGACAATGACCATGAATATTCAATGGTGTTATCATCACTGAATTCCCCCACTAAGAACATCTGAGTAACGTTGACCAGCTGGACTTGCTACATCATTCTCTACAAGAGCAGGCCCGAGGCAAGGAATAACTCCCCTCTTGATTTCTTGAAGCATGTCCACCATCTACAACGCACAAGTGGGGTGTGATGTAATACTCCACATTTGCCTGCATGGGTGCTGCTCCAACAACCCTAAGCTTGACACCATCTCTGACAAAGTAGCCCAGTTGACTGGCACCACCTCTCCAAACATCCTTCATCACCACCACCACCAGTCAGTAGCAGCAGTCTGTGTATTATCTGCGAGTTGCCCTGTAAAAATTCTGCCCCTGAAAAAAGCATTTTCCGAACCAAAAGCACTTTGAGAAGGTAAAGGATAGTAGATACATGTGAGCACCACCATGTGCAAGTTCTCCTCAAAACCACTCGCTGTCCCTTCACTGTCACAATCCTGGAATTCTCTTCCTAAGGGCATTGTGGATCTACCTAATGGTTTTTGGACTGTTTCAAGGCAGTAGCTTGCTACCACCCTTTAATAGCAACTTGTGATGGGCAATAGTTGCTTGCCCAGCCAGTGATGCTCAGTGAATGGATTGAAAGAAATAGAACAAGATGAACTTTCTCAGTCTTCAGTGTTTGGGATGGAATGGGGTCATAATAAGTCTTTTCCAAAAAGTGAATGTTTCCTTGTTGTCACTTGCACCTTGTAAATTTTAAATTGGAAGATATTTTAGTTGACAGCTGTTATACAAGTGTTATCCTTCACCAGTTAAGAGGGAAACAACTGAGCCAATTCAAGTGCTTTCCCAGTTTTCTTCATATACACCGTTTTTGAACTATGTTCAAAAACCATGCACATGACAAAGTGCGAAAGCACTTGAATCCTACTGGATTTTGCAGCTTCCAATTTATGCTGTGTAACAACATTTTGTTTTACAATTTCTTATAGAATCTGCCATGTATGAGCATCTTTAGAACAGCTAAATCCACAATGGAATTTAACATTGTTTACATACTCTTGTTTAATTTGAATATTTCAGACCTGTGGTTTCCTTTATGAAAGAAAGTGTTGACAATTGACTCCAGAGTTACAGCCTTGATGCAGTATAATCTCCGTTCACCTCTGACTTTTATTTTGGTGATCCAAATGATTAACTGAATTTAAACTGATTTAGAAGTGAGTTAGCAACCACTTATAGCTTGTTGCATAACCATTTGAGCTCTAGTGCGAATTGATTCAATTTTTCTTGTGCGTAGTTTTCCTGGAGCTGCTTATGGGGAAGTTGTTTCTAAAATCTGTTTACAAAATAGGATTTTTGCCTCCTCGATTGAGTTTTTTTTGTATAAAGGGGCTGAGTCAGCTAATATTCTGTAAGATTCTGACTACTTGCTGACCTAAACCCTGATACAATTCCGGTCACTAGTCTGCTCTTCAGCATGTACTTAAAGCTTTATTCAGAAGTTCCGTTTGAAGCATAGAATGGGCAACTGGACAAAAAATTAAAACCTGGGTTTTTGTGAACATGTCATTTTTAAACTCAGTGGATAATTCTTGATGTATTAATGTTTCTTAAATCTACAGTAGAATAGAAATGTGCTGGTTGTGCATCTGACTTCTGAGAATATCATGGATGCTGGAAATACACAGCAGGTTAGGCAGCATCAGTGGAGATTGTTAATGTTTTCAACCAGAGACCTTTTTTAGGAATACTTTTAAGCATTCTTTCACACTCTTGCCACTGCTGCTACAGAATTACAGGATTTGTTTAGGAGACCATTCAACCAATTTTATCTTGTGCCCGTTCACCTACAGAGCATTACGAACTTAAGACTACTTGCCTACCTTTCCCACCTACCCCTATACACTGCTTCCAATCATCCAATGTCTCCTTGAATGCCTCAGCTGACTTGCATTCAGCCTCCCTTCCAGACAGTGCATTCCTGAGCTGAATCACTCCTCATGTGGAATTGTTTCTCCATCTTTTCTCGCTCACCTTCTATCAGGTCCCCTGTTAGAAGGGACAAAGGCTATGCAGAGCAGTCCCACTCCTCCAATCTGAATTCCTAACAAGTTTATTCCCACACTTCATATCTGCACATCAAGATCTAGAATATTAATCTGTTAAATGAGTCACAGTGCCAACTCTGGGAGAAACTCCAAGAACCAGGGGGAAAACAAGCATTGACACCTTTTTTGTTGTCCTGATGCTCAGCTAATTTTATACTTTGTTACTGCTTTTCATTCTGAGATATAACTTCTCAAATCTATCACTGTATTGAACACTTTCTTTGCAAGTCCTGTATACCACATGAATAGCATTACCCTAAATTGACCTTTTTCTGTTAGCTCTTCAAGAATTAAGTCAAACAAATTTCCCCTTTTTTTTTGTAAATCCACGTTGGCTCTTTCAAAGCAACCTATCTGATCTTCACAGACACTCATGTCCAAATAACTACTTCCAGAAGCTTCCCCAACACTGAAGTTAAACTGACCAGTCTAATTGCTGGGCTTATCTTCGCAATCTATTTGGAACCAGGATGTAATGTCTCCAGTCCTCTGGCACCTTTTTTTTGTGAAGCTGAGTGAAGACTGAAAAGTTTCGTCCACTGCCTGTACAATTTCTCCCTTCTTTCCCTTCAATGTTCTTTTGGATACATCACATCCAGTCCCAGTGCATTGTCAACCTTATGTTTTGATGGGCTATCAAAGACTTCGACAATTTGGACCCATTCTGGTGACACTTTTTTTCTTCTTCGTTTACCTGTTGACTTTCTTAACATTTTCGGAGCCCCCCCTCCCCTGATCTACTTTACTAGCAGTTAGGTCCACCAGTTCATTCTCTTTCTAGTTGGATTGGACACAAACTGCTATGGGAAATCTTCCTGAACATAATCTAGGAACATGTGCCTCTCTCCACTCTAAAAGCTATCACTGTCCTGGGCTATATGCAGGAAGTTAGTCTCCACTTGTCACTCTAATTTCTAGTTTTCACTGTTCCACTGGTACTTGCTCTGCAGGTGATACAGAGTAATGTAATTGCAACATTTTTTTTGTCCTTTGCTTGATTTTTGTCCTTAAATCCCTTTCAGAGACATTCCTTTTTCTCCACTGCTGAGATTCTTAAACCAACACTGCTGTGGTGTCCCCCTACTTTCCTATCTCTTCTGAACACGTTATTCCCTGTCCTGTCCTTCCAAGTTACTTCTCATCACTGCATCATCCTTTCAACATGTGCAGGCTGGCTCTATACAGCTGAGTGGTGTGCCTCTAGGTGCTATCGGTTTGTCTGATGACCCTTGAGTGTTTCCAGAATTTTTCATTGAAGCAAAACACAGTGGATGGATAAGATTAATTTGAAGGATCTCAAAGCCTTTCAAAAATAAGCAAGAACTTGATCATGTCCATAATTGACCCTGACCCATGCTAACCATTCTCCACCTTCCCTGAAACTTATGCAAATTGGTGAATGACCAAGGGGTGCATAGATTTGCTTTTCTCAGCTTCTGAGCAACTTTGGGGTGTGCAGTTGGTTTAAGGAAAACTAACAATGGGGAAAATGGTGTATGAGGGGGTGTGAAGAGCAGTTGCAGCACTTCTGGAAGTGCAGAGGTGGGTAAAGAGTGCATATGTATATACCAATTTAGTTTAAGGTGTGGGTACATTACAGATGTTTAGAACCGCTTTTATGGAGCTTTTCATTTTGTGGTTCACACTTTGAACTCCCTTAATAGGCCCTCCATTTCAAGTGCCTGAAATCAGTGTTTTTCTGCAATGGGAATATCTTTCTGTCAAAGCTGTTACTTCTCCCTCAACTCTCTGCAATTTAAATTGATACCTAAAACGATGATTCAACAAATTTGAAGTTGGAAATTGAGTCTTGATGATAAGGGTTTATCTGAAGTACTTTTCTTTAGAAATATTGCCAAACATCTAAAACTATCTAATTTAAAATTATTTGGAAATGAAACACTGACATTACTAAATAACACACTTCTAGCATGTTGTGTCCTAAGAAAATTTTGCATTTTTTGCATCTTAGCTGCTATCGTGCGTGATCAATGATTTTGGTAGAGTAACATCACTGGCTTTAACCAGAAAATATTAAAAGATGAGTGAAGTTTAAAATGGAACATTGTCATACGTAAACCTTCTGAATAGTGGGTGATCTGCTTTCAGTAATAACCACTTCAATGTAGGAAAGTGAACTTTGGCTGACTTGTGATATTGACAACTATAGATTATTTTATGGGAAATAATTGATGTTAGCTCCCATGGGCACTATCATGCTGAAATCACTTCAAACAGTACATCAAGCAAATTGGAAAGATTCCGTTGATCTAATGGAGTTTTATTTTGTGGAGCATAGGCCAGTTGGATCAAACGAACTGTTTCTAATCTCTAACTTTTGTGATTGACAAAGTCACTCATTATTTTGAGCCTTTCAGTTCTGCCATAGATTAGCTGCTCAATTACTTGTATTTTAAAATCTATTAAGTGAATATAGTGTTAATCATATGTTGAATGGCAATGACCACAATATCTAAGGTATCTTTTTTGAGCAAAATAATTATTGATTTTTGGGGGCTGTCATGTTTTCTGAATCCACTTGATCAGTTGTCATAGTTGATTTTTAGGCTAGTGGCTGCGGTATGGAGTTTTGAACTGAAATTTTCTAATACTTTTGTCTGAAACGTTTTTGACTTTGAAACATTTCAAAATGCTCACCTGTTAAATGGTGTGTAACTCAAACTGCCAATACCTGCTTTGCAAAATGTGAAGCAATTTGTTCTTGGAATTTAAGTTTTTTTTTGTCCTAGTGTTTTGTCCTTATTTTTTTTCAATTGCCATTTTCGCATATACATTTATGCAAGTGTCATGCAGATAAAATGTGGTTAATTAGTTTTGTTAACTCTACCAGCAGCTGAATTGTAGAAATGATTATTCTATTACTCATGTATATTGTATTTTATAAGACTAAAGGTGGCACACTTGCTTAGGAGTCTAGTTTTTCCTAAAAGTTGAAAGAGCAAACTTTTTATGAATAATGGGCATTGACAGTAAGAAAAGATTAAGTAAAACAATGCAACAAGCTGAATATTGACTTTTTTTTGTCTCTTCCAGACCGTGAAGATCAATCTATTCTTTGCACGTAAGTACCTATTTTATGTGGATATATGAATTTATTTACGAACTCACATCAGCTAATACTGAAACATCGGAATATTATGTAACTGGTGAAAGTAGTAGTGGTAAATATCATGAATTTCAGTTGTTGATATGGAGTTTATTTTTACTCCATCTTTGCAAATTGGCAGTGTTTAAAATTTTCCTAGTAGTTATTAATAACTACTATCACAAAGTTTGTAAATGTGCATAGGTGACCTAACCAGCAAAAGGTGCAAATTATTCCATCTTTATGAATTCAGTGATGTCCAAGCCCTGATTTGGCTCCAAATGAGGAATGCAAGCCAATTGGAACAGTGCTCCACAGTCTCTGCCATACAGGGAACTGACAGTAACCACCTTTAGGGAACCCATTGCTGTACAACCTAAGCATTTCATTTTATTTTTACTTTTTTGTAATTGAACTTGTTAATGTACAGCAGGTCAAGCAGCATCCAAGGAGCAGGAGAATCGACATTTTGGGCATGAGCCCTTCTTCAGGAATGAGACTTTCCTCATTCCTGAAGAAGGGTTCATGCCCGAAATGTCAATTCCCCTGCTCCTTGGATGCTGCTTGACCTGCTGTTCTTTTCCAGCATCTGCAGTCCTCACCTTTCTCCTGTTAATGTACCACTTGTATAGGAAAATAGTCTTTTGTTTTTCTGGTAGCATTGTTTGTTTTTTTTTCTGCCTGAACAAAGTTGAGACCTGATGTATTTAAAACCATTACCATCTCATTCCGTGACTAAAACTTTCCATGGCCTGATATAGACCAGTGAAAAATTTCTAAATCTTGTTGAGCTGTCTAGCTTAGAGTTCTTTGTCCCTTTTTGGAAATCCATTTTATGTAGATGGTCACTGATCATTCTAACAATGTGCATATGATCATACATGTGATTTCAAAGACTTAATCTAAGCTTGGAAATGAATGTTCTCTAATTCCTAATTATTTGTCAATTCTTTTTGAGCTTCAGATGTAAGTGTCCTGGAATTTCAAACATACAGACAGGATGCCAAGTAACTGAACTCAACTGTCCAGTCAAAATGCAAATTTTGTTTGGGGCTCTTGCACTACAGATCATTCTGACAATAAACATTTTTCTTTGGAGAAGCCAAGAGTACAGCTGGAATGGTTTCAGAATTTTCATTCCTTTAATCCTAAATTTTTCAGACCATTCATACTTTTTCATATTAATTTTGTGGCTCCTGTTCCATGTACATTTTTATTTTGAATAATACTTCGTTTACCAACAGAAGATGCACGAGGCTGCAGATGTCCCTCTCTTTTTGTCAGTTTACTAGCAATTAAGATCTTTCCATTATCCCTCAATAATTGGTTAGCAGTGGCATTGAGAGTCAATAACACACCCTTTTTACATTTTGAGGCTTCTGTGAATTTGGGTTGGTTCAGCATTTTAATAGCAAAGGTTACTGTTGACCAAGCCCAAGAACTAATTTATAAACTTGTCTACCTAAATGTTGCCTCTGTCATAGACAATTGTGAACATATACTGATTCATTTTAGTATTAGCAGCATTGTTTGAGCTAAGAACTCATTGCAGTATATTGCATGAACATTATTAAAATAATTGTTCAAGATTTATCCTACAGCCCCATTTTAAGCTCTTATTCATTTGATAAGCCCAGTATCCAAAAATTTATCTATTTTGGCCAGATTATCAAGGTATGCATGTTAGTTTTGTTTAAATTTGGAAACTGCAAAGTTACCAAAATAGCTTGACTGTTCTTGCCAAAGAATGCAATTGGTAAATGATCTTGATTTTGATTTAGGAGAAGGTTATTTGAATATTATTACCTTACAAGGGCATATGGCTGAAATTTGGTCTTCGCTGAATTGAAATCCCTAATTGTGGCTTTGAATGCCGATCGTAATGGATAGTGCATATTTTCATTAGACATGATTTTGGTCAGATCTCCGGTTCCTCCTGTGTAGAAATCTACAAGAAATCACTTCCAAAGCTCTGAAGTGACCTTTTTTGAAAAGAATGTGACCTGGTGTTGAGTCATGTTGAGGAACACCACAGAAAAGCCAACCTGAGAATGAGTTTCCTGCTGTGGTGACTCCATAGTCATGAAATCAGTGTGACCAAGCCTGTTAATAGCACTCTGTCACCATAATAATGCCAGCAGCCATAGCTATCTATTTAATTTGTTGTCATGACTACTTCATCTTTGATCTTGCAGGGTAGTTCATGTTGCACTGAAACTAGCATTCAAGGGAAGTTTGTTGCGTTGGTCTTTAGTTGTGCTTAAACTTTTTTGAAAGCCAAGACTATTGTCTTTTGAGTAACTTGTAGCAGAACTAAACTGATTGTAAACGCTTGCCAAAAAGCTAAACAAATTGGAAAATCTTCCTTTTTTTCAACTTGCAAAGCTGGGGAGGTCATAAAGCTTGGCTTGAATCTAGGATCTTCAGTGGCTTTCCCTTTTTGGCAGTTGTTAGCTTGTGGAAATACTACAACCATCTTGTACAAATCTTTTACCCCCAGAGAGGTTGAGAACTTGCCAGTGGTTCTGGAATTTATTACTAGTTCACACATAGAGAAATGCAAAGTTCTTCATGATCTCATGACCATAGGAACATGGGACTTGACAGTGGGACTAGGCCAAATGGCCTTAACTTCATGTTTAAATAAGCTTGTAGCAGATTTGGTTGGTGTCAATCCAATTTGTCTCTCTGACATACAAAATTAAGGTAGGGGGATATGCTATTTGGTTCTTTTTGAGCATACTGTCATTCAAGAAATCATGGTTAACAATCCTCCCTCAATAAGTGTTCCTGCTTTCTCCCTCTATCTTCTTAAGCCCCATGAAATATGTCTAACTCCTTGAAAGCATTCAGTGTTTGGACTCAACCACTTTGTGGCAGTGGATTTCACAGGCTCACCACTGCCTGTAGGCCCTGTTTACAGGGGACACAATGTGTGTACTTAGCTGATCAGCCATTTTTGTTTCCTGTTAATAGGTCCCTTACAGACACAATTATTGGTCTTCACTTACCTTTTTTTCCCTCTTTTATGAAGCTGTTACAAATTGAGTATTTCCTGCCAACTTGCTCCATCTTCTCTTTCCCCCTATTAATCAATCTTTGTCCTCTTCATTGAAATCTAAACTGCTCCAATTCTCTGTTTGGCTGTTCATTGTTTGGGCCAATTTATTGCCTTTTTCTTGGGAACTAATTCTATCCCAAATAACCCTTTTTTAGCTATAGTGAGACCACTGTCCCTTTTTGTGCCAGACAGGAATGAAGAATTGTTGCAGTTCCTCTATGTAGTCTTTAAATGTTTCCCATTGCCTATCCATCATTATCCCTTAAGTTTGTCATTTGTTTGGAACATTATTACTCTTCTAGTTTCTTTTGAGACCAGAGTCCTGAATCTGAATAATCAACCTACATCACACTCCATCTTGATGCAGGGTTCTCCATACTGTGATGCTTCCCTAAGCAGCCTCTCTCAGCTAGATTGCTGATTTATTCCTTTTTAATTGCCTAATACCCAGTCTGGGTTGGCCTGTTCTCCAAGGAATTCCTCACCTCTCAATCTAGAGCCATCTTCTACACACTCTGGAACCCATCCACTGGGGGGTGCGAGTGGGTAGAAATAAAAATGACATGTCTTGTTCTCTGTCTCAACTTTTTTTTTACGGTGAAGTGGTTGCCTTTTTAGTTCTGCTTTGTTAGGTCAGGTAATCACAATTCATGTAACTTTACATATTCATATCATGATAACAGTAAGTTCCAGTGGTCTTTGGTCTCTAGTAATGCTCCATCAATGTTTGGGTTTAAACTAAGCTAGCTTGACAAAAGTATGATAGCTTGTAGCCTTGCACATCAGTGACAGGATATGGAAGAAAGCACTTTGCCTCCCCCCACCATAGTTATTAGTTCAGAAAAATTTAAGGACATCTGTTCTTTGTGTCAATGGATCAGTGTAAATAAGGTGATGTTTGCTCACCTGAGGAATGGGTGACTGGGTATTTCCTTTTGACTTTGAGGGATGACAAGCTGTGTATATCTGAACAGTTGGATATTGGATAACTGTGAATTTCTGGTTTATATTGAAGACTCTTAACAAAACTCACTCAATAGGAAAATAACTTGTAATTTAATATGCATATAATAGAACAACCTTGATACACTTCCATGTATACCAGAGCAGATTTGAATTTATGGAGCTTAACTCCCTAACCTTGACTGTTCTGGAATGGGAATGTCTCATTACCCATACAGGCTAGGAAAAAACAACAGACCGAAACTGAGATAGTAAGGAGGTTGGAAGACGTTCATACATGAGAGAAAACGTTCTTCTGTAAATTACCTTCACTGACCTAAGGATTCAAGAGACGCAGGGAGAGACCGGATGGGAGCTGGGGGAAAGGTTAATTCTGTGGTCTGATTGGAGTGTACCCTTATCATGGATTGAATGTTTGCAGGGTGTTCCCTGGAGCTCAGGGTCTGGGAATGTTATGAATTTAATTTGCATTTTGGGAATCTGAGATTTTAAAAGAGAATGCCACTTTGTAGGACAATATTTGTCATGTTAGCTAAGTGTGGTTACCTCATGACCCTTTCCACATAATTTTGACTAGTTAGGATGTACTGTTAAAAGGAAGTTTATCTCTCCAAAGGCAATTGGCCATTTGGCCTGGCTTGATCAGGGTGTCTCACTTTGTGCGTGTAGTTTAATTAAGTGTATTTGGACCTGTCAGAATTTCTTTTCCTCGGCAAACTTTTGCTGTTTTACTGATCCTTTTCTGATTATGGGCATATAGTGTTTTTGTAAATTTAATACCAATTTCTCTATAAAGACAGCTTGTTTGCAGCAATAAGGGGAGCGCTTTTAAGGGTAAGAAGTGGTGCTGCTACCCTGCTAATGGTTTAGAACCTAAGATCCAGCCTGGTGTGTAGGTATCTATTATAATGTAACGTTGATGCCATTAGTTTAAATTATTACCTTTTTATTTGCTAAGTTTTATATTCCAGACTACCCCAGAATGATCTCCCAGACAAGCCAAGGGAGACTTGCAGGTTGAATCCATCAGGGATTCCCTGAGCCATCTCAAATTGGTACTTTTAACAGTGATGGTAAAGTACACCAAAGAATTTGTGTCCATGTCAGTGTCCTTGTATGGGGTAGATGCTCCTGAAAGCTTTAGAACCAGGTGACTGAAAAATCCTGACTTGTAGATTGATTCTCCGCTTCAATGTCCTTTCTCTCTCTTCTCTCTTTTCCCCCCCCCCCCCCCCCCCCCCCCCCAACCCTCAGTGTTGTAAACTAATTGACAGAATGAAACGTTGAGATGGATGCTGTCAGATCAGTGACCGTTTGAATCCTTTTGGAGTTAGTACTAGGTATGGAATGAGCAAACATTGCAATATGTACACTGAATCAAAATTAACTTTATTTCTCCACCTGTTCCTTTTTTCAATACAGAGGAGAATCTGGTGCTGGCAAAACAGAAAACACTAAGAAAGTTATACAATATCTGGCCCATGTCGCTTCTTCCCACAAAGGGCGAAAGGACCATAATATTCCAGTGAGTTAAATTTTCAAAAAAACCCTAGTGGCATTAATCCCACTATTGTATGATGCAGGTATATTTGTTTTAATTTCTTGATGCAATATAATTTTAATGCTGATGTGGCTTGTGCATAATATAACTAATTGACTACTGTGTGATGCTGCCATATGCAATGCATTTGCTCTTTACAGCATGGCATCGATACGTTATGTTTGGAGCTTAAAAATATCCTTGAAATGTAACTTATTCCACCACAGTTAAGGCTATTTTGTGAAATAACCTGCATTCTAGTGCACTATGCTCAGATGTGAGTATGTTTTGTCTCATGGAATCTAAAAATTTTGGTTTTCCTGATGATCATCGTGCTCCTCGTATGGTGACAACACTTTCTGAAAACCCAAGAAAGATATCTCAATGTAAATAATGCACCAAACGTCAGTTTGCACAGTTGTAGAATAAATCCTATGACAACTCTGTTCCACAGTTATGGAGTGGGCAAGCCATTAAAGTTCTGAAAACTGAAAGAATTCTTGTTTTTGGTGCTCCCTGACCTTTGCATTCCATTTTTGTTTAAAAAAACAAAAATACCAAGAGGCTATGGTAACCTCCTTTCTACATTTTAGTCACTGCATGTGTCCCAAAAGGCACACTATGGGTTATTGTAGCAAATATTTGAAATTATTGTTGCAACCAAACAGTCATAAAGTTGCCCTGGGGAATTTTGATGATTTAAAAGCTGTAGTCAGGCTTCTGCAATCCTATAAAATATTACATGGCATGTCTAAACTTTTTGAAGCAGTTCTCATTCCAGTCTAAATTCCTGAGACCACTTTTATAACACATTGTTTCCATTCTTCTTCTCATCATTTTCCCAGCTCCCCATGTTGCAACAAACTGTTACCCTGTTTCTCTTGCTTAAATGTTTGCTATTTTATAATGAAGTCATTCCTTCAATCTCCTCTCCTTTGGCATTTTAAAATAAAACCCAATTCCTATAAACACTAAAAGTACCCCTACCCAGTTAAAATAACTCATTCTCCTAAATTCATATGTAATTAATTGAAGTCGCACATATAGGGTAAGCTTTTGACTACAGTGTACACAACTGTTGGGATAAAACTATTTCACCTTAGTGCTAAGTTAATCTCTTGCTGAACATTGTCTCCATGAGCTATCTTTCTTGACCATAATTATTTCAGAATGTTTTATTGGAATATGCACAAAAATGTTGCATTGTGACTAATCTGTTAAATCTCCATGCTTTGATTGCCCTCAATATTTTGAGGCATTTGAGATGTGATGAACCATCTTAAGTGCCGAGTCTTTTTTTTTGAAGATGAAGTTACTTAGGATTTGACCTTCAGTGCAAATTAGACAATAGTGTGGCGGAGCCTGCTATATCCATTCCAGATAGCAATAGAGTGGAAATATTAAATGTAGCCATTGCAGTACCATTTTTAAATGACGTTACAAAAATCTATACATAATTGTGCATCTCGGTAGATAATTTCTTTGATTCACCAAAAGTTTTGTTTAATTCCATGAACAAAAACTAATACTTCTGCTTCAATGCAATGCTTGCTCTGCAGAGCTTGGGGGAATGTGCCCAGCTGTTGAAGTTTATGCATATTTGAGGTTAATGTGTATCTCCTAACAGTACTATTTATCTGTTTGCGACCACGCAGCCCATTTCGCCTAAACCAGTGAAACATCAGGCAAGTGTTAAATGCTGTTCAGTTTAACTCTTTGCAACATGTAATCAAACTCTTCCAGTTTAATGGTTACTTCCATTATTTTAAAAACTTCCTTTTCACTTTTCCTTTTTTGTAATTGCTTTAAAAGCTCCGAAAGGAGTCTTTGTGCAAACCTTTTTTTCTTTTAAAAAGCACACTTTCTGATCGTTTTCTAAAATCTGAATTCTGAAATAAAATTATCATTTTCATGGCTTTTCAGATTTTTGTAAATAAACCCTTATTTTCCATGTACTATTGCTAAAAATGATACTTTGAATATTATTCATATGCAAACATTATGGGACTGAAGACTATTGAATACTTATGTAATTTCTATCTAAGCTGGTACTTTTATGGTTTGAAAAGAGAAGACAAAACTTTGGCAGTTGTCTTTTAATGATCCTGCTATTTCTTTCTTTTGAAGTATAGATTTTTGAATGGACACTTCTGTAAGAATTGGCCCATGGTGCAATGACCTCTCTATAATTTTAGAGGCTATATCTTGAATTAACTCTCTTGATGGGACTCTTTGCCATATATCTTTGAAGGCAAATAGTTTTTTTTTGAAAGATTGCCCTGTGGAAGGAAAGTTCTTATTGACAAGCCTGTATATGTGAAGTTACTTGTGAATACATTGTCTTTTTGCTAATGCTGAGCTTAGTCTTTGATAACTTGTCCCTCTAGAAATAGTATTTTCAATGCCAAGGGGCAAGGGATGGGTGGCAGCCTTGCATTTAATTGGAAAGGATAACTAATTGCCAATCTCTTTAGTTGGGGGGGGGGGGGGGGGGAATTTTAATGTGGCATTCCTGTTTCCATAATAGAAAGTTACAAGATGCAGTAGTGTACTTATCTGTTTTAACAAGGAATTATTCATAGTGCTGTCCCACATCAATAAAAACCTGAAGTCACAATTCATACCAAGATGGATCTGGTTCAGACTGTTGACTTTGGTTTGCTGTATAAGTTTTTGCCTTTTGCTGAATCTCAATTTTAGTTACATCTTAAACCTACTGTTCTAATGTTTGTGCAATACACTTATTATCCTTTTACAACATCTCACCCTCCAAACTTGAACTCATCTAAGACACACTCCCCCTATATTCCAACTGGCATAGTCCTGTTTACCATTCACCCCTGCACTAGCTGATTCGCATTGGCGCTTAGTTAATCAAATTCTCTTTCAAATCCCTTCTCACCTGCCCCATCCACATAACCACCTCCATTCTTGCAGCCCCAGCCTCTGGTTTCAATCCTCATCTCCATAAGTTCTCATTTCCTCACTATTGGTCCCGTGTTATGAGCACTATGGGGCTCTGGAATTCCTTGCATATGACTCTTGCTTTTTAAAACCTGTTTCTATAACCTACCTCTCATTGAGCCTTTTGTCTCCTGGGGATCAGTTTTGAATTTTTTGTTTGCAGTCCTGTCATGCACTCAAATGTTAATGATTTACAATCGCTGTTCTTGGAAGTGTGTGTCTGTCTCCAAAGTTTATAGTCCAATAACAAACTACTTAGTTTCCTGTTATGAAAGAATATGTTTGGAAGTGGGGAGAGGGTGAAGAAGTGGGATGATTTTGTTAAGAGAATTTACTTTTTTGTCCAAACCAACACTGTTGAGATTCAGGAACTTTGAGTAGTATCAATCCGAAATAATGTATTAAGAAAATAACATTGCTTGACATATAATCTGTAATGCTTTTGTTTTTGAATTTGTTTTAACTCATCAGTAGCTATTAGTGAATAATATTAGCTTACTCCTTCCTGTTAGGTGGTCACTATTTTAGATTTGTTTTTATAGGAATACGTTTTTTACTGAAACTTTGAACAGGATTTTGAAATTATATCTTATAATTTTATTAAATCTTGTGCATATAGCATCTTTTTATCTTTAGCATGTTTTGTTTCTGATCCAGATTGGAAGTCATATTAAACATGTTGTCATGTCTCTAACACTTTTAATTTTGGTATGCTATCTGTTTCTGCCCATTGACAGAGTGGAACATCACTGTTATATGTGAGTAGCATGTAGTTTTAAGTCTCTAACAATTTCATGGCATATCTCACATTGGGCACAAGAAACAGGATGCTATTGTTC
The DNA here is from genome assembly GCF_020745735.1 of Hemiscyllium ocellatum. Taxonomy (NCBI): domain Eukaryota; kingdom Metazoa; phylum Chordata; class Chondrichthyes; order Orectolobiformes; family Hemiscylliidae; genus Hemiscyllium; species Hemiscyllium ocellatum. The sequence continues at coordinate 37,057,999 of NC_083425.1, forward strand.
CTGTATGCAACAGACAGGATTTTTACTCCCACTCAGTTGAAGTTGCAACAAACAATAGTGTTAATTCTTGATTATGCCTTTCCTGTTCTGCTTAGCATGATCTTTCACTGCTTATCTGCTAAAACCAACGCAAAACTTTGTTACAGAATGACTGGTCTGTACCCTAGAAGGCATTTTGGCATACTTGCATCAAGTGAAAAATATTTTATACTCATCCCTTAAATAAGGCAGGGTAAATTTAAGTTTAATGTCAAGGTATCAGAAGATGTAGATGTGAATACCTTCTAAAGCTGTCCTTCTCGACATGAAGCATAGCACTTGAAATTTTGAAGTTTCAAAATGGTGACACTTCCTAAAATCCCATCTTCAGGTTACTTGGTATCAATATCAGTTGCCTTTTTTTTGAACCTGCACAAGTTTGATCTACTTTATTCTAGTAACTGCTTTTTTTTTGTTTTAAATGTGCATAGTTAATGAGCTTTTTTTTTTGCTATAACTTTATCGGATGAGGAAATTCTTAATCTAAAATGTTTAAGAATCAGAATCTTGCTCTTTAAATATAAATTGTTCTCTTCCATGTTTTTCAATAGCTGTTTGGAGGGATGGGGGAGGGATATGAAGAAACGTTATTGCAACAGTGATTGCTGCATGTTAGGAAATTGCTGATTATCCTCTGACTCTTATGCAACTCGCACACTCTTTAATCTTCCACTTGTCACAGTTGCTTCCTTCTGGAGAATGAGTGCTGGACTATTTTATCTGCCATCTAAAAATGCAAATCTGGATGTCCTAAATGTTATAAGCTGAGATTATACAGTGAAGGATAGTTTTATTTTTCTGTTTATTTAAATATTTATCTTGATTCTTTTGAAAAGCTAATTTACGTTTTGGATCTATAATTAATCATGGTTGTTACCAATTTGTGCAACTCTAAATCCAATCTTGTTACACAAATAGTAAAATAAAAGGAAAAGTTACTGTTCTATTGAATCTGCTTGTTTGATTGGAGACTAACTTGTATTGCATTTTCTTCTATCCCAGATGTTTGTGGCTTAGTAAATAGCTTTTTTTTTCTCTGCATGATGTTGAGAATAAGGAATATGCACAACTTATGCTTGGATGTTAGCCACTTTGCTTTGATTATATTGGCTCTGGTGCCATAATAATAACTGTCCTAGGCATTGATGTCCAATGAATAGAACACGGCCCAAATATCTGCACAAAGACTGAGCTTTGTTTCTCATCACCCATGTTTGACATGTAAATTCATAGTTTGAATTTATTATTCTAAGATTTGTACATTAAGGTTTTAATCTAATTTCAAGGTTTTTCTAAACTTTTTTTTTTGATTTCAATGCTGGATGATACCAATCAAACAGAACATTGTGAGCTAAATCACCAAGTGGAATTTGCATGCAATGGTATGCTTCAAATAATTCTAGACACAGGAAATCGCTAGTGGTCAAATAGCTGAAAGTTTAAAATTTTTATGTTCATCAACTCTGGGCTCAGCTTCAAATCCAGGCCAAGGTCAGACTGGTTTCTCCCTGTTTTTTTTCTCATGCATTTGCAGCTCCCAAATGTCATGAGTGATGAAAGAAAATCCTCAGTCAGGCTGATGGCAACTTAACTGGGGGAGCAAAATGCATGACAACCGATGAAGTACATTGTGTCAGTCATAAACATAGACAAACATGGACAGCGTATCTGAAGTTACTAAAGATATATGACATCTTTTGGTCAATGCCCGAATACTCGAGGTCTAAAACAATCCTGATTTCAAGGGGCAGAAGCTGTAAGTTTAAGAAAAAACAGGCCACAACCATATTGGCCAGCTTAGTATCATGTGACTGGGAGAAAATGAGGACTACAGATGCTGGAGATCAGTGTGTTGCTGGTCAGGCAGCATCTGAGGAACAGGAGTCACCATTTGGAGCATAAGCTCTTCATCAGCTCCAACTCTGTTCCTGATGAAGAGCTTGTGCTCAATGTTGACTCCCCTGTTCTTCAGCTGCTGTCTGACTGGCTGCGCTTTTCCAGCACCACACTTTGACATGTGACTGTTTACTTGCAACCATCTCGTTGCTATTTGTCCTTCAAGTCTTAGACTAATTGTGCTAAATTGTGGGTGGCATGGTGGCTCAGTGGTTAGCACTGCTCCCTCAGTGCCAGAGACCTGGGCTTGATTCCAGCCTCTGGCGACTGTCTGTCTGTCTGGAGTTTGCACATTCTCCCCATGTCCGTGTGGGTTTCCTCTGGATGCTGCAGTTTCCTCCCAAATCCAAAAATATGCAGGTCAGGTGAATTGGCCATGTTAAATTGCTTATAGTGTTAGGTACACTAGTCAGGGGTAAATGTAGGGGAATAGGTCTGGGTGGGTTACTCTTCGGAGGGTCAGTGTGTTCTTCTTGGGCTGCAGGGCCTCTTTCCATACTGTAGGAAATCTAATCTAATCAGCAAACTCTGCATTTCCAGCATGGAAGCATCCTGGTTTATACAAAATGCCATGTGCATTTAATCTCCAAACCATTGAGTTTTGAATTTCATTTCAGAAAATATAATTCAGGCATTGCAAGTGTGTGCCTCTAAGCATGCCTATTGTGTTTCTGTGCATGATTTTTGTTCTAGTTCCTTTTCAACTGATACATGGCTTTTGAATCTATTGGATTCAGTTGCAAAATAATAATGGGTTCCATAGACTTCATCAGAAACTGCTAATTAATAGGCATCAATATTACTTCTCTCCCACTGTAGTTAATGGAAGTCCATTGAAAACTATTAGTTCAAATCTCTCCTGCAAGTTAACTTAATGATTAAATGGATGCAGGAGGTGATCTCTGTGCACATTGGAATCATTTGAATATCAGGATTCTATTAATTTTCTGAAGTTGCTCATCCGGTTCATTGACTTGTTTTCATTAATTTCCTAAATTCGATGGTCATTACTATGAGGGATGATGGAAACATCATGTCACTTGAACTGTACTGCTTCTTGATTAACTGCAGTCTAAAAGTTGTAGTGGAGGGGCCTGTGAATTTTATGATCTCCCTGATAAAGTACAATTGGAATGCATAACTTTAAGAACCACAGGAAGAGGTATTAGTTGTTTATTGTGAAAAGTTCCATCCTATCCTATACTATTTCAGACCAGCTGATTTATCCTTAACTGGTATTGTATGGGGTGCAATCTGTCAAGCTAATTGCTTCAACCATGCATTAAAATGATTTTACAAATTGGTAGTGCAAATTAGTGAAAGTCTGTAGTACCTTCCATGCATCTGATGGCTCTGGCAATAGTTCATTGCAGCAATCTTGTGTGCAAAAGATTGAGACAATTATGATAGTAAAAAATCAAAGGGTCTGGAGAGAGAGTGGGAATTGGGCATTGAGGAAAGCAGGTATGGTTGTATTGAACAGCAGAGCAGGCCCTCTGGCCTGAAAGGCCTATTCCTTCTAGTTTGTGTATATACATAGATCTAACTGGACTTTTTTTTCGTGGTTCTCTATCCTAGACCAAAACTGTGCACCTTCACTGTTCGTTCCTTTTAACAGATGTTTGATATTCCATTATATTTACTGGAAGCTACTAACATCACTGTTTAACTTTTTTAGCAGCAATTCTTTAGCAATGCCGTTGCAATCAAAAGATAACTCTTCAAGTACAGTTACCTTACTGTCTGTTTGGAAAAATGGGTGTAGTGAATTAATCCTAGATCACCCCCAATTTTAACAAGTGCCTTATCAAATTTTTGATACCAAGTTGGTTTGCTTGCTTTTAAGTTGTCAATCAGAGCAGCAAGCTCTAGTCAGAGCTTGTGGTTGTAAACATTAGTATGTGACTAGATCTCAAATTTAAACCAACCACTATTTCCATAATGGAAGTTAATTTCTCTGTCCTGGACACAGAACACCACCACTTAGGAGTTGTTGTAGTGCTGGAGAGAATGGCAGTGAAATTTTGAAATTCAAAATGGTCTGTGTCTTTAACTACTTGGAGTCTTTTAACTAACATCCATCTTTTTATGAAGTATTAATCAATGTTTTTGTTAAACAAAATAAAATGCTTCATAGTATCTGTGGACATACATTCCTGAGGCTGCATTTGAAAGCACCTTTTTGCAATTGAGTGACAAAGCAAATACAAAGTCTCATATATAGTTTCCATTCCTTGAGGGAGTGAAATGATTCCATGCATAAACATGGATAACTAAGAGTCGTCCATATTTATCTTGTATTTGTTATTTTTAATTATAGGAATACACTTTTTTCTCGTGAGTAATGGAGATAATTGTAGCTTGTGTTCTCTTTTGAATGCATCATTGATATGGGAAAATACAATTTCATTCTTCAAATCTGTGGCACACATTCACTGTCCATTTAATCCTTCAAATAAACTAACTCCGTTTGTAAGCCAACATTGCATTTATCAGGTATTGTAGAATCAAAAATTGCAATGATAGCAATAATTTCCCCCGATGGTTGAAAAGGTTTAGTAGCCTTGTCAAGAATCAAAGTGTTGGGAGTCTTTTTGTTTTCTGAAGCTATCCTCCACTTGCATTTAAAATTACTCAATTTTTGCATTACTTGCAAGACTGGTCACTTTGTAATCCAAGTAATCTGGTTAATATTATACCTCATCCATAGTTTCAATAGTACTGCAGTATCCTCTTGCTCTTGCAGTTTGGATCTAGCCTGGTGTAAGAAAATTTAGACATTTGGATCTATTTTAATGCTTCACATGCTGCACTTATCACTTTTTTTTATTTAAGAAGTTTCCAACAATGGAAGGTCTGTCAAGTGACCGGAATTAAATTTGTGACTAGTGAAAGACCAGCTGAAGGTCATGATCATTGCGCTTGCAGTAATTGTGCAACTAGTGAAAAAGTAAAATATTTGGAGTGTTCACTTAATCTATCCTGTCTTCTCTTGGCATTCAAACTTGACTGGATGTCGATAAATGGACATAGGCAACTTATTTTTTCCTCTGGCCAGACACCAATTGGTACGACAAGCATAACTCATGCTTCATGTTTCCATCACATGCGAGTAATCTCAAACTCATTCCAGTAGTACAATATCATTTGTTCAGAAAAGAATAGTCCTGCAAACCTTATAAACAACTTCACTCCCAACTGGCATTCTTCCACTAACTGAATTACTGATTAGGTTTTTATCTGTGCCTCCATGTTGGTATGGTTTCTGTCATGTTCTTGTTTTCTCTAATGGCTTCCTTCTTGTCTGTCTTAGGGAGAATTGGAACGGCAACTTCTGCAAGCAAACCCTATATTAGAATCATTTGGCAATGCCAAAACTGTGAAAAATGACAATTCTTCACGCTTTGTAAGTAAATGGTACTGAATTGTTGTCACCTTTTAAACTTTTCAGCTTGCAGCTGTCCCTAATTTTTTCTTCTACATGCATTTTGTCGGTTCAAGTCCCACTCTAATCAACTTAGTTCATGTGCACTGCTCCTAATGTCCAAACTCCATTTGAATGTGAAGATAAACCATGAAATACTTTATTGTTTTAATGAAGCACAGAAGTTGTTTGGTTATTGCACTGATCTAAATAAAAAATTTGTTCAATAAACGCTTAGCTAATGTGGATTGGCTTAGCAGCATGTTTTTAATACTACAACCATTCAAATAGTTAGACTTCCAAGATGGCTAACAGCTTAAAGTTTGCTTTTAAAAATGGACAAAATGTTTTAAATGAACAATTTTAAACAATCATAGAGAAAAAAACCCTTAAATCTGCATGGCTACTCAGGACATAAGATCAAAGGAACAGGAGTATGCCATTCAGCCCCTCAAGCCTGTTCTGCCATTCTGTGAAATCATGGCTGATCTGTGGCTTAATTCCATATCCTCCAATACCCTTAACAAAAAAAAATTATTTATCTCTGACTTAATGGCTGATTCAGCAGCCATTTTTGCTTTTTAAAAAGTTTCAAACATCTACCATCTGTGTGTGCAGAAGAGCTCCTAGTGTCTCTTAATGGCTGGGCCTAATGGTTAAATTATGCCCCCGAGTTCTGGAATCCCTAGCCATTGGAAATAGTTTCTGTATCTAACCTGGTCTTTTCTTGAAGATTTTGATCACATCCCTAACCTTCTAAACCTGGACATTATCCCCTGGGCACTACGGGGCAATTTAGCATGGCCAGTTCACCTAATCTGCCCATTTTTGGACTGTGGGAGGAAACCCAATGCAGACGTGGAGAGAATATACAAACTCTATACAGCCATCCAAGACTGAATGGAACCCGGGTCCCTGATGCTGAAGTGCAACAATGTTAACCACTGTGCTTCTGTGCCATTCTGGTCATTTCCCAGCCATGTCAGTAATTTGTCATCCGTTCTGTCAGCTTCTACTTTAGTGAAGTCTGTATGTGGGATGTTATCACGTACCTTTTGTAAGTCAATTTAAGCAACATCCATTATAAACAGGCCAGGAACATTAAACGAGCAGGAAAATTGACATTTTGGGCAAAAGCCCTTCATCAGGAATTCCTGTGCTTTTCGAGCACCCAGCTACAAGTGCTCCCCTACTTCCTTTTAACAGCCTCTTTACCTGCACTTTACTGAATCTAGTCTACCACATTCACTACGGTGTGGTCTCGTCTACACATCTGGTAAAATGATTGTGTCTGCAAAACAGATCCTGAGCTTCCATTGCCTGCCACTTCAACACACCACCCTGTTCCCTGACTGACATCTGTCTTGGGTTTGCTCCAATGAAGCTCCTTGCAAGTTGGAAGAGCAGCAACTTATTTTCTGCTTGGGAGCTCTATAACCTCCTGGACTGTGAGCTCATCAAGGGTGGCACAGTGGTTAGTACTGCTGCCTCAGTGCCAGAGACTCTGGTTCAATTCCCACTTCAGGTGACTGGAGTTTGCACATTCTCCCCGTGTCTGTGTGGGTTTCCTCCCACAGTCCAAAGAAAATGCGCAGGTTGGGTGAATTGGCCATGCTAAATTGCCCGTAGCGTTAGGTGAAGGGGTAAATGTAGGGGAATGGGTCTGGGTGGATTGATCTTCGGCGGGTCGGTGTGGGCTTGTTGGGCCGAAGGGCCTGTTTCCACATTAAGTAATCTAATTTTAGAGGGCACATTCTCCTATGTCCTTACCCCAACCATGACGCACACAGTTGTCTCTTGGTCTGCTATTGTACACAAACCATTGTTAGCCTAGCCACTAATTGTCGCCATTAGTAGCTATTCATTCTCCCAGGACAATCGTTATCCACGCTCTGTCCAACTGTTCTCTCTTTGGCTTCTATCATTTGCTCCTTATCCATCTTAACTCACTTTTTCCTAGCTGCCGTGAGCTCTGAGGAAGAGTCACTGCACCTGAAATATTAACTGATTTCTTCTATATAGATGCTACCAGACATGCAATTTCTATTTGTTTCATCTAACCAATTACCTCGGAGTGTCATCCCTTGACTTATGCTGCTGTGAAAACCCATCACCGTAAACCTTCAAAACTGACCTTCAAGTCATTTCTGTTTAAGGCTCTTAATCGGGGCTCCCACTTCAGCCAGTCATGTCTGCTTTAGCTAGCAGTAACCATAAAATGTTGTGGAATACAGATATTAGACTGCTGCTGCAACTAAAGAAGTAGTGCCATTAACTGGGGACATTAATGTTTCATTACCTCCAAAGATATTATAAACCTACATTGGACTGTTCATGTATCTCCTGATCAGTTTAGCAAGTTGAGTCATAGGACTTGACTTGTTCCTCTCCCTGTTAATCTGCTTTTGGAGTGTCATTCCAAAATTTAATGAGAAATTTTAAATGTCACCTCCTGAACTGGTATTCATACCACAGAATAAAAGCTGGATTTGTTTTTAAGTCTGTCTTGAGGTATAATTTTACATCCTTTCTATTCACAAATTCTAATACTTTTAAATGATGGAGCCATGAAAGTGTTACACAGCTCTATTGAAAAGACTTGACCTTTTAATGCCACTTATTTTTCTTAAATTGTTTACTCATTTTATGGGATGTGGGTGTCGCTGGTTGGGTCCAGCATTTGTTGCCTATCTTGAGTTACCCTTGAGTTGAATGGTTTGTTATGCTGTTTCCGAGATTAAGAATCAATCTCATTGTTGAGTCTGGAGTTGCATCTAGGCCAGACCAGGTGAAGATGGCAGATTTCCTTCTCGAAAGGACGTTAGTGGACAGTTTAGTTTTATTATCGTAGACTTGCAATTACGTGTTTAATTGTGCAATGTGAATTAAATCTGATGTAGTGGGATTCAAATCTGGATTCCCTGAACATTGTCATAGGACTAGCAATCCAGGAAATGTTATTACTCCATCACTTCCCTGCTGAGATCAATGAAATATTGAGCTCATTAATGGTCATTTATGCAATTGAAATGCTAATTTTGTTTAGCTATTTGCAGAACTTTAATTGAATATAATAGCAAATCAAACTAATTAACAAGTGAATATTAAATATACACGTACTAGTTTGTGAATATTCTGACAAACTTTGAAGAATGAGGGAACAAATGCAAATCTGCTTTGATCATCTAAGATACAGCTGAGAAACGTCACCAATCTAAACTTAAACTGAAACTCCAGAACTTTCAAAAGATTAAGCACTCAGCAACATTGAATAAGAAGTCAAAATTGCCTCATCACCATGCATAATTAGCATTGGGCCTTTTGCAGTTTTGTGAACAGACATTTTTTCCTGAGGGCATTGCAGGTTTGTTCTTTAGCTTGCATGTCTCGTTAATGTACTGACTGACTTTTGGGCTATGAGTATCAAAATACTTTTGTAAAAGGGTTTGGATAATATCCTACTCCTTGTGATGCCAGTTGAACCCTTTGTGGTTTAAAGCGTTGCAATCCCCAGAGCCTCTGAAAAATCCCTGTTTGCCTCTGAAGACTGTGTTTTCAATAAACATTCTGCAGGCCGTACTGTTTAATCTGGCAGGTAGTGTTTTTATTCACGTTTTCTCCTTTTGGTAGCCTTTCTATTTGCACACTTACCACACTACTGCCCTTGTGTAGTTTCCAGCTGAGAATCTCCCCAGGCTAATGAAGAGACCTTTGCTTGGGGTGGATGGTCATTTCCAAACAGATTAGACTGCACTCTGTAAGGTGCTCATACCAACTTCAAAACCCCATTTTGACTTGTTAGCATGAGTAATCCACGCAACTTTTTAAGATCAATCATTTGCGTTTTGGGTGGGGGAGGTGGGAAGAGTTATCATGGTAATCTGGATTGAGGGACCATTTTTAATGTATCCTACTTTTCCATATTTGGAGTTCTGGATTCCAGAAGGATTTTGTTTATTGCTAAAAATATCTGAGGCTAAGATGGTTCCAAAATAATTGAAGCAATAGCTTTGGAAGTGTGAAGTGTTCAAGGAAAGTTGAAGCCAACATTTTTGGGTTTGAGGCAATACATCTGTAAGTTATTTAATGTCTTAAGACTGCTGTGGTCTGATCCCCATGGTATTTTTATTCTGAAACCTGATAGACAATGTAGAAGCAAGTATCTACTGTGCCAGCTACAATTCCTTTAGAGTTTAACATTTCTAACATCATACAAATCAAACATTTGAACATCGAGAGGAGTTTAAATAGTGACTTGTTAAATAGAATTTCAAGAAGCAAATTATTTCATGGTAAAAATGGCATGACTAGTTAAAGCAATTTCTTGATGGGTGTACATTAAATACTGAATTGAAATATTTTAACACTTAACAGCAGTGCTATTCTTTAGCTTGTGAATGAAACTAAAGTGTTTTAAATGTTGATGGGGTGAACTCTGACAGGCAGCAAGCAACTCATTGCACAGCAGTCAGCTATTTTTCCTTGCGTTTACTACTTTCTGATATCTCTCCTTCGAGATCCCTGCAACTTCATATTTTTATTGAATTCTCTGCTCTTGCTCTCATGCTCCCCCTCCCCATGTTTTCTTGCCTTGTGAAACAGTCTTCTGTTCCCCCTCGGACAGATTGCTGAGAACCAGTCAGTCTGCACTGAACACAATGGGCTCTTGTTGCAATAATTACGTGGATGATGTGTAGAACACAACATTCTCAAAATGAACCTGCTCAGTGATGGAGTTTAAGGTGACCAGCTTTTTAGTCAGGTTATGGGGAAATAGCTTCATGTTGATGAGATGAGAGTCTCTGAAATTGTGCAGCACAAAGTTTTCTTCCCAGAACCCTGGTCAAACTTTTCTTAAATCCCAGAGCTGCGCCATCATGTGTGCATGCTCAGCCTTTGCTATCAGCAAGCTCATGGTTGCTAAAATGTGACATCAACAAATTGTGTGGATGGTGCTGACAGCCTTGAGAGCTCCTAGAATGCCAGCCTTTCTGGGGGTGTATCTCTAGGCTCAGCTACCAATCAAGGATGACCCCAGCAGTCCTAATGTATCTTCAATTACACTCTAGTTGCATTTGTTTTGCTACCAACTTGTTTTCCATTTGCGTTGTTAAAATTTGCCTAAAATGAAAACCAGAAACCAGGCTGCTTGACTGTGGAAACTGTCAGAGATTCTGACGGCAAGTAATTAAAAAGCTGACTGTGTGCAAAACTGCACGCATCCATTCCCTAATGGAGCTGCATGTAATGTTCAAATCTGCACCATGATCTTCACAAACCAATAACATCTTGGCAAGAAAATGATAAAAGTTTAAAATGAATAGTCGCCCCTCGATACATGCAAGTATTAGTTTTCCGAGGAACTGCTGTGAATGAGAAGTTCACGAATGCAGAGTCCATTTTAAAAATACCAGTTAAAAAAGAAACAAAAAATTGTGAGTAGGAGTTTGCCTGCAGATGTGGAATTTTTATTGCTGTTTTGGTCAGAATAGGTGACCTTGAGGATGCAGGATTTGCTGTGCCTCGTTAAAACTTTGTTCTCCAGCTCCTACCCTAAACCAGAATGGAAAGACTTCCAATTGTAACAAAGCCAGTGCATGCTTGCGGAGTTTCAATTCGACACGTTTGTTCCCCTAATAACCATTGAAAAGAAGAAAAAAATGTTTTCTGACACTTGGTCATCATTGCAGCAAAAAATGAATTTTTCTCTTCCCGTTCTGTTCATCTAATGCCCTGTTTTTGATACTAGGACTTGCTAAGCTAGTATTTGTTGCTGGACTAGTTGCCTTTTGAGAAGGTGGGGGATTACCACCTTTTAATTGCTGAGGTCCATACTCTATGTTGACTCTCCAGTGTTCTTGGGGAGGGACTTCTGGGATTTCTGCCATGAGCAGCTTCTGTAATATGTAAAATATGAAAAGATAACACAAGTTGACCACCTGCAAATTTAATTTAACTTGCTATGGAGTAAGACACTAGGCCTGTGAGGAATCATTTTTGCCATCTGTGAAACGGGACACTGTTTTTGAAACTTGTCATAGTGAAAACAACTTTGAAGGAATGTTTATCCAGTGAGTAAACTTCATTTTTATCAGAATTATTTATTACTCAAGCAATTAAACTAAAAATGTGCACTTAATCAAAACTCGAACTGATTTTATGAAATGATCAAAAGGGTTTTGTGCCAAGTTGAAGTTCTTTTCGGTCTTTACTTTTTGCACAGATTCTCTCTCTCTCTTTCACTACTGGAGCTCGTTTGTCATTTCTCTGGCACCATTTTCTTATGTCTCATTCTTAGCAATCTGTCCCATCTTTTATTATCCAGTGAGAATCCCCTCCTTTCCTGACCCCCTTTCTCCTTTAAACTGAGTTTTCTGGTATGTTCAGTAATTCATACTACTTCAGAGTCAGCTGGGATCTCTGCAGCTTAATCTTGATTTGTTATTTCAAATAAAAACAATCCATTTGCAGTGCAGAAATGATTGCAATTCTCCAAAGATTTAAAGTTGGTAACAGATTCATATGCTCTGCTGATATAATCTTGGCATCTTTTATAGAAGCTCTTTGAAAAGTTTAAGGCTCACATTGGGAATTTAAACTTGTAAAAGGCCACAATTGAGCTTCCTTTTTGTTTAAAAGGAAAATAACTCGCTGCCAAGTCAGTTGAGTTTGTGATTTTGATTTTTAGCTAAGAGAAATTGTAATGCCTGTTGCTTCAACAACATTGTGACCTATAATGATGGACTGAGCTTAAAATTATCTATAACATTGGAAAACAGGCTTGAAATACCGTTAATGAATTTGGGTTGGTTTCAGCTTTAATTCTGTTGTCTTCTGCTGAATTTCAATTCTATCCCCACCACCCCAAAAAAAATTTGTCATTAAATTAATCTAAATATTTCTCGCTGGATTTGACTCAGTTGTGGATGTGCTTGTCACTTATTAGTTGTGCTTGGAGTGAAAAATGTCTGAACAGCTCATGGCAGGTCTTGTTTCTTCACTATCACCTGACAACCTGTGAAGTTTTTTAACATCCATTAGCACCTTAACTTAAGATTATTTGGAATTGTTAAACTTGGCAACATTTTGTCTATGATTACTATTTTCAAGTGCATAATTTTATGTAAACTTAATATTTACAAAAGTGCTTAGTCTGGATGTATGCTTAAATAATTGATTTTCTCTTGTAGGGCAAGTTTATCCGAATCAACTTTGATGTGACCGGTTACATTGTGGGAGCCAACATTGAGACCTGTATCCTGATAAATGGTTGTATTTGAAGGGGAGGTGTAGGATAAAAATATTCTCTTTTTGAGATTTTTGCTTAGTTTTCGTGGATATTTAGATAATGCTAGTAAACTGTTTTGGAGGTGGAAGATTATTCTTTATCAATTCATGATGCATTTTGAAGGTGAATGGGGATAATGAGGAAAGATGGAGCTGATATTGAAGGCCAGCCATGAGTTACGTTGATTGGTGAAGCAGATTCGGGGTCCAAATGATAAACATTTTCGGTTCGTTAGACTCTTTTATGCACAAACCAATTATTAATCCAATATTTTCAATGAGCCCAGTTTGATTTGGAAACAGAAAATTTGATAAAAGGAAGATCCTCTCTCAAATTGAGATCTTCCAATAACAGGTTAACTAAATCTTACCAAACACACAGCCATCTTAAGTTTAATTTTTGCAACTGTTTTGTTTGTCAATAGATACTCTAACTTCCTCTCCAGATTTGCGCTATTTAAGGTAAAGTTTTGTAAATGGCAGTCATCTGTCAATTGTTACAAAGGCCTCAGCATTTTGACAACCTGGAATTTGGTAGGCATGTTAAAATGTTTAAAAATAATCCTTGACTTTGACCAGATCTTCTGGAAAAATCTCGAGCAATCCGCCAGGCCAAGGAAGAAAGAACGTTCCATATTTTCTATCAGCTGCTTTGTGGTGCAGGAGAACATCTCAAATGTAAATCAGTTCTGGAATGAAAAATGTTGAGAAATATTCTTGTTTTCCCCCTCACCTTGCAGAATTAGTCAGATATGAGGATTTGGATAGAATTCGCCATGCTCCACTGTATTCAATTTGCTTTCCTCCCCCATATGTTAGACTGGAAATTCTAAGCTCAGGCATGCAGAGATTGCAGAGCAGTGTTGATTTCCAAACTTCAGTGGAAATGAGACATCTGGGATTAATTTTTGACTTCACTTAAGGCTTTAGTCTCAAGTGATCATACAATAATCAAGTTGGAATTTGTTCAACTTATGATAAAATTAATGTTGATGTTATCTAGTTTGCACATTATTTGCCCAGATAATGTGGCAAGCATCAACACTACTTAATTTTTAAATTACATATGTTTTGGCATTCAGACAAGAATTGGAGCAGTTTAGTGTTGACCCATTGTACAAGTGCCCCAGCAAGTTCACACTTTTGCCAGAATTTTGTTTACTTTTATCAATCATGTTCTATTGGTATTAATGGGTAGGGCAAAGTTTTCTTTTTTTGGTACAGTTTGCCACCTCACTGCTTGTGTGGAAGAATGACCAGTGTTCCACTAAACCATAACAGGCCAGAAAAAAGTAGTTTTCATTCCCAATTTTAACTTCAAGATCCACTACTAAATAAAAGGAACAGTAACCATATTTCCCCCCTTGATTTGCAACTCAGTGTCCTTTCTATAAAGAGTGTGTTAACTAAACATTTTTTTATTCCATTCTGACTTCTCTAGTCAAACATGTTAATGTTCAATTGTTTGAAGCAGGTTGTCACGGCTATTGTAAAGGTGACTGTTTACTGGTTTCACAAATGCAAACAAGTATAACCTGCAAAAGTGTCTCCTTTTTAGGAAATGTGCCTGGAAAAGAGGGGTTGTGGATAGAAGGGAGACTTTGCAGATGAAACAATGTACTGCTTTTGAGGCTGTCTTTTTAATTATCAGCCTTTAAATCTGATTCCTGTAATTCATAACTTTTTGGATCTTCGCTTTTGCATCTGACCCTCCCTCCTTGATGCACTGATGCCCTTTCCTTGTTTCCTGTAGGATCTAAAGTCTTGCTTTCTACAATGTAATTTTATTTCCTGTGCACGTATCAATTTTTGAGTACAAAACCTATAATGGAACTTTATTTTTTTTTTAAATACACAGCTGATTTGTTGCTTGAAGGATTTAATAGTTACCGTTTCCTATCCAATGGTTATGTCCCTATCCCTGGACAGCAGGAAAAAGATAACTTCCAAGAAACCATGGAAGCAATGCACATCATGGGTTTTTCACATGAGGAAATTTTGTGTAAGTTGGTATCTTTGACTAAATATGGCAATCAATAGACAAAAATTCATAAGATTAATGAGATTCTGTTCTTTTAAAGGTGAGAAAATAGAACCTTGAGGTTTTTATTATTGCGCTTAAATTTTAATCAGAAAATGGGGAAAATTCATAATATGGGGCAATATTGCATGGTGGATAGTTCACAAATACAGAAACCACTTTTCAAAGGCTTCTGGTCCATCTGAACTGATCAGTGGCCTTGATCTTACAACAAGCACAGCAGCAAAATTGACAGTATTTGATATTTCAGAAATCAACCCGTGCAGTTAAAGGGGCAAATACAATCAGTCGGTCAAACCCTAATTTAGATAGTGGTTGTAAGACTGCATGGGGAGGGAAGGGGAAGGTTTGGGAGGACTTGGAACATCCTATTTAAGTTGCCTTTTAGTTGTCAATCTTAAATCTGTTCATGTATGGCTTATTCACCTTTTTCAGTTTTTATTCTAATTTCTCCTTCCTTTTTTAAGGTACTGAAGGACTTCCCATGCTTTTAGACCATTAAGGGGAGGGCAATGAGCTGGTAGTAGTCTAGTTGAAGTGTTGATCCAGGGACCCACAGCAGATGGTGGAATTTGAATGCAAAGAAAAACTGGAAATTGAGTCTAATGGTGACCACTAATACTTTTATCGATTGTCAGAAAAAACTCATCTAGTTCATGCCCTTTAGGGAAGGAAACTGGCATCTGCTCTATATGTGACTGCAGACCCACCACAATGTATTCCACTCTTAACTGCCCTCTGGGCAGTAAATGCTGGAACAACCAGTGCGGCCCTCATCCTGTGAATGAATCTTAAAAATTGCAAATCTCTGAACTGATAAGAATTTCCATTTTTATGTAGTTGATTTTTTTAAGTCCCTTTGGGAATGATTGAACATTACCGAATGAGGCACTAAAGAAACATTTGACCCTTTAATTTTACACAGAATTTCCAATTTCAAGTATGATTCCATGCACTTAACTTTTTAAAATCTCTCATTTATATTTTAATCCCACAATGTTAGTAAAATTTATATTTATAAAATGTTTATAATTTAGTTCATGACTTGCTTGTGGGAATTCTTCAGTCTGGTTGCTTACCCAACTTTAACATTTACTGTAGCTGATACCTGGAGATGCCCTTAATCTAGCACCAGATTCCAGTTAACACCAGGAATCATTTTAATATTGGTGGGGAGCTTTGAGAGGTCGCCATTACTGATATTAGAAGCATTTCTTTTGCTAAATCATCAAAAGTAAGTTGTCTCTGAAATTAAAAAAAAGTGAGACTTTGTTACATTTTCTGTTTTAATGGGTGAACTTTTTATTTGGATTTTTTTCTTGTTTTTCATGTTTTTTTTCAGTTTGGTTACATAGATCCGCAATGTGGTTGTGAAAAATGCAATTCCAGTTTTAGCACAATGTTCTAATCCTGTGAATTTTTAAATTTCTGAACAATTTAAATTTAACAGGTACATCAGACTGTATATTTAATGCTCAAACAGGCATTAATATCGATCACTATTTCTGGTGGTGTTTTTCAGGAATATGTTCATAATCCATGTCAGGTGGTTCTTGGTCAACTGGACAGATACATTTTCCTCATTGAATTCAATGGGTTTTGAGAAGCAATTAACATGTAAATCTCTTTCCAGTGGTCATAATCTCACTAAGCATATTTCCCACTGCATTCACTCGAGTATAAAATTGACATGGAGTATGTTCAATTTTAGAGAAATGTGCATGTTTTTTTCCATTAGCCCAACTTTGTTCTGTGAAAGTCATCCAACATCAAATTGATGAAAGTGAACTGGAAATGGAATTCTGTCTTAAAGCCAAGACTTGGTCTGTATGGTTCTTTCACTTTAAGTCTGAAATCCTATCCAAACATTAACTTGTTATTATAGTCACCCAGCAAATATTGATAACACTTCTGATTTTTGTTTCTGTATTTGTGCTCTAAGCTACAAAGTTAAATGTTGTCATGGCTGTAGTAATTACAGAATAATTAACTGCAATAAAAAAATGTTCAAGTTGATTGATCTCTTCAATACTCCAATTTCCAATCAAAATTGTGATGTTTACTGCCTACCATGGGTTGCAAAATAATATTGAGTGAATGAGTTGCTCTCAAAGGTGATACCAAACATTAGTGATTGTGAATTGGCACTTTGTTTATTAAACAGTCAATACCATTATTAAACATTGGATTAAAAGCAATTTAATTTAAAGCTTAAGATGTAGCTTCAGTAAAATGCAAGATCTTTTGACTAATGAAGCTTTAATCTTGTAATACATCAGTATTAATAGTTTCCATTCAGAATGTTACTTATCTGAAGTCTTTTGTTCCACTAGTAAAGTGCCAGCAGTTTACAGTCCTACTCTTGCTTAGTATACAGATGACAACCTCTGAGATCAGTCTTGTAAATTTGGCTAGATTTAGTTCCCCTAGTACATTCAGTCTCTGAACAGCAAAATGTTGTTCTGCTTCCATGGTCTTTATATCTAGCCCTTAGATTACAGGGGAATATGGTGAATTGGATCCAAAATTGTTCACTGTTTTTGCAAATGGAATACAGCTTCCAGTGGTGGTCCAGTGTTCTGTGGGTCTCTTGTTTATGGTATATGCTAATTTTCACTTTGTGAAGCATGATTTGGAAAGTTGCAGATGCCACAAGTTAGCAAGACAATTGCTATTAAAGAGGGTGCTGTTCCAGCTGGACAATATCTTTTGAGTGGATGGAAAAATGGCAAATGGAATTCAATCCAGAAAAGTACAAGGTTATGCATTTGAGGGCAAGGGAAATAAAGCAAGGGAATACATGTGGGATGCTTTCCTTTGAGCAAGGAATAACAAAGCTGTGGGATAATATTGGAACACATTAGGTCACAGCTATGGTTGTCTATGTCTATGAATCTTGTCTGTTTCTGCTCACCATCTTAGAGATGGCATAATTGTTTTGAATATAGGGGAGAGTTGCAGGAATGTTTCCCAGGATTTGAAAATTGCAGATTTGAGGTAAGACTGGATGTGCTATGGTGGTTGTCCTTGCATGAGAGGAGGCTGAGGTGGAAAATGAATCAGGTCACCCCTCAATGAGGGGTTTGGATAGTGGACATGACAGGTGGAGAAGTCAGTTAATGGGGACAGATTTAAAGGTCATGGGTAGAATTTGAGAGCACAGGAGGAAAAGCTCACCCCTCACCAAAAAAAAATGATAGTTGATTTTAAAAAGGAATCTGTCTGCACCTGAAGGGCTGTAAGGCCACCGGTCAAATGTTGGAAAATGGATTAGAATGGGCAGCAAGTTTAATACCAGCAATGTGCACATGCTGTAACCTTTCTATGGCTCTTCTCATTCTTTGGTCTTATGCTGGTGTACCAGTGTCACGTTTTTGAATTGCTGTGCATTTCTGTATGAATTCCTAGGATTGAATGTTAAGTATATGCTCTACCTGTTACTTCGGTTATGTCATACTTGACAATATTTCAAGTCATTAAGGAGCTTTAAAAAGGGTTTTAAGTTTTCAAACTGTGTGGTATTTAGTTTAGTCAAAGGTGCATTCATAAAGCTGGTTTAGCATCAGTGTAGCTGTGTAAATGTAACCTGCCTTGGTAACCTTCCATGCAAGGATCCTGCTCCACTACTTTCAGAAAGCTTTGATCTTTTATATTTGATTTTGCATTCTCCAGTGTAATTTTGAGTTGGATTGTTTTGCTCTGTGTAAAATTTCGAGTGGGTTTGCAGTGTTAGCTGCAGCTATGTCATGATTTAGTTTAAAGTGGCCATAATTGGTTTGAGGAGCTGAACCCAAGAAAATGCTGGGAAAGATTTTCAGACCGAACAACTCTGATGCCTGGTGAATATCATTGTCCCATCTTTTACTACAAAGATCTAAATTTCTTTTATAGCATGATAGTTTGGACAAGAGACATTCTTAATTGTTCTAATTGTGTTACTTTCTAGCAATGTTGAAAGTAGCTTCATCAGTACTGCAGTTTGGTAACATAGTCTTCAAGAAGGAAAGGAATACAGACCAAGCATCTATGCCAGACAACACTGGTAAGCTATCAGTTTATAACACAAGTTTGTGTATTATGCCAAAAACACAATTTTTAGAAGTAGATCTAAAGAATATACCGAAGTTGCAGCTAGTTAGTATAATATTAGATTTCTCCACATCAAAGAAAGTTAGCTTTGGTTTTCTAGCCTAGCTGTGGCCATTGCAGTATTGCCATGCCGGCCGTTAAACGAAGCCCAGTATAGGGAGTTAAACAATAACTTCCCTTCCTCCCTCCAGGGACTTTAGACCATAAGTCACATTAGTTTGTTCTTTTGTTGTTTGCAGATTTTTACACTAAGGCTACTTGTGAATTTTTCTTTTTCAAAATTGCATGCAGTCTAACAAGATTATTTGGAGCCTAGAAAGCAATTGTAAATTGCGCAAAAATATCAAATGTATTGTAATGTTGGTAGAGCAGATTTGTTTCTTTTTTTTTAAGAAAGCGTTCAAAAGCAGAGAATTTGTTCACCTTTGTAAGGGTCCTGGGTTAAACTGTGCATGTTAATTTTGATGCAGTAGCATTTACCTCAACTGCATCTTGTAGTACAGTATTCCATGGTATTTACTTGTGAAGACATTCTCCTCAACCTTATTTTGTTTTGCGACTCGTATGAATAATGGGCATGGAATCACAAGACAACTACTCCTTGTTTAATCAGTTATTTAATATCCAAGAGGCAATTTGAGATGAGTGTTTGTGGGGTTGGAACACAAATGTGTATACTGTGTACGTATTTCTACTTCAGACCTATCCACATGAGTTCCTCTGTCTTAGGGAGGCTGGCCCCATCTACCAACTAGCTCGCTTCTGTGATAAGAACAGAAATGCTGAAAATACTTGGCATGTTAGAGAGAGAATTGATGCCTCTGATCCTTCAGAGGACTCAGCTGCTTTTTGTGATTTGCTTTCTATACTGAAAAATAATAAAACAAACTGAGGCATTTATCCAATTATCAAAGTTGTTCACCATTGAATGGATATACAAATGCTGCTCAATTTTGTGGAATTGTTTTTCTCCATGCCTGCTAAAAATCCACTAAAGTGGAAAATAAATGAAGCCATTTGTTAAGAGATCGTTCAGTAATCTGTACTTTTTTTTTTGTAAAGCTGCTCAGAAACTCTGTCACCTACTGGGAATGAATGTGATGGAATTTACTCGTGCTATTCTCACACCACGTATCAAAGTCGGTCGAGACTATGTTCAGAAGGCACAGACCAAAGAGCAGGTATGACTGTGGCTTGCAGCACTAAAAATCAATTGAAGTTTTTTCATTGCTATAAATTTATTTTTGATTTTTGTTTTAAGGCTGACTTTGCAATTGAAGCTTTGGCAAAAGCTACGTATGAACGTCTCTTTCGTTGGCTTGTTCACCGCATTAACAAAGCTTTGGATAGGACAAAACGGCAGGGAGCTTCTTTCATCGGCATTCTGGATATTGCTGGCTTTGAAATCTTTGAAGTAAGTTTATAATTACTCTGTGTAATCCTGGCTCTGCCTTAACTTCGGTGTTTCCTAGTAGAGTCCCAGATAGTCATCAAGCAGTATACGTGACTGATTTGATTTTTAAGTTAGGTCATGCAGATCTCAACATGATCCTAATTGAGCTCAAGCAGACATTGAGAAAGTTAGTAATTGATCGTGGTGGGAAAAGGACACTGAGCAATGGCTATTTGAGTGCGGTTTCCTGTATGCAGTATATAACCACGGCCATTTGTGAGTTGTCCAATTTTAAGATCGCCACCTGTGCATGGCTGGAAAATATTTAGTCTTAAAGCATTCAATTGAACAGTTCACTCTGTATAACATATTCTAGTAGGTGCTTTGAAAGCAAGACTAACGTGCAGCCAAGAATGGAAAAAAGCTTGAGGGCAGTTTAGGTTGGTGGGAAAAGTGCAGAAGAGAATGAACTATACTTCAAGACTACTTTAATTTTAAAATTGATGGATGAAATTCTGTAGTCACTGGATTTATCAATGTGGTTGAATGAAAATCTATGATTGGCATGGTCCTGTACCATAGCGTTTGGTATTTGTCTGCGTTCTTAGCAACATTTTTTCCATTTTGTAACTTACTTACTACCCTTGAGTAAGTTTCTTTCAACTTTAATGTGAGATTTTTTCACGTGCTACCGGAGAATGTATAGTGGAGAATAGGGGAATGACGGAAACTAAATCAGTTTGTTCTTTGCCTATCTTCACCTAAGACAGAAAATTTCCCAGAAATACTCGGTGACCAATGAATTTGGGAAACTAAGGAATTGGAAGACATTAATACACTTAAAGACTAAGTACTTGGAAAAAATTAACTGAATTGAAGGCTGATAGCTTCCTTGGACCAGATATCTACATCCGGAGTATTGAAGGAGAGAGAACTAATGCATTTGGTGGTTATCTTTTAAAATCTATGGGATTCTGGAATGGTGCAAAAGCAACTGTTGTTTAACAAGAAGAATGGAGAATTGCAGACCTGTTAGCCTGATGTCACTAGTTGCAAAAATAGAATATGTACTGGGTATGACAACTGGGCACCTAAAAATGAACGTTTAAGCAATGAAGTCACTTTTGTCAATGTACAGCATTTTATCAACATTTTACTGTAACTTTTTTTGTACGATAGTATATCTACAAGTAAATGGGAATCCATGGATGGTGGTCAATTTGGATATTCAGAAAGCTCATACTGGGGTTAATAGAATTAGAGCATGTGGCATTGTGGGTAATAACAAATGGATTTAGTTTTGACAAAAGCAGTAGGAATAAACTGGTCATTCTCAGGGTGCTTAATGTGTTGCTAGAAAATCGCAGCAGATCAGGCAGCATCACAGGAACAAGAGAATCGACATTTCGGGCATAAAGCCCTTCAGGAATAAGGAGGGTGTGCCACGCAGGCTAAGATAAAAGGTAGGGAGGAGGGACTTGGGGAAGGAGCGCTGGGAATACAATAGGTGGAAGGAGGTTAAGGTGAGGGTGATAGGTCGGAGAGGGGATGGGGATGGAGAGGTCGGGAAGAAGATTGTAGGTCAGGAAGGCGGTGCTGAGTCTTAGGGTTGGGACTGAGAAAAGGTGGGATGAGGCGAAATGAGAAAGCTGGAGAAATCTGCACTCATCCCTTGTGGTTGGAGGGTTCCTGGCAGGAGATGAGGTGCTCTTCCTCCAGCCGTCGTGTTGCCATGGTCTGGCGATGGAGGAGGCCAAGGACCTGCCTGTCCTTGGTGGAGTGGCAGGGGGAGTTAGTGTTTAGCCACAGGGCGGTTGGGTTGGTTGGTGCGGGTGCCCCAGAGGTGTTCCCTGAAACGTTCCGCAAGTCGGCGGCCTGTCTCCCCAATGTATAGGAGGCCACATTGTGTGCAGCGGATGCAGTAAATAATGTGTGTGTGGAGGTGCAGGTGAATTTGTGACGGATATGGAAGGATCCCTTGGGGGCCTTGGAGGAAGTGAGGGGGAAGGTGTGGGCGCAAGTTTTGCATTTCTTGAGGTTGCAGGGGAAGGTGCTGGGAGTGGAGGTTGGGTTGGTGGGAGTTGTAGATCTGACGAGGGAGTCATGGAGGGAGTGGTCTTTCTGGAAGGCTGATGGGGAGGGAAATATATCCTTGGGGTCTGTTTGGAGGTGGTGGAAATGACTAAGGGTAATATGATGTATCTGGAGGTTGGTGGGGTGGTAGGTGTGGACCAGTGGGGTTCTGTCCTGGTGGCGATTGGAGGGGCGGGGTTCAAGGGAGGAGGAGCGAGAAGTGGAGGAGATGCGGTGGAGAGCGTCGTCAACCACATCGAAGGGGAAATTGCGGTCTTTGAAGAAGGGAGGTCATCTGGGGGGTTCAGTATTGGAAATTGTCCTCCTGGGAGCAGATGCGGCGAAGGTGAGGGAATATGGGATGGTGTTATTACAGGGGGCAGGGTAGGAGGAGGTGTAATCTAGGTAGCTGTGGGAGTCAGTCGTTTTATAGTAAACGTCTATATTGAATTGGTCATCCGAGATAGAAATGGAGAGGTCTAGGGAGGGGAGGGAGGACCTCAAATTTACCTGGACCATCTCAGACTCCTCCCTCCCCTTCCTAGACCCCTCCATTTCTATCTCGGGCGACCGACTCAACACGGGCGTTTACTGTAAACCGACTCCACCAGCTCTCCGTCGCATCTCCTCCACTTCTCGCTCCTCTGCCCTTGAACCCTACCCCTCCAATCGCCACCAGGACAGAACCCCACTGGTCTACACCTACCACCCCACCAACCTCCAGGTACATCATATCATCCTTCGTCATTTCCGCCATCTCCAAACAGACCCCACCATCAAGGATATATTTCCCTCCCCTATCAGCGTTCCGGAAAGACCACTCCCTCTGCAACTCCCTTGTCAGATCCAAACCCCACCCTTCACTCCCAGCACCTTCCCCTGCAACCGCAAGAAATACAAAACTTGTGCCCACACCTCCCCCCTCGCTTCCTCCAAGGCCCCAAGGGATCCTTCCATATCCGTCACAAATTCACCTGCACCTCCACACACACCATTTATTGCATCCGCTGCACCCGATGTGGCTTCCTAGACATTGGGGAGACAGGCCGCCTACCTGTGGAACATTTTCAGAACACCCGCACCAACCCACCCAACTGCCCCATGGCTAAACACTAACTCCCCCTGCCACTCTGCCAAGGACATGCAGGTCCTTGGCCACCTCCATCGCCAGACTATGGCAACACGATGTCTGTAGGAAGAACGCCTCTCTTCTGCCTTGGAACCCTCCAACCACAAGGGATGAATGCAGATTTCTCCAGCTTTCTCATTTCCCCTCCCCTCCCCCACCTTATCTCAGTCCCAACCCTCAGACTCAGCACCGCCTTCTTGACCTACAATCATCTTCCTGACCTCTCCGCCCCCACCCCCTCTCCAGCCTATCACCCTCACCTTCCCCCTCCTTCCACCTATTGTATTCCCAGCACCCCTCCCCCATACCTCTTATCTTAGCCTGCTTGGCACACCCTTCTCATTCCTAAAGAAGGGCTTATGCCTGAAACGCCAATTCTCCTGTTCCTTTGCTGCCTGACCTGCGCTTTTCCAGCAACCCCCTTTTAAGCTCTGGTCTCCAGCATCTGCAGCCCTCACTTTCTCCTATTCTCAGGGTTGCAGATTGCTAGTGTTGGGGTACTGCTAAGATCAGTGCTAAGGCCAGAACTGATTTGGTTATGGGGACTTGTAGTAATATTTTTCTAAAAGGGATCTTTGAGTCACTGAAAAGTGTGCAGGTGACCTTCGTAAAAGAAATATTGAATTCTTTACAAGGGGACTTAAGAAGAAAAGATGTCTTGCTGCAATCATGTAAAGCCTTGTTGAACTATGTCTAGAGTATTGTGTACACTTTTAGTCTCCTTATCTGAGGAAAGATGTACCAATCATAGAGGATGCTTAAAAGTTGACTAGAATAATCCCTGAGATGACAGTGCTGTCTTTTGGATAGCCTGAAGAAACTGGATTTAGAGTTTTGAAGAATGAGGTGATCTCACTGAAACTTAATCCTTATAGGCAATGACAGGATAGATATAGATAATGTTTCCACTGGCTGTTAAAACTAAAACCAGGAGATACAATCTCAGGATAAGCATCAGGATAAGCAATATACTGTTTAAGACCGATGAGGGGCTATTTCTTTCTTTTGGAGGTTGGTGAGTCTTTGGGATTCTCTTCCCTCAAAGCAGTGTGGATGTACAGTCATTGAGCATGTTCAAGCTATCAATAGATTTCTGGAGATTGTTCATCTACAGTGAAGTGCAATCATGATTTAATTGTATGATAGGCCAGGCTTTGGCTGAATTTTATTTTTGTCTACTCCTGCTTACGTGACAAGTTGTTTCTATCATTACAGTTAAATTCTTTTGAGCAACTCTGCATCAACTACACCAATGAAAAGTTGCAGCAACTGTTTAACCACACCATGTTTATCCTGGAGCAAGAGGAATATCAGCGAGAAGGCATTGAGTGGAATTTCATTGACTTTGGCCTGGATCTGCAGCCATGCATTGACCTCATAGAGAGACCTGTAAGAATATAACAGTTCTGTTTAGACTGAGTAATTTAGTGACCATTATAGACACTTTTATTGTAACATACTCACTTTCCTAATCGTAAAACTTGCATTTACATTAGCTTTGACATAAAACTCAGAACTGCTCATGAGGCGGGGGAAAAATCAATTAAATGATAGTTGACCAAAAGCTTGCTGAAAGAGATTAAGGGCAGTTTTCTTGCAGAGAGAAAAGATAAGCTTGGGGTAGGATTTCCAAACAATTGATGAACAGGATATGAGGGGAGACTTGAAGTTCTATTATCTGGGACTACTTTTTAAAAATTAAAATATTCCTTTTGAGGTTGTGATGGCCAAGTGGTGGTGTTGCTAGATTGTTGATCCTGGTAATGTTGCACTGACCCAGGTTTGAATGGCAGATGGAGTTTGAAATCGATGAAAAATTGGATTTTAGCGTCTGACCAGAAAATTGTTGCCAGTTGTCTGAAAATCCCACCTGGTTCACAAATTATCCTTTTTTTAATGGAAAGAAATCTACCATCATTGCCTGGTCTGGCCTCCATGCAACTGCAGACCCACAACAATGTGACTGACTCTTAACTGCCCTCTGGGCAATTTAAGAATGGGCAATAAATACTGGTCTAACCAACGATGTCCATAATCCTATGAGTTTTTTAAAAAATCCCTATTCAGAACCTTTTTCAGCTTGCACATCTCTTTTGGTAGGACAAGACTGACAAAAAGCAACTCATTTGTTGAGATTCAACATTCGCTCTTAGGTGCTACATCTGTTCTAGAATGCTATCAGGATACCATATGCATATTTGTTTAAATATCTGGGACAACAATGTTACCTGTTTCTCTATCTAAAAAAGATTTTGGGAGAGACACTAGGAAGTTCAAAGTACTTCACAGCACTTCAAAGCATTAATGTATTAACCAATGGAGAATAGTTGTTTTTGGGGGTGAATGGGAGGTGGGGTGTAGATTGAGTAAACACACTAATCCATTGAGATGTTTGGACATAAAACACACTTCAATTCATGAACTCCTTGTTATACCAGGCAAATCCTCCTGGTGTGCTGGCTTTGTTGGATGAGGAATGTTGGTTTCCTAAGGCTACGGATAAGACATTTGTGGAGAAGCTGAGCCAAGAGCAGGGTACACACTCAAAATTCCAAAAGCCAAGGCAGCTCAAAGATAAGGCCGACTTCTGCATTATTCACTACGCGGGCAAGGTATGTCTACTGAATAGAATGTTATGTGTTTACGATGGGTTTGTAATGTTAGTCTTTTGTTCTCATTCTTCTTCATTCAAAACGGTTCAAAGTTTTGAACTGGGCATTTGGAACCAGTTTATGTAGTAAGACTAGTGGCCTCATTTAAATTGATATTTTTGCCATTGACCCAAGTATGTAGCAAATAAGTGATTAAGATCAATGGAGCCATGGCATATTCAAATACTTACCCAGTGGTTATACAGAGAAATAAGCAGTATTATCCACTTGTGTTCTGAGTAGGGAAAAAAACAAGCTTTTGTGTTCTTTTTGGGTCTATCTTTATGCAAACACTGAAATAAGCTTTTACACAGCTCTAGTCATGCACAACCATTGTTTCAAAGGGTTGCTTTCTGGTTTGCTAACTGGCCAATAGATTATATCCTTTTCATTTTACAGTAAGGATCATGGGCCTCAACCTTTTGCGATCTCTGCAAACAATTTGAATGAGGTGGCCAAGGGTGGTGAATTGATGTTTGACAAATGTATACTAGGTGGGAAAGTAATCTTCGGAAACTAAGGATGCACCAAGGGGATAGACAGGTATTGAATCGATAAGCTTTCTTCACCTGAGATGGCTACAGATGTTCAGTCTGACAATGCTGTGGCTGTAAGAGGTGCGTGTTCTCCTAGTTTCTCAGATTGCAGCACAGGTGTCAGCAGTCTTAAGATGAACAATCTGTGAAGCTTTGGGTATTTTAAGTTGCAGCAATAGAACCAACCTGGTGAGGTCAAACACCCATCCACAAATCAGGATCTTTAGCTTCCAGCAGTTGCTGTTGGAGTCTTGAAGTGGAAGCTACTCCCCCTGCCTTGGTTACAACCACAAGCTGGGAGTTGTCTGCATGCTTTGGGATTTTAATGTGAGACAATGTTTTCTGAATTTGCCTTTTCCAAAAGTGGTTTATGGGATGTTACCATATAGGAACATTTTTAAATAGTAATAATTACTGTATCTATTACTAAATTTTCTAATAGATATTTCAATTTCTTTGTAGTATTTTAACTATGTTTGATGAATAAAATGTGTGTTGCTTTAAGTCTGGTGGTTCAACCATTTTTTTTATTGTGGTATGTTAGAACCATTTGGTGTTTGTAGCACAGCCATGGAAAATTTGCTTTTAAGTTACGTACAGCCAGACTTGCCTGATTTATAGTGAACAGGATGTACATCATTTAAATGAGTTGTCTTGTTTCAATCTGTTGTGCTACGCAAGAACAAGTCATTCTGCATCCATGAAGTCTCTTGATTATTTTGCGTGCACCTCTTAGGTTTTTGAATGGGATTACAATTTTAATATCTAGCAGAATATCCAGGGGAAGAAGCTGGAAAACAAGTGGAATGCTTGCTTTTGTGAACTGTAGCTTGTTGGCATCCTTTTAAGGACAATTCAAAAGCTTTTAATTTCAGAAAGGAGGAACTTGAAGAACCCATTTAACCCTTCCCTTTTTCCATTCCACTCAGTGATAGCAACAGAATCTTCATGAGTAGTCATTCGCAAGTTACAAGCAATATCTGAGGCTGCTTCCAAGAATTTTAAGTTGGAACGGTTTTCCTCCACTGGTTTTCAATCTGGCATTTTAAGAGTCTATAATAGAATGTAAAATGCATATAACTCATACAGGGAATATCTTTTTCCAAAATGTGTTCATTTTTGCAGCGATACTTTGGCTGTTATGCTGTATCCTCTAATTCTTGGCAAAAACAGTCACTGAATATGCTAATCTGTTGTAAATTGATACCTTTTATTTTTTGACTTTGGTGTTTTATCTTTTAATCCTCTACTTACTTTTTATCACCCATTTATCATGGTTCCTGGTGAGTTTTGAAGTAACTGGCCTTGTAGCTTTTTCAATCACTTTTTTTAATGATTAAAGTAGACATAGTTATGTAAGAGCATTTGTTTTGACGCTACTATCGCTTGAGGAAAACTGAATTTAAGGCCTGGAAAGAGTCAACTATTTTGGTAAGATATTTGAATTGTAAAGAAAAGAAATGGAAATTCTTGCATTTATTTATCACTTTTCACCAACTGGTTGTAAATTTGCTTTGAGCTGGTAAATTTGTTTGCGGATATTTTGTCACCATGATAGGGAACAGTACTTTCCATGAAGCGCTGGTGTTCTGTCCAACTTGCTATTTATCTGTCTTGGTCTGTTGTAGTGGGTGATAGCACTTTGGGTTCTTTTCCTGAGGTTGGTAAATGGTGTCCAAATTGATATATATGTTAATGGAGTTCCGGTTTGAATGCCAGGCCTCTACAAATTCCCATGTGTCTTTGTTTAGCCTTTCCCAGGGTAGATGTATTGTCCCGGTGTGTGTGTTGGTCATGTCTTTTGGTGGCTAGTTTTCTGCCTGTCTGTCCAATGTAATGTTTTTTGCAGTCTTGCAGGGTATTTTATAGGTTAAACAAAGACGCACAGGAATTCCTAGAGGCCTGACATTCAAACTGGAATACCATGAACAAACATATAGATTTAACCCCATTTACCAACTCCTCAAACAAAACTTTGAAGTGATATCGCCCACCACAATAGACCAAGACACACAGCGAGACAGAATACCAGCGCTTCATAGGAGACTCACTGATGTTACCTAGCATGGTGACGAAACATCTGAACAAACCTACTAACGCAGTGAGCAAACTTAGAACGTGATCCACAATGAGCTACAAATCTTCAAAATAGCAACACCGTCAGACATTTCCAGCTAATTGAGTACAATTTAAAGTCTCGTCACCATCCTAACGTATAGGGAATAAGGCAGCAGGCCACCTCAGACAGTATGATATTGAGCAATTAATCATCTGGGGTTCTGTTTGTTATTATTCCAAAACTCTGAATCCCATCTGAGGTTGCTGAGCAAACTTTTTTACAATTTGATTAATGTATCAAATGGAACTGAATCACAACTGGAATTCAATGAGTTTTTAAAGTTCATTGAAGTGGGATCACGTGGTTTGCTGTCAAAATGTAATTGATATTTTTTCATGTACCACAAGTACTCCATAATCTTTCAACCTTTTGGCACTAGGTGGATTACAAGGCAGATGAATGGCTTCTGAAAAACATGGACCCACTCAATGACAATGTTGCCACACTCCTGCATCAATCAATGGACAAGTTTGTGGCAGAGTTATGGAAAGATGGTTTGTAAATTATTTTATTTTATACATGTCTCAATTGTGCAGATATTTACCAAGAGCTTGCTGAAAGACCG